>NC_044586.1:49454244-49792815 GCF_901933205.1 Camarhynchus parvulus
GCCGTGGTGGAAAATCACTATAGTATCCTCTTCTCTAGATCTGGGGACTGGAGAAAGATCTTCAAACAAACCTCATTCTCCAGCAATTTTCTGGGTTAAGTAACAATTGTCTCCAGCAGATACATGTTTATAAACATGTGAGGCATGTTTATAAAATTCTCCAACAAAGATCTCCCAGCCTCTATGGGGAAAAGCCTCAGAAAACAGGATTTTTTTACTTTAGATTGAGATGTTAAGGGAGCCTGCTCTAGTTTGCTTAAAGGTAATGACTGAGAGAGGACAGTGCAAGCACCTAAAGACCACAGTTACCTTTCTCAAATACTGTTTAGGATGCAGAAGGACTTTGCCATGGGATAAGCACAGAATGGAGTGGCAGGATGGTGCTGACTCTGGCCTGGTGGGGGCTGCCTAGCGCATCCTAGATAACACATCCAGACAAAAATTCCCACTGTAGCAAACCGTGTAAAGAAGCAGCTGCTGGTACACATATAGTTGGTTAAACCAAGATCACCCCAATTTATGGGATAGATGGCACCAGTGAATTCCATGCATACCTGAAATGTGGAGTGTAAGTCATGCCATCATGACAGGAGCTTGAGGGAAGGTAAAGGTGGTACTGTTGCCCAGGAGTTATCTCAGACCAAAGGGACAAAGATATCACTGATAATGGCAGAATTCAAGGGACACAAGGAAACCCAGCTCAGCAACTGTGCTGAAATTAGCCTGGACCAGGTAAAAGCTAATTCTGGTGGGGGAGATTGTGACCCCAACTCACAACACACTGACTCCAAAAACCCACTGATTCACAACCCACCAACTCAAAAGAAGATAAACACTGAACATGGGACTGTTTAGCATTAGAAGTGAGGGAATAATTTACCCAATATAATAAGAGAACTGTGTAACCAACGAGCATTAATTCCTTTCTTTGCTAAAATCTATAAACAGCAAAAAGTGTTGAATGACCCCAGGAGCTCCACCACCAAGAAGCCCAGGGTGAAGGAGGATCAATGAGACACAGGTCCTGACTATCCTTTGCTTGATATCTCTATTTCCCCATCCCTCCACCTCTGCCCCTTTCTATTTCTTTTTCTCTCCCCATCACATTTTATTGTTAAATAAATTCCATGATTGACTTCTCAGATCATAACAGAGAACAATTGTGAAAGAACAGAATACACCTGCAGAAAAGTCTTTCTTTCAATCCTACCTGTGTTTTTATTTTCTGAGGCTACAATAAGTTGAAAAGACAGAACCTCTCTCTCAACAAAAAATCAAGGTTGTTCCAGGGCTACTGGAAGGTGTTCCTACTTGCAGTGATTATGTTGAATTTTTTGCCTGAAATGTTTTGGTTGATAAAAGAACTAAGAAAAAGAAGTCTGATATAAAAATACTAGTAAAATGTGAAGGGAGGAGTAATGTGTTCTTCTCTTTCCCTGGGATCAGACAAATTAATCCACAAGCGCTTTTTGAATACCATGGCACCTTAGTCAGAATTAGAGTGAGAGGTTTTAACCATGTCTGCTGACATGAGTTTTAACAAGAGAAATGCTTCATGTCCATTCTCAGTTCAAAAGAAATACACTCACTTCATTGCAAAACTGATGAAGTTTGATTACCATTAGCAATAATCATCTTTGAAAATCTTCTAAGGATGCTACTGTTACTGCCATTGAAAACTCAGCAATCCTGCTGTAGCAGCATAAAAATTAAACTGATGAGCTGCAACTTAAGTGTTTAACAATGAGATATCAGGTGAACTATTCAAATTTGCTGCAGCATAGCAATTCATAGCTGTAACTAACAGAAGGCAACAACAGGTATTTGAGAAATGAGTGAGAAGTATGCAGTGTGAATGCTGAAGTGGCTATAATGGATGGCTGAAGAAATGAAGCAGCAAAAAGAAACAATTATTGAAGGGACAAGAGAGTTTAGTAGCTCTGAAGTTGACAGGTAGCAGTGCATTAAATGACTCATCCAAACTGATGGAAGTTGATGATACTGCAATAGTAGCAGACAATTTTTCAATTATATTCTAATAGTTAAGGATTTTGGCCAGAATATGACCATTTCCAGATCAGTGAAGCTTTTTTCTTCCTTTGTGTAGTCAGGAATGTGGGAATTTCAGGAATACAAAGGAAGAAAGAGTGGCTTCAGAAATGAGGTCTTAGGCACTCATCTTTTGAATTACAGGTTAGAGACTAGTAGCTTCCATGGGGAAATAACAACCTACCTTCAGTTCCCTGCTTGGAGTCATTCAGCCTCCTGACTCCTCCCACTTGGCATCCTAGAGCTAGGACTTTCCTGGGAGGCAAGTGAACAGAGCCCCCATCTCTGCTCCCCAGGGCATTCCTGCATGGTCCATTCCTTACTCACTGAGAAGTGATCTCCAGCACCAAGGGCAAAAGCTGAACCTGCTGGTGACTGAGCAGCGGCTGGGCAGCTCGCTCCTCCCCATCCACTGGGAGGAGGAAACACTTTCTGAGCAGTACTGGCAATATAAGTCTTAATGTGGATGGGAAAGAGAAATTATGTGGGATAGAACATATGAGAGGCCTTTTCAGCTGTGCTCTGAAATGGGGAGCTGCAATCCTGGCAGTCCTAAAACCCTGGGAAAGATGGAGGAGTGCTGAACTCCTGGTGTTCTCCTGAGAGTCCATTTAAAGATTCAGGTATTTGTTTCTACCTTGAACTCAGGACTCACCCTGTCACTCTAAATAGGCATTTCCCAGACCCAGAAAAACCACACAAAAAAGAAAAGAGTTTGACTGATCAGTCACTTGATCTGACACTTGTTTGTTCCACTGCCTCCAGGCTATTTTCCAGTTTCTGTACTGAGGCGAATAACCATGAGTGAAATCTGAGCCAAGATGTTCAAGTTTAGCCAAAAGGATGTTATTTTTGCAATGATAGTTCATTATTAATCAATCTTGTGGAACCCTGAACCTGACATGTACAATGATTATTCATTCTATTGCTGTTATTGCTTCAATTGACAGAAGGGAACAAATAGAGATTCATATGAATATCAAGCAAAAAGGATCCATGTCTTCAAAGCTCTGAAGTTCCTTTTTCTGACCCAAGAGAAACTCCAACATGAAAATGAAATGCAGAAGAATTTGTTGAAGTATAAAATCATGAAACAGAGAAAATTACAACAATACTTGCAGAAAAAATACTGTACCAAAAATAATACATAAATATAAGTTTTAAAATGAAAATATTGATCATTAATCTATCTTACAATAGGATAACACTTTTTTTTTCTCAGTAATGGCCTTAAAATGTAAGGTTACATAAAAATTAATTGTATTTAGGTAATGAGTATTATTAGGTGGTGAAAAATATTAGAATTCAATGCAGAAGCAAGGGCTGGCTATTTCTGTACCCTGTGTAATAACAAGTATAATTTTCATGTTTCTTTTCAACAATGTTGTTCTATATTGATACAAATAGAGCTTTAAAGAGGATTCTGTAGGCAATTTATGCAGGTGTTTGTAGCTGTTTTTGCAGGTGGAGAATTTACACAGAAATAAACAGCCTTTTAACACCTATAAGTACAATTGCCCAAGAGAGAAAAATGACAGAGAGGAGGAGGATGCCGTTCACATTATGACTATTACTGTAGAACTTGTTCTTTCTGTGTGTTCCATAACAGCCATCAGTTGGTGTGAAAGTGAATCTGTTCTTTACCACAATTCTTTTCCTCCAATTTGTGTCCAAGTTGGCTTGTTGGGATAAACTGGTGGGCTTCTGGCCCACATTTTCCCTGTGGAACCTAAAGAGAAAATAAAAGAGATTAATTTGTAAAAAACACCAAGCCAACCAACCAAACAAAAACATACAAAAAACCCTAAAAAGAAAGCCCCAAACCCCCAAAAACCCAAAACAAACAAACCAAAAAACCAAAACCAAACTAACAAAAATTTATGTGAAATTGCTTTAACGTTACAAAGGAAAAATCAAAACAGAAGAAGTTATTTTCAGGCCTGCCAGTTTGAACAGTTTTTCCCTACTTTGAAATTGCGGTGGTTCTATGAGCTTGAGTCACATTTGAGTTTTTTCTTGACCTTTTATAGAAAGAAGCAGGTGTGAGGGAATAGTCAGTTCCCTGTGTACATGTTATACTAATGAACACAAGCTTAGGAAGGCAGGGCAAGGTTGGGGAGATGTTATAAACACCAAGAAGTTATTTTCCATTCCCTGCCTCCCATCCAGAGGGTGATCAGGGCTTTTCAGAAAGCGCTTAGCTGATACTATCTATCCTATTGTGATTTTCAATTTACAGTGCAAGCGATTGACTGATGTTTCTTATTAATGGAGTAAATATGTAGTGAACATGTTTATCTGTGTGGTTTAGGCTGTGTTGAAATTGCATCAATTTACAGTGTTAACTGTTATGCAGCATAAATAGAGCCTGCATGGAAATTTGAATTGGGAACTAAATGAGCAGATGCAGAGATAATTCCAGGTGTCACTATTAATATTTCCATTTTTTTTAAAGCGTACTTCTCCAGTTTTAAATGCAAGTTTGGAGCTATGTATGGATAAACCAGGAATCCATTTTTACTCAGATATTGTTCACCCAGGTACCAATAAGCTGGTGTACCCACAGAGCACAACCAGGAGTGCCACGTTCTGACTTGCACAGAAGGCACTGCTGCCTGCCCTGCAGGAAACACCTGGTGTGTGCCCAGAGTTGTGTGTTACTGACACTGCAGATGAAGACACTACCAATGCACAAACAGATTCTCCTTCAGCCCTTTGTGACCTTACAACTCATGGCTTAAGGGCCCCTTCGTGCAGTTTCCCTTTGGGGCCATACCAGCTGAGAGGACACAAAGCTGGGATGGAAATCTGCCAGATGCCAAGAAATAGCCAAGATTTGGTAGAAGAATTATATTGTGTTTGAATGTTAGATTTTGTTTATATAGACAGAAAAGGAGTTTGGTATTAATGTCATCAAATGTGTACAGATATCCTTACCTATAAACAAATCTGAGTCCTCAGCTAGATTTTCCTTCCTCCCTAGATGAGGTGGGGATACAGGGCAAAGAAAGTGGTTGGAACATGTTGTTAAGGTGAAAGTCTGCAGGAAAGACAATTCCCTCCATTATTATAATCTTATTTATCTCTTTTAATCTTGGAGACAGCACAAAATATTTCCCAGGTACCCCTAACCTACCCAGCATAGCTGCACTTGCTGCATATTTCTCCTTAGCACACTGATTTTACAGGTCTACATCCTAAAATTTGTAGGGAATAGCTCCCTCCCCTGCAAAAGATAAGGCATTGCTGCAAGTCACAGAGAAGCAATTTTGTACTGATTCCTTAAGTGTTAAAGGGAAAATCAGCCCATTCATTTGGATTGCAGCGGTAAATTGCATTTGCTGATACATTTGTACAGTATTTACTATGTTTAGTGTGTAATTTGTGAACTGTACTCAGATCTCTAGGTTGTAAATTCATTTACAAATATAATAAGACTCTTTAATAAACACAATAGAAAAAGCTCATTAGGGAAATTTTTCCCTAGAAAAAACCAAACAGACTTCTTAAAGACTTTTCTTTCTGATTGGAGGGCTTATACAGTCTTTCAATGAAAAGAAGATAAAAGAAGCATCTGTTTCATAATCATCATTTAGACAGCATAATAGCGTCAGAATGCAAACACTACAAGAACTGCAGATGCTGGGTCAGTCCTCAAAAGTATTTGATACCCAAGGCTTTGAGAACAGTGTAAGATTAGCACACACAGAGAGCAATCTTTTCACCCAAAGCCCTCAAGCCACCACTTTCCCTGCAGGTTAAAGCTTTCCAGTTAATTTTAATGAATTGTAATATGTCAGGTGTTTGCAAGAAAATGTGTGAAGTACCATAACAGAATGTGCATCCTCCAGAAGAGGTATGGCATAAGAAGAAAATTAGTGGGTTTACCAAAGATGAAAAGTGATTTAGATAATATTTTCTGCTTGCATTTTCTTAACTGGTATTTAGGAATATCCATACTAATTGAGACCCCTGGGTGCAACAGTAATAGAAATAATAAATGTATTGTGAACATAGATCAAAGTCCCCTTCTTCCCTTGTCCTAGGATTAGAAGTATGAAATTATAAGAAATATTAGAATAGATTTTTTTTAAATAGAAATCATATTTGCAATCATAAACTTCTCTGTTTTTATCCAGTAAATCTGTAAAGGTTTTTCAATGGGCAGACCCAGCTGTGGTGGCACAAAAGCCTGCTCATCTCAGAATCAAAACCATCCCCTTCTGGTGCAGTGTGTGCAGAAGGAGAAAGACACTTGGATTTTAAAACTGGATGAAGAAGTTTATGTTTTACCTTGGTTAGAAATCAATATATTATAAGTTTTTCACATCCTATGTATTTTGCAGGCACACAGTTGTCGAACAAGCTATTAACCTTGCTCTATAGAACCTACTGAAGAGTCCAGAATATTTACTTCCACTAATATGTTTCTTCTGGTTCTGAAAGTATGATTATTAAGAAGCATGTCTTTATCTTTAGCAATAATCAATCAATTGGTAAAACCTATACATGTAAGTAAAGTTGTCAGAAGGAAACTGACTATTGTAAGGACAATAAAAAGATGGTGCTGCACTAACAGGTTGTGGTGGGTTTTATCCTGCCTGGACACCAGGTGCCCACTAAACTGCTCTATCACTCTCCTCTTCAGCAGGACAGAGGGAGAAAATCAGATGGAAAAAAATTGTGGTTAGAGGAAAAGGTAATTTACTAAAGAAAAAGTGAAGATTGCACATGTGTAAGCAAAAGGGAAACCAAAAGATTTTCTTCTCTACTTTCCATCAGCAGACAATGATTGGCCTCTTCCTGGGAAGAAAAGTTTTAGCATCCATAGTACTTACTCCAGAAGGCAAACATTGTAAATAACAAATGCCCTTCTTTCCTCCTCCTTTCTCTTAGCTTTTATATTTATCATAAGGTATGAAATATCCCTTCAGTCAGTTTGGGTCAGCAGCTCTGATATTTTCCCCTCTGAGGACCCTGCCCACCCCCAGCCTCCCAGTGGAGTGGTGCAATGTTGGGGGGAGAGCACGGATGCTGTGCCAGCACTGCTCAGCAGTAGCCAGGAGCTGGGGTGTTACTGACACCTTTCTAGGTCCCAGTATAAAGCACAGCACCATGGGGGCTCTGGGAGGGAAATTCCCTCCATCCCAGCCAGAGCCATTCACAGCTTACATGTCTATTCTCATTCCCATGAGCACTGGCTACCAGGCAGGGTACAGGGTACAGAGTACTTCAGACCTCCACCTGTCACTGCTGACATCTACCATTCTGTCTTTCCTTTGAAAAGATGGAATAGGAATTCAGATCACAGTCATTACCAAACTATTCCTGGAATATGAGAAATAAACCTGGCAGAATTAGCAACATGGGATTCTGGATGCACGGTCCTGTGTTTTCCTTTGTTCATCCAGCAAATATTTTAAAACCTGCAATTACATTTTGGTTGTTGTTGGCACTTTTTTGTTGGGTTTCACTTTGTACTGTGGAGTCTAATTTTTCAGACACAATAAAGGGAATAACTTTACTGAGACAGATTATGATGCCCTAGATTCTTTCAAATTACACCCTGGCCCACAGTTGAAATCAGTGTGCAAACATATAAATACATACATAGCTTGCAGTGCTGGTCTTTAAAAAGTAACCCATTAGCAAAGACAAAATATTGAGAATAGCTATTGGTATAAGAAGCCAGACCCATATTATAATACAAAGCAAGACTTTTAAAGTCAGATTGAAGAGATGGATATCCATTTCATTTAACTATAGAATTAATACACTATAGTCTGAAGAAAAAAAAGAGAGTGAAATCTCATAAAGATTATTATCTTTTTCATTATAAGACTCAATTTTAAAATAAATTGAAATATGCTGAGACTTGCAAGGAGCAGCTGTGGTCACTTAATTGGTTCGGTTTGGAGAGGAGAAGGCTGAGGGCGCCTAATCACAGTATACAGCTCCCTCAGAGGGGCAGAGCTGCAGGTCTCCTCTCTCTGGGGACCAGCAACAGGATGCGAGGAAATAAAAGGAAGAAGTTCAGATTTAGCGTTAGGAAAACGTCTCTCATCTGACAAAAGCTGAGGAAGAGCATAAGAAACAGCACTGATGAATAATGTCCTTTGATCTGGGTTAGTGGTTTAGGGGTATGCTGTGCCAGAGAGTTCATATTTCCAATTAGTTAGGAATAGCCTGGAAGTAGGAACTGCTAAGCAATTAACTGTGGGTGTAGAACCCATCAGGAATTAAGCACAGGGAAGCTTTTGGCAAAATCCCACTCCTTCAAAAATTGGAAGCAAAATGCACCTATGGATTTCAGCAGCATTGGCAATGTAGTGACTGCATCACTTACCAGTTCACCAGCCAGTTTGTCCTTGATCTGTTTGCTTTGTTCATCCCTGATGCACCCAGTGTGACTATCACCTCCTATTTCATGCTAGAAAGGCTGTGTAACCAGCAGCTTTTTCAATCCACAAGAGCAAATGTTGAGAGTTTCAACTGATGCCCTAAAATCACGGCACGGTTGATTAGTGACTCCCCAGTGAGGTGGCAGGGTCCCAGTGGGCAGCACCAACCTTGTCAGCAAAGCAATCTTCATTGCTTGTGGTCTTTGGGACTGAAAAGAGTTAAAGCCAGAAGGAAGGAGGTGAACTTTGGAATGATATCACCCCTTGTGCATTGCCAAATAAATAATTCCCTGTGGCACTAAGGACCCAGTGTAGGGAGTAAAAGGAATGGTGGGCTTGTGCCATGACTGCATTCAGCTAAAAGTTGGTGTGTTCTAGTTGCTTTGTTGATGGCAGCATCCAGAGAATTCCTAAATGTTTAAAGGAGAAATGAAGTATGTTATGGATTTTTCACAGTCTTTACACAGGGAAGAGTTATGTGCAACATTAAGCTTAAATTGATTTTCAGTGTTTGAGCACTGGCCTGGACAATGGATCTAATTAATATCTACAGTTATTTAAATAGCAGAATTGAATGCCTGGGTTGCAACAGCTCTCTTCTTGGTTTAGAATTATATTTTGTTAAGGAAATTCTTCTTGTGGTTCTGAGGTGAATTTAATTGGGAACTGTAAACATCAAATAAAACTTGCCTTTGCTATTTAAGCTGCGATAGTTTTGCCTGGGTACTCAGCTTAGAAACAAACAATAAAAACAGAAGCCAAGCCACAGAAAAACCCAACTGCTGAAAAGCACCTCTTGGGAACCATAAATCTGTATTTATAAAGAGCTTAAATTTGCCATGATCCTTTATCAATACATTTGCTCTTTTGAGGCCTTTTCCACCAGCTTTGTGCAAAGCAGGCAGAAAACTGGCCAGAGTGGTACCTGTGGATCATCAGAAAATTCAAATCCATTACAGTCTAAATCAGAACTCCTTTCTTTAGCTTATGATAAGGATAAAGAATCTTGTGTATTCTAAATAAGATATTTTGGGACAGAACAACTGCTAAAATGGGTCCTGGGACGGCTCTGGGTATCTACTTTTATGTTCACCTAAGAAAACAGTCCCACAGTAGCAGGGACATGTTAGATTTACTCAGAGAAGAAAGATATCTACCTCACACTGTTGCGATCCTTAGCTACTTGTTACATTTAAACAAAAAATATTGTGTGGCTATTACATGCTCATTTCCTTTCAGAGTGAGAAAACAAGACAGATTTCTAACTAATTGTGTATGACAGACTCCTCACCTAATCCTTCAGCTTCTGAATACCCTCAGCTCCCATCGAGGTCATGTGGAATACAGGAGTAACAGCACCTTGCAAGTGAACGAAGGAAAGGCTATTCAGGGGCTGCAAGTTCCACAGAATCAATGACAGAGCTCTGGTGCAGGGGTCACACCAGGGATATCACACATTTTCCTTACCTTTCCTTACCTCGGATTGCATCCTGGAGGAGTCATATTTAGGGTGTGGGGTATTTTTCTCTGCACAGACCATTATGGAATTTTAACAGCAGCCAAGTGTAATGTTAACCCCTGTGATCTCAATGATGTTCCTCTAATTTGCAATCTCTTAATTAAGGTCTGACATGGCTCAGCTATTATTTACACTTATAGTGGTTGGCCATCTGGGCTTCACTAATAAATAAGCACTTTAATGGCTGAACTACTTAATAACTCTTCACTGAATGAAGATGAAAATTAAGGAAATTCTTTTATTATGAAAATATGCTGTGCCATCTAATTGTTCAAAAGCAGATGTCACTCAAATTCAATTAAGCTGTTTAATGACCTGCATGCTTATTACTAACTTGATGGAAGGTTTGACACAGTTAAAGTAAATGCAAATGGCTGGTATGACTTTATCTTGTCATGTTTCTGCATTTCGCTACTTTCCCAAAATATCCATGTCAATCTGTTTATCCTTATAATACATGATAAATTTGCATTGTGTGGTCTGAAATAAGAGCTTATGAAAATTGTTAACAGACATATTTTTCTTATTCTCACTTCCAGATGTGTATTTTTCTCACAAAAAAATATCTCAAATTATTGAAATGTGAGGCAGTTGTGATTGTTGTTGGTTAGATAGCCAGCAAAGATCCCCAAGCAAGATCTTAGTTTAGTGATTTAGCCTCTTTTGTTAGTGACAGATTGGGAGAGATATTAAGGCTGCTTTTTCTCTATAAACAATGTCTTATAATATGCCAAGATTTACAGCACATTAATGAAATCCATATATGAGTTCATCCTTGTTTATTAAGAAACAGACATGCTATATTCACTGATTATTAAAATATTATTCAGCACTTTATATTTTATAATGTGCTTCCCTCTTCCTTGTAACTTTTTAAATCAGCTAATTATTGCTTAATCCTTATTGCTTAAAAAATTAAGTATGAATGATCTTTGTTACAAACTTAAATCCCTATTACAGACTTCCTGCCACGCAGCTTTCATGGCATTATGAGGAGGTTATATCAGAAATACGAAGTTGTGTGGATGAGGTGTAGCTCATCCTGGCTCTGTAGTGGTGGGATAGATGTAAAGAAGTTCTAGAGGTGCTTCCCACAGCCATGTGTACATGCCAGCTGCTGCTGTGCTGCAAAGCTTCTCCCCACAGAAGTCACTGCCCGAGTCCTTTCCTTGGCTTTGCTGTGGGCAGCAGGGTCAACTGCACCCAAAGCAAACAGGAAATGTTCAGTGCTGCATGGGACTGGGAGAAGAGCTAGAACAGCCTTTTAAACATCTGGTTTTTAGACTAGATCTGCTGCAAGTATCTATTTATTGTAAGCAAATTGAGTTTTTCAGATGTGTTGGTAATTCTGAAACATTGACTTAAGAGGAAATCCTGAAGTGAATTTTAATGTGGATGCTCTGGATGGACTGGAGCTTCCTGCAAAAGGAGTGGAAGAGAAGCCTGTCCTTCATATATAGATCTCAGTTCCAGGATGGGAAGCAGATGACCTGGGAGCCCTGGAGGCCCCAGAGCCATCCACATGGTCACAGCCCTGGAGCAAAAGACCCTGAAAAACAAGGCTCTTCAGCATCTGCTGCTGCTAGGCAGCTGGCAAGCCTCCAGCTCAACATAGTCTATGTTCCAGCAGAAGGCTTTGAACAGAATGCATTTCTGCAAAATGCTTGCATTTAGACTTTTTTCATTTTATAAAACAATTTTAAAAGTGCTTTTGCCACACCCCAGCCTAGATTTTGCTGTTTCAACAACCTGCCATAGAACTTATGCCCATTTCCTCTCTTCTTGTAGGAATATGGGGCTGCCTGCAAAGCACTGCTCTATCCTCTAATTCTTTAAATGTGTCCCTGTGTTTCAGAAAACAGCCAAAGGTACTCTTTGAGTAAGAGTTTTGCCATGTGCATTTTGAGGTCACTGCAACCTGTTGTGTGTTTTTAACTAGCTGTTAACATTTTGGATTGGAACTCACCCCATTTGTGCTTTTCCACCTACAGAAGTCCTTGATCTGTGTTAGGAAGTAGATGTGTTTATTTACGTATCAATGTACTAATAGCAATATTGGAAAGTAAGGACTTTATAGTTCAGACATGGCTAAAACTTGTGGCAGGGAAAAAGTTTAAAGTTATTTGGAAGAAAAGACAGAGTTTTTAAATTTTAACTTGGAAACATGAAAACATCTCCAACTTGACAAACAAGTGCCAGAGATTTGCTAGAAACTCTTCTGAATAGTTAAAAAATGCAACACAATAAAGAGCAACAAAACCAGTGATTTCAAAAATGTGTGTCATTCTCCTCATTTCTGTGGCTATGGCCATCACCTACAAGTAAATGTTCTTTCGGAAGGTGAATTGCAAGCATGTAAAATGTGCTATTCTCTTTTCCTCCAACTCCTGTGCTTTCTCTGTTCTGCATAGTTTAAACTTCTAGATGTTCAGCCAGTAAAATTTACTGAATTAAGCTAGGACACATGTCTTCCTTAGGAAAGTTCCTTTCCTTTCCTTGGTTAAGTTCTTCTCATAGGTGCTTGTCTGGGCGAAGTCTCACTTACGGGGACTCATGTGGGCGAAATCTTACTCTGTCTCCTTCAGAGTTAAATGTAACATGGGCCTTTTCCTGAGACAGGGCTAGCCACAGCTTATAAAAATTACTATCTCTGCACCAAGTGCTGTCATTATTCAGCAGAGGACTGAGTCTTTCACTTGGGGTATTTCATAGGAAAATGTAAACTTGTCCTGCCAGTGCTCAGAGCTGATAGAAGTCCATGTTGGAATGGTTAGCACAGTCCTAAGCTAGGTCTGATCCTTCATTTCCTGTGGCTCAGAGTAAGGGTGGTGTAGAGCTTGTGCACTTCTGTACAATGCTCTCTTTTTTTCAATCTGAGAAGAAGGGCTGATATTATCTAAGGATGTTGTATTAAAAATGTAGTCCAAAATTAACAGAGACAATTCTGAGACTTGAACAGATCTTCAGCTGTCCTCCAACAGAACAGCTTTTAAAAAATTAAGTACAAATACTTTATGATACACTACCCAAGGATTGCCCTGTCCACTTGGTCTTTTTATCTGTGGCTACATGTCACTAAATGCTCATCAGCAAATCCAGTTCAAAAAGTTATATTCGCCATTTCTGTCACTTATTGCCACTCCTTCTTAGCTCTGATAACCCAGCTTTTCATGTGACTCTTTTCACAGCTGCACTTGTGGAATAATGCAGACTAAGTGATCACTTTCTAACATTTCTTTTTAAGGATTTCATTTATTTTAGTCCAGGACATTTATAAATCCTTTGGAGAGCTGCTGTGCTCAAATGCAGAGGAGATGATAAACTTTTGGAGAGGGGATGTAGGAGAACACAGCTGGGTACAAATGTAAATCTGGAAGTGGATTTGCTGCCAGTACAACAGCAGCTTGTGTGGAGAGAGAGCTGCTTCCCTCTAACTCACTATAATTTAAAAATTGAAAATTCTCAGTTAAGCTCTTGAAGCATTTTTTGATGGTGAAATTCTCAAAATTCAGAAAGGATTTCCAGAACAGGACAGTCAGGAACAGCTGTCAGGCCTTCAATGACTTCTGGAAGCATGAAACAAGCCAATATATTTTGGTGAGGAATGAACCCAAGTTTTATTAAAGATAAAACCTCTTTCTCTGAATGTCCTCAGGCCAACACTGCCTAAATAAGAGTAGGTAAGGGAAAAAAAGTCAGGTTTTTCCATTCAGATGCCCTCCATTCATCTGTTTCATTTATGAGCTGCATCTCATCATAAGCACACTCACAACAGAGGCTGTCTCCACGTGCCTGTCTGGGAGAGACATGGCACACATGATTCCCAAGTTTGGCAGTGGTTCCTGCCTAGACTGGCTTAAAAATTATGTATTAGTCAGATATTTTCTGTCCATGGAGATAAAAAAGGAAATACTTCAGATGTACTTCTAATAAGATAATATGTTTGCTCAGGCTGAGCTTTGGATTTTGCATAAGTGGACACATGGCTAGCCAAATGAATGAGCCTGTGGCAAACCTTATGCAAAAACATAAATGTCATCATTTTCTTGGACAGCAGTCCAGGACTCAGGGAAGACTTACTGTGCTTGCATCTCTGTTTGTCTCTTCTCTAGAGCAAATTTTGGGTCATTATCCTCAATTTGTGTATATTTAAGTAGATTCCCCTTTAAAAGCATCCTGATGCTGCCAGAACAATAAGGGTAAACATGAAAAGCTTAAACATCCTCCAGATATATGCCAAAGAGATTAGAATCACAAAATTCTAATCTCAGAGGATGAGTAAAAGGCTCGGGCTACAGGGCCTGTCATGAAGATCTTATTTACAAGGAAAGCACTTATTTTCCAGTATCTGCAGATAATAATAGTCAGAATAAGAGAAATCTGTGAAGTATCTCTCAGTTCCTTTTTTTACACATTGATAAACAAATCAACATTTTCTTTCAATGAGCACATACATCTTTGCGCTGCAGTATTTCTATTACAATTAAAAGAAGAGATGTGATACTCATTTTTTCAATTTTTTGAAGCCCTTTCCATCTACTTGCATGTGTCTTAGTACTAGATGAATTAATAGATAACAGTGCCACTGCCTGAAGCACAGCTGGGTAGAAGTTGCAACAGATTGTCTAATTTCTAAGGAGTTGATTTAACCTTAAAAATATGGCTGTGGTTCTGCACTATACAAAACAGATGGGTTGTTTGTACAATTAGGCCTTAAGTGTTGAGTTTCCTCTTGATTAAAATGCTCAAGATCTCTATTACCAACTGTCAATTAAGAGGTGTGTGTCTAGCACAGGGAAGGATACAACCCTGAGTGTTATACAGTGTGTTTGTCACACAGCTGGAGACAGAAGGGCAGCTAGCACACTGCACATTTCTGCCCCATGGTATTCCTGCTCTTAATTTGGGAAATCAAACCCTTTATGGATCATAATCAAATTTATTTGTGTCTATCAAAATCCCATATCTCATCAAGGGCCTGACTCTGCTCCATCAGTGAACATGCCAGAATTTTTTGATTAAAAACTTTCCAAGCGATTTGTTATGTTTTCAATTCTCACACTCTTGTCTTTAAGACCAGGACATCTGAGGCAGCAATGGCCAGACATCAGTGTCTTAGTGCAAGCATCTGCTCCTGAGCCTGCAAAGTTGGAGGCTGTACTGGGCACAGATGCACAACTGTCCATGTGTGTTTCGAAACCGTTCAGACACAATTATTGTAAACTTTGATTTAATCTGCTGCTTCTATTTTGAACTTGTCAGTGTTCTCTTTTAGATCTAGACCAACTGTTTCATTTTTTAGTATCTAACCTTTAAAAATTAATTTGAGGACCAACAGGAGAGTACTGATATATTATTTGAAAATTGATGGTGTTTTATACTGAGGAGGTGCCAGCTCTTTTGGGATCCCAGTAAGAAAGGCACTGACACTCAGAGCTGATTAGATGATTTATTAAGTATGGAAATTGTAGAGGGGTGACAGCAATCTGTCCCTTTTGAAGCTGAGAAGTGCAGCTGATGCAGAGTCAGAGGAGCCCCTCCTTGTGGGTCACAGCCCCCCACACGGCGTTTGCTGGGGCTGGGCTTTGCCAGCTCAGGTTCACTGGCACTCCCAGGTACAGACTCTCCTGTCTCTCACAGCTGGCAGGTTTGGAACCTGGACTCAGCTTGGAAGAGTCCCAGGGACAGTGCACTGCTGTTTGGGATACAGAATGGATGGGGTCGACTGATGAGGCGATTAAAAGATGGTTTATTGCAAAATCAGTCTCATGGAAGGGTGAGACTGTAAGGTTATTACATCCAAACCATCACATCAGAAGCTGTACATCAGAAGCCATTTTAATTCTATTTATAATGCATTTTATAAATTTCTTACCCAATCAGCTACTTCCACAAAGCTCACTAGCATCTTCATAAAACAATTGTTAATTGCTACATTTTATACTATTCTGCTGCAATGTGTCTCTTTTTATCCAATCATGTAACTCTACAGAAAGTTATTGTTGTATCTTCTACTTTTAACCAATTCTATAACAAGTGCTATTGTTAGACTTAATTATTTCTATCTTGCTTAACATATTTGTTTGCTTATATGAGGCATGTTTCTACTTGCTTAGAACATATTTCTGCTTGAACTACAAGTCTTTATTCTTTGTGTCTGTTTCACTTTTCTGTTCTAAAGCATCAAGCCTCCTCCAAGGCCTTAGGTCAAACACTGTATCCATGTCTATCTCTGAGCTTGTACATTGGAGGCCTTAGGAGCTCTCTGTGCTTGCATTTCCCACACACTCCAATACTCCTAGCTCAATAAAGATATGGTTCCAAAGAGCATTCATATAACTATGGTTGAATACATATTGAATACATGAAAATTGGTTACGTGTGAATTTGTTATGTATACCTTGATCAGTTATGATACAGTGTAAAGCAGTTGGATGGTATCTATAAGAAAATAAAATCCGTTTTCAATACAGTGCCTCCTCTGGGGCCTCTGCTCTATTTGAGCAATTTGTTATGCTTTTCATCAGATTAAGTTTTTATTTACTATTTGGTTTAAGTTTCAGATGAAAATTCTTTACCAAAGCTGAATTACCAAAAGCAGAATATATCATTGTACCATTTTTCCATGTGTCAGTTTCAATTATAATTGATTTCCAATTCTGATTTGCTTTGTTGCACGTGCTCTTGACAGGAGAATTTGGTACAGCTCCGTGCTTTCCTGACACAAATTAGCCAATGACCTCGATATTTGAGATGAGGCTTGAGTACCTTTGCCATAGGCCCTAAGAAAAGAGTTCAGGATTCCCTGCTCCATCACATCACATCAGCTGCCTCTTCACCCAGACTGAAAAGTAGGCCAGACATTCACATCTTTCTAGACCTTACAGCTGAGCTAAATGAGTTTTGAAAATTATTGCTATTTTTAAACTACCTTGAAAAGGTTGCTGTGAAAAGGTACACTTAGAAAGTATCATTGTGGAATACCATCTTTGCCAGAAAGAGTGATCTGAGTAGGTCTGGCACTTGGTGAATGACAAATACTGTCATTATGCCAATTCTTTTTCTATTCGGTTTTTAAAGGATAAAACCAATTTCCAGTAACTGGACCCAGAGGAATTAAACTAATTTAGAAATAGAACTGTGAATTAGTCTAGTTAATCACTCCCAACAGACTGGAATAATATTCAATATGTTATTTATTATCAAATCATATAGAGCACAGCAGTCAACAGATCTGCATTAGGATTTGCAAGGTACAATATCTGATCTATAGAACTGCCACATTAGATATTTAAGGCTCACTCCTCATTCTTCATTGTTCCTTCATGTGTAACTTCTGACCTTTCCCAACCTTTCAAACAAAGCTTTTGAAGTTTTCTTTTCCGCTTCTATTTCCTGCAAGAAGGACCCAAGCCACAGCACGTTGCTAACCAAATGCATTATCTGACCTGTAGGGAAAAAGCAATTCTTCACCTTTCTCCTTACTCTTAAAGCTCTTTGGTTTGCTCTCAACAAAACAGCAAGTAATGGAAGCAGCTGTTTTCCTTTAAGTCAAATGCAGTTTTCTGGGCAGTGAGACCTTACACACACGTCATGGTTTAGGAATGGCTGTTCCCAGTTCAGTGCCCCCACCAAGACTCTCCAAACCATGTTCTGCTCTCTCTCACTCCCTCATTTTCCTCTCTCCATCCCCTGTAGCAGAATGGGGAGGAGAGCTGGAGACACAAAAGGCAAAGGTCACAACTTGAGATAAGAACAATTTACTGGAAACAGCAATAGAACAAGAAAATGAACAGTAACAGCAACAATACTAATGACAGAGGGTACAAGAAAAGAAATTATGCACATGGAAAAAATCCCTGATAGTAGATCAGAGGGCCTACTCTGCCATGCTTACTCCACTTCAAGGAACCTCTTCTCCTCAGAAGATAGTCCCTTTCTCCCACCCCTGGCAGTGATGTGAAGTGATACAGAATAAACTCTGCATCCCAGCCATGCCCACTCCTGGCTACAGCCAAAAATTACCCCTGTCCTGACCAGAGCCAGGGCACCATGACACTACAGGTACCAGGGCACCTCTGTGTGACAGGAGAGCACAGGGCTGCATGCCTAGATGGCCTGTGACAGCTCTCTATCCCGGGCTTATGTCAAACACAATCACTCCCATGTTTCCATTCTTACTAATGGGATTTTACTCCTTTAGCATAGTAAGTATGTTAGGAAAAGTGCATCCTCCAAGATGGAGTAGCAAATGAATGTATGTCAGTGACAGCACGTAAGACAGCTGGGTGGTGAAAGCCCCCTACCCACCCCCTGTTAAAAACAATCAAGAGCCCCTTTGGTTAATACACACCCTGTCAGCAACTGATCATATTTGTCACTTCAAACACTGCTCAGAGGGGCTTTGAGTTGCTTAAGGCATCATTTGTAGACAGAAGAAGGAAGAAATAAAATTTGTAATTAAATCTGTTCCAGCAGCAGATTCCAGTTTCAGTTTTGCTGCTCTTTTAACCAAAAAATTCAAGCAGCATTTATAAACTGCCATTATCCAGAGAATTCCTTTCAGTGAAGTAACACCTCCATAGTTGAAAACTATCTGATAGCTGGCCTTTGAAATTACAGCTGGATGTGGACTCAATTCTAAAGGTGTAGCTTGTACAAAACTGTATTTTTTGTCAGTGTCAGCTTAGCAGTGTCAGTCCACAGGCTGTGCGCACACACAGAGTAGAAGGTACAGAACGAAGTTCTGCTTAAAGCTTTGTGCAACAGAACAGTTGATATAAAAACCCAAGACCAAAACCCAAAATCTTTTTCTTTGCTAGCACATATTTCCCCATTCAGCATATATCCTTGCAAAAATTCAAATTAAAACAAGTATCTACTACATGTAAATTTATTTCTAGACTTTCAGTCTGCTCTGCTTACGTAGACAAACGGTCCCAAACAGAAGTTTTATGGAGATACCTCTGTAGGCATGTATCAGAATTGCAGCAGAAAACAATGAAAAACACATTGTAGCACATTGTTCTGGGGTGAAGACCACCCATAGCTTTACCACAAATATGAATTCATTAATTGTAGTAAAATACTGCTCTACATTTTTAAGCACTTTGGAGCTGGTATTCCATCATCAGATGAATGTTTTTCCAAACCATAGTTCTTACTGGGAATTTCATGTGTAGGAAATGCTATGAACAGGAGCTGCAGCAAACTGTCTCATAAAGATTCTCTATCACTTCTTGTTTTAACTACTATCCTCTGGAATTTTGTCTGTTTCCTCTGAAAAAAATCAGAATCCTCTGATTTTTTTTTACTAATCCTTAACATTCACTCTATACTTTAAGTAACACTTGAAGTAAATTCTTATTTGAGCTTTTTTTTTCTCTCCTCCACTGAATAACATTTTTTGCAGTGATCCCATTACACCTGAAGAACTTGAACATATATTTACTTGTTTTTTTCACAACTCCATTTAAATATTTGGTCTTGCCCTATATGGTAGTATCCCAGTTCCTGCCAGTTTTACATCTTAATGCAATGGCTTGGCCAAAAAGTGACCTAATCTGCATAAATTCTTGTGATCTAAAGTACTGGTATTGAAAAGCTAAGCACTCATCCCTGTTAAGACAATAAACTCTCTTCCTTCTGTTGCAAACCTCAGCTTGTATCCTCTGGGCTCCACTGCCCTTCTTACAGTCCCACTTCCTGCTGCTCAGTAGGCAAAGGATTAGCATCAAGCTAAGCATTTCAAAGCCTTGTCTGTAAATCTCTGGATAACTGCAAAAGCTGATGAGAAAGTTCAATCATTGCTGAACAGCAGGTCACCTACCAGGAATGCCTCCTTGTTTCTGCAATATGTTATTTATTTACATTCTGTCTTTCCAGCTGGAGTTTCCAGAGTATGACATGTCCAAGAGCTTAAACTCAACTCAATTTGGAAAGACTTCCAAAGTCCGTAAGTTTTTAAATTCTCTTAAAACACAGATTTTAAGGAGCCAAATTACACAGGCACCCCTAAAAACACTATTCAAAGTTTATTTTGTTTTCTTTTCTTTTTTCCCTGGAAATACCTTTTTTTTTCTTTTTAATTACAATTTTATCACTTTTTTTGCACTTATCCATGTAGTTGGAGCAATTAATAGATTCATGTTCCATTATTGGTCTTTCATAGTTCTATTATTTCCCCTCACAGCTCCTCCTTTTATATTCAGATATTCTTCTCCCTTAATGTTGGCTGTGTGTGATGTACTTCACATTCTATGCATATTTTCCCTTTCCACTAGGAAGGTGATGTTTTGATTCAGTTTTCCTACATGCTGCAACGTATGTGGAGGAAGAAAGATGTGAAACCAGCAAGACATGCCTGGAGTTTTCACTGGATCTTAGTATACCAGTATTAACCCAATCTCCTGCTGGTTCAGATTTTGAGTGTATTAAAATACATATTTCAGTAATTTAAAAACTATTAGAGTAGACATCTAAACTTTTATTAACATTTTAGAAACTGAAATCACACAAGAAACTCACCAAAGGAAATAAGACTTTTACTTGTAAATAAGAAAATTGTAAATAACAGCTAAAAGTCATTATTTACAATTTTACAAGATGCTCATCTTCCAGGAACCAGAGCCCGCAGGCGCTGCACATTCAGGACACAACAATCTCAGGACTTCACCCACCAGTCACACACTCACACCTCTCAGCACTGACCAGGACAAGTAACTAAGGTCCAAATCTCCAAATCTTTTCAATGACTTCCACTGCTCCATACAAAGACTATCAAGGAGAGCCATTTTTAAATGTCTGTCCAGTAATTCCTTTCTATACAGTGATCCTTAGTATGAACAAATATGTAGTTATTATTTTATTTCTATGCATTACATTTAGAAGCAGAAACATGTACATTTTAATCCAACAAACTATACATTCATTTGGAGCATTATGTTGGATGAAGCTACCGATGACAAATTTTTCACAGTTATGAAATTGAAATAAAAGTCAAATACAAGAAAAACCTCATTATTTGGAGAAATCTTTATTAAACATTTAAATACAATATTCAATAGTAAAAAAATAATGTCATGCATATGTAGAGTTTTTAGGCAGGGATCTCAGACAAGGTGTGTGGTAAAACTGATTTATTTTACACTGAAGTTCAAAACACCTTTTTATTTATTCCTTTATGAAGACATGTTTAGAAAAAATGTACAATATCAGTATCTTTCACAGTTGTTAACAAAAATATAAAAACAGAAATTCATGTTTTCACACCCTATATAAATAAAAGCAAAGAAGATTCCCTTCAATTTAACTCCTAACTTGTGAAAACATTTGGGTATGGCCAGTGTCCAAAGTTTTATAATATTCATTTGTTGTAATTATTTTCTGTTGATGCAATTATGCAAAAATTCAAGAAAACATTCTTAAGTCAGCAGAGTGCTGAACTGCTGGATCAATTCCAAAATATTTTTATTTTTTAGAAATTTTTAAAGGAAATATGCACTCACCACTTTTAATATTGGTTTTCCCTATACACAGATCAATAAAGAACAATATCCTGGCTTATGACATATAAATCCAGTGTAATTTTTAATGTACAAGAAAATTATCAGAGGATATATGATGAAATTTTAACACAAATTGCATCATCTATTAAACGGCCCTCAAAAATAAAAAAAATAAAATCTCATCTACTATCAAAATAATGATCTACTTACAAATATTGCATCTTGCTTCTGAAATTCTTTAAAAACAGCTGCTGTAAATACTAAGTAATTTTGCTCTGATGGAAAGAATTTGATTTGACAGGGATTTCTACATTAATTATCCTTAGAGAATCATGTCCTGAACTTGTCTTAGAGACTTCTGAATGCAAAGTAAAACCACCACATAGCTTTCTAGTCCAGCAGAATTTTCAATCCATGATAGCACCAGATCAGTTCTGTATCTCTAAATTTAGGCACACAATCTGATTATTTAAGGTGGAAAGGCAGATCAAGCCTTTGAAAATACAGATCCAGCTAACAAACATGCTAACAACTTTGGTACCCAACAAGGCCACCCCAGAATCATTACCATCTACCAAGTATCAATATTCATTTTGCAATTTTACTCTACCTTACTTTTGTGGTTGACTTTAATTTTAGTGATAATCACTACGTGGTCACGTTCACAACCCCATCAGAATCTACAGTAACTGGTACATGTAGCAGTTACCTGAGTGTTACTAACAGGAGGAGTTTGTCTAAATGTACAAATCAGTACAAAAATCAAGGAAGTCTCTAAAAACCAACCTACCTGTCAAACTGAGAACAGTAATACTGGCTTGCACAAAGTAGTCTGAGTTTACTGAAGAGCTTTGTATCTCTGCCTCTGGTGACATAATTTAATACAAAAATGAACACGCAGCATCATCCTGACTACATTTTTCGGAGTAAAATTCATGAATTTCGAGTAACCTCATCACTGCCTTTTTGAAGGATAGATGGAAAGTAGATTGCTTCCATCAACCTCAGCCAAGCAGCTTCCAGTGAAAAGCTTAACACCTCCACTTGCCTTTAGATCACAAAGTCATGTGCCAGGAAAATAGCAAACATATCAAAGTATAATTCCCATTCCCATTCATACATAAACTAAAAATTCATAAAAACAAGTTGAATTCCTAAGAATGGAACAAAGATATTTTTTTTTAATACAGTCTCTGATCCCAGCCCCCCACAGAAATTGAGTCTTACTGGATTACTTGCAATTAGCAGCACATGACTGACTATACAACATCTTCAGCAACTGTGGTGTCAAAAATTTGGTAATAAACTTGATTTTTCATTGCGTCTCTGACATTATAGGATTTGATGAAGCATTCCAGCCATGGCAAGTCACCTACCAACAAAATCCAAATTACTGTTCAATATTAATTTCTAATTTTTATAGAAGGCAAGCATAACTTGAGCAAGATATTAACTAGGATATCTAAATGTATACAATAGTTAATACGAAGAAAAATTGTTAACTTTGAAATTCCAATTGTTATCTTTTAAGTTTCCCACAAGATCTGAAATGGTGTTCAGTAACAGTCTTCCAAGACTTGTCCTCTCCACCAGCACTCCACAAAACACTTGGACCCAGTAGTCATGCCACAGTATAAAATACATATATGTAAAGACTTTCCAATAATAAAATTTCATCCCCATGTGTCTCAATGAGAAAATCCTTTACAATCTTTATTACAGGACAACTTTTTAAAGTATGGCAAAGACTCCAGGGTGATTGCAGTGGCCACTGACAGCCATGTACTTGGAGCATGCTCTGGAGGTTGGAGCTGCATCACACATCCATCTACCTTGGACATGTTTAATTTAGGCAGAGAAACTTTCTGCCACAACACATGCACTGCACAAAAATCTCTGTAAATGGATTTGGATTAAGCATTGCTCAATTTTCATGGATATTTCCCATTGCAAGGGATGCTTTAAGTCAGCATCAAAAGCAGGATATCACCTGGGTGTGCTTTGGGAAAACGGAATTTCCTTTCCGTTTTCCCTAACATGCCGTGACATTCAGTATGAGGGTGTTCTGGTTAACTCCCATATGAAGGCAGATGGCATGTTAGTGGCTGCACAGGCATGGCTGTATTCACACACCACTGCATGCTACATGAGAATTTAATGAACCATTTATTTTCTTTCTCAGAGGTAGAGTTAATATGAAAGACGTGCTTCAGAACAAATTAACATGAGCCCTGCTTTTAAGCTCCAGTATTTTCCTGTATGGAGTTTTGCCTGTGCCTAAGTTGAATTCTAAGACTTTTCATATGCAATAGCAGATTGAAATACTGCTTTCCTTCCCACCCCCCTTTTAAAATAACAGCAAACTGACCTAATTTTCTTCCTGGAGGACAGAGCGCATTCATGGTCATCTGCATCTTTTGCTGAAGAAAATTACTAGTTAAGATTTCAGAGGCAGGAATTTGGAAAAACTTCTCCTGAAAGAGAACAGAAGAATATAAGGTACTGAAAGAGCTGTAAAAAATCATTAGCCAGAACCTTGATTGCATTTTCTTTAAGGAATTTAAAATCAGGTAACACAACAGAAGAACAGTATTATTTCAAAAACCTGTTTGGATACAGAAAAAACTCAAGCTGTCTGAAAAAATTAATGCTTTTTTTTTCAGTACCCCTGAGTATTTAGGGACTAGAGCCATCCGGAAAGCACATATGTCAGTCTCTATACATAACTGGCAGATATTCCTCATGAACCTCCACAACCAGACAGTATCAGACAATGTTAGGGCCAGAGAGGATGGTCAGTTCCCCTCAACAGTCCCTCACATCTTGAGAGGAACAAAATCACTTGAAAACAAGGGGCACTGCAACCTGGCTTTATATTTGTGGAATTCTCTTAGTGTGAGTTTCATTTGCTGGCAGTTTTAGAAACTATGGAAAAAAGGCTTATTCTGTGGGGTAAACATCTAAATGGAGACAGAAAACAATAAATGAAACACTAAAATGTTAAATAAACATTTTCTGTGTATTTTTAAACTACATACATTGAGCATTACTGAAAAAGCTCCAAGTTTATTCTTTCCAAGTTTGTTATCTGATTTTGGATCTCTAAAGGTTTATCATCTTATAACTTCTCATAGTGAGCTAGGGTTTTTGGTAGTAATTTCTCATCATTGTTAAAAGATACAAATAAGAATAATCTGCCTCTGTATAACTTTTGCATGACATGTTTAATGGCAATGATCAGAAGTCAGTGGATAATCCAGCAGCAAAAATGACACAGATAACTTTCTCTTCTCTCTCTTCAGTCTTCTTCTGACTATAGAACTTTTTCATTTTTTTTCCTTCACTGACTTTTCCTGTAAGGAGGGGAGGAAAGAAAAGCAGTGTGTTCTTATGGAAGCACAACTGGAAGCTAATGTAAAGCTGCACTTCAAAGCAGCCCAGTTCCTTCTCAAGTGGTGCTGAAGGACTGGAGTTTAGGCTTGGAAACTCTTGGCTTGTCTTTGAAGTACCACCAGCAGGAATGGGAGCAGCTGGCACTTCAGAAGAAACTGTAGGTATTTTCCTGCAGCTAAACTGTAGTACTGAGCAGTATCTGCTAAGAAAGTGAGCCACCCTGAAGTAAAAGTTTTTGAAATTCTGCATCAAGAGATGGTTTAAATCTTTCCCCCCAACTTCAATTTGCAGTTTTATTTTTCTTGATAGAAAAAGGGAAAAGGACAGTAGAAGGAAAAGATGACTGGCTGACATGGGGATTGTAGTCTTTGATCTCCTTTGCTGTTAAAACACCATGTATTTTAAGAAAGAACACATTTTATCCTGATATTATTTTTACTTACAGTATTAAAATTAAACAAGGAAGAGTATTCTCTTTAAAGTTCCAGTCAAAGTAATTTAATATAATGGTGGAATATGTGCAGATATATACACATTAAACAACACTACTGTGCAGAAGGAAGTCCCACTAAATTTTTTTTCTGTCCCCTTTTGTCACACCCACATTGCCATGACAGGAAAACCATCCAGTCTTCAGCGTCTCAGAGAGCAGGAATGGTCTTAAGTTGCTTTAGAGAAAACCAAAGATAGGTTAATTCTAATGTTAGTAAAGTAATTGAATAAACTACTTCTGAAATCCAAGATAAATATCTGTTCAGATATAGCTGCCTAGGGAAAGAGGGCATCCTTACCCCATGATCATGTGAAACAAAAAAATCAAGGATTACTTAATGGAGAGATTCTACTGAGAGTTAAAAAAAAGAGGTGATGAGATTTTAAACTGATGCAGAAGTTAGCTACATAAATCCTGAAACATTCCTATCATTCACACAGCATTCAGGCTGCATAATTTAACATTGCCAGTAAAACAGAAATTCAGCAACAGGAATATACAAAAGTTTATAGAAATAGAAAATAATCTATTTTCAAGCTTCAGTTTTGTCTTAATACTTTAACATTCTATACTCTGTACAGTATTAACTTATAATATTGTAATTATTGCCACAAAACACTGCAGGTAACATAGAATGAGTATTTGTGCACATACATTTGCCATTTTAAAAACAAATAAAATCCAAACTCTCATAATCTGTAGAGTCTACCTTCACCTAGATTTACTTACATCATCAAAAAGGTATGCATTTAGTGATCCTGTTTCATCAACCAGTGTAAACTTCATAATAAAAACATACTGGAGCAGTTCAATACCTAAAACTGAAAAAAAAAATTGATATTTCTCTGAGAGGATATGCAAGGCAAACCATAACAACTAGAGCTGACAATATCCCGTTTTTAATAGCAACTGACTTTAAATACTGTCATTAGAAGTATAAATTAACAGACCAAAACACAGAGGCTCTGCTGTCTGACAGCAAAATGTCATTTCTCTCTTGGAGTCACACTGCAATTTTCCTAGAAACACTTTAATAGATGAGCCTATAAAAACACAAAGATTTTTAAGTACTTATTCCCATGCTAGTGAACAAAAAAGCTAATATTTGCTTAGATCTTAGATCCAACCTTAGTAGGACCCTCCTTTCCTGCGTTCTTTTATCCATGGAAAGGAGAGGTGCTCTTAATTCAGTGGTAATAAGAATTCCACCTGAAAATTATCTTCTGAGGAAACCAGTTTATTTGATATGATGTAAAAAAAAGCTACCAGGCTTGTTCAGAAAAAAACTTTGCTGGCAGTTCTGCAAGTATTCCTGCTCTGCATCAGTGTTTTCTGGGTACACCATTAAACTGGTAGTCATTATATGTTCAATTGATCTCATAGACTTGCAGGTTTATAATTTAGCCTCAAAATACAGCTGATAGAAGAAAAATATGCATAAAATAGTGTAACTGTCAGGAAGCATTAATTAATATTGTTTTCATTTTGAGAATTAACTCTCAAGCTCTGCCAGTTAAATATTACTTTACAATTATTTAACAGGATACAATTATGAAAGTTTATTTAAGAAAATCACTGCATTGCTCAAATAGTTTTATTCTTTTAGAAAGTGTTTACTAAACTTATATATCGCTAAATATTCCAACTTAATATGTTAGAACATGAATTGATGAACATGCAAATATTCTTTTTTCTTAATGCATTGTAAAGTTTTAAACTCCATTTCCATAATTTTAACACGTTGACTGCATATAGTACACAAGGAACACATGAAGCACAGAATACACATAATTGTTGTGGAATAATTCCTTTCATTTGAGTATTATTTCTTGCAGACTCTCTGGAACATGACGTTTACAGAAGATAAAAGTCTAACTTGCATGAGTCATTACATAAGACTGTCTTTAATTCAGGTGAGAAAAACACTATCTACAAAAGCAGAAGCAAGATTAACTTCAAGGACTGCAAGTACATACAGTTTAAAGGTAAAATCTACAATGAAAAATTCCTGACATCTGCACTAAGCTAAGTGTTACTACTGATACAAATGGCAGAAGAAACTAGTCAACACATAAAATCTTTTAATTCATGCTGCAATAGCTCCAAAAGTAACTATGTTATTTCAACTGGTGTAAGGTGAATGAATTTTACAGCACCATATTCAACATGACCATAATGACATACTTTCTGTACAGAACTGCAACCCAGAACTGCAAATCAAACCATTTCCCACCAACACTTCAGAATCAAGGCACAAAAGTATTTCAGGACAATATCACATCAGCTAACCTTGTGCTATTTCAGTTGGTTCCCATGATGGTTGCTGTTCTGCTGCAATGGAACTTAGATTCTTCATAGGCTTTGGAGTTGAACACTGCTTGCACCTAGCATTTAAAACAAGATGTTGAGACTAACCAAACCATGATGTATTTGTATTAGAAGTGTTCTGCACAGAAAAAAAAACAAAACTCTGATTTTCTTACACTGTGGAAGTACAGAAGTATTTCTATTGCTGCTTGAAGTAACTATTTTACCAGACACACCAGCTTTAGAGCACAACAAACCCTTAATGCTGTTTTTGAACTATCCATGAGGAGAAATAAATCTGGAAAAGACTACTTCAGGAACTAAACAGAATTAAATTAGAATTAAATTAGACAGGAATTAAACGGTACATCAAGACTGAGAGAGCTGGGGTTGTTCAGCCTGGAAAACAGAGGGCTCTGCGCAGACCCTACTGTGGCTTCTCCATATATAAAAGGAGCTTATGAGAAAGACGGAGAGACTTTTAACCAGGGCCTGTAGTGAAGAACAAGGAGAAACATATTTAAACTGAAAGAGGATAGATGTAGATTGCGCAGAAAGAAGAAACACTTCACAAAGAAGGAGCTGAGGCACTGGAACAGGCTGCCCAGAAAATCTGTGAATTCCCTATACCTGAAAGTGTCCAAGACGAGACTGGATGGAGCTGTGCAACCTGGCGCAGCGCAAGGTGTCTGTGCCCAAGGCAGGGGGTTGGATTGATGATCATGAGAGGTCCCTTTCAACCCAAACCATTCTATGATTCTAAGATCACTACACTGCTAAACATATGTTCATATGCTTTGTAAAAGTAGTAATGAATCTGAACTTGTAGCACACTCTAAACCCATTACAGAGTTACAGGAGAAATCTGGCTTTGCCTATGTTGAGAATATTAACTAAGAGCTGCTAAAACAATCTATTTTATTCCTGGTGTATTTACATCAATTATTATAAAATTACATGTGACACAGTAAGCTAATGCTGCAAGTGGGTGGAAATATTGAAGAACTGTTTTCAAAGTTGCTCCCATTTACCTCAAGGAACGAAATTACAGAACAAAACTATTTTTCCCAAATTAAGCTTCTCTATTAGTATATTACAGTTAGAGCTTGAAATAAACATTTATTATCTTTTAGAATTATATGCAAAGCATGTTATAAGAATCAATAAAACTACTTCCGCTTAAGTGATAAAGTTAAGTCACTTTTTTCCTTTAAAAAACCCACTCAAACTCCAATAAAATAACTTAACTGTGAATTTTGCTTTTTATATTCAGTGTTTCTGTGTTTATTTTTATATATAAATGAATATACATGCAATGCACACACATATAATTCATTCCACCATAGAGAATCTTTTCTAGACTTTGCTAAGTATATGCCACTGATAAAAATGTGCATGAAACATAGCTCTGAAATGCCAGTATATTTGTGAGGTTCTTTCTTAAATATCTTTTAAACCATTTACTTTTATAGTCCAACCATTTGCAAAGAGAACAAGGTCTGAAGGTGAGTTGTGTATAGCTGGGGAAATATATGGATATGGATTATGAAAGTACAAGCAGAAATACTCTTTATTGGTGAAGATCCTGTCCCAGAAGGAGTACCCATATACTGCCTTTATTTAAAAAAAGCAATATCTGTAAAGGTCAAAACTATATATGACAGAGAGAAACAATTATCTGTATTTATTTTATGGATGGCCCCTTATGGGAAACTTCAGGGTTCACAGGAAACATGGAATATTTCTGCACAGAAATGTTTTTACTGCCTGCAGAACTAGCATAGTGCTCCACTGCAGGTTGCTTTGCCTGAACTGCTGAGAGAGAGGACTCAGGAGCTTGCACAAAGGAGATTGGTATTTCTGAGCTCAGTAGCTGCATGCTGCTGGGCACTGAGGCAACACACTGCTGACAGCTCTCACTGACAGGAACATGGCATTGCATGGCAGATCACACAGACCAGACCTAGGTGTGGGTACTGTACTCCACAGCTTTGGAACTGTGGAATTCAGAAACCTGGTGAAGTCATCTCTACAGTGAATGACAGCCACCAATAGGTAAGGCACTTTCCAGTGCTGGGGATCACAGTAAGTTACAAATGGTAACTTTGGCTGTCCAAAATCCCTTACTGCTTCCAAACCTCAAGCTTTTCCAACACTAAGAGAGAGAAGGAGTTGTAGATTGACATGCTATTTAAATATTATCTGTTATGTTGTATATACATATATATATATATATATACACACACATATACATATACATATTTATATATATAACCCTTCACCATACAGTTTTAAAACAACATATGTTTTGACTTCAGTCTAAATGAGACCAGAAAATAGACAAGAAGAGGTATTAAGGTACTTTGCACTCCACAGGCATTTCCATTTCTACAGCACACTGCCCTGCCCACACACCACAGACAAGACTGAAACTGGAGTGCTGTGTAAGATTTATAGATCAAGAGCCAAACTGCAGTCAGTCTTTTGATACCAGGTATGAGATGATATGGCATTTCATCCCTGATGTCAGTACTGGGGATCATGCTATGTATTTTACAGAGAATCTTTGGGTGAATTATCCCTTCAAGCACTGCAGTGTGGATTACTGAAGAAATGCTATCTATTACTGCAACTAGTGAAATATCAACACATACTTTTCACCTACCCATAATATTTTACATTCCCTTTCAGAAGAAAAGGAGCTGAAAGATCCAGTAATTCAAGATCATCCTCTGTGGATCTCACAGGAATAACACACTTGAATCTTTTTGTAAGCTTCCAGATTTCTTTTAGTGTTCCACCTATTAAAAACCAAAAAAAACATGGTTTCTTAAACAGTAGTCAGAAATAAATTGAACAACTTACTCAGCTGATTTCAGGGCCTTCAATAATAATTGATATCCACTACCAAAAACTCAAAAAAGAGTCCAATACCTTCTCACTTTTACTCAACAGCAGACTCAATTAAGAACCAGACATTTATCAAAGCAGATGCCTTAATATCTTCCTCATAGCTAACACTGTAACCAAGAGGTTGTACTTAGTTAACACCACTTTCATTTAATTACTCCTATGATTTTACTAGCCATTGCCTTAGAAAAAAAAAATCAAAGCAACCAAACTGACCTTTTATATGCACATATCCATACACAGACCTACTCAGTTGCTGACACTTTAATATCTGAAAATAGATTTACCGAGTTGTATTGCTCAGCTGTTCTAGGAAAATAGAGAAGAAATAGATTTTTTTTCCCCAGAAAGAAAAGGTTAGATTGAAGTTAGTTGGGAACATAGCTGGGAACAGAAATAAAGCAGATATCAGAACTAATTTATTATAGAAGAAAGCAGAAAACAGAAGGGGTTTTGTCATTGACCCTCACACAAAGGACCACCTGACTTACATTTGCTTATTCACATCACTACTTGAGCACAATTGAAGGCTTTGTTTTGAACTCTGAATGGTGCTATATGCAATTTATTTTTTTTATTATATAAAAATTCCTCAATAGCATTCTTGCTAAATTGCTTTGTTTAAAAGTCAGTGGCTATTTCTCTTTCCTGAGGAAATCTGATAAAAACCACACCAAACCAAAAAAAAATAAAACCACTCAGAGAAGCTCTATTAATCTGAAACAACACTGACATCCAGAGGCTGACAAATTTAATTAGAAGCTTGTATTACCAGAAGCCTTTCAAAACTTTCTACATCAATACTAAAAATAGGCTTGTTTAGAAGACTTGCAAGTTTTTAAATCAGAACTGAAAAACAAGTAAGCACAGATAGCTTATTCAGCTATCTGTGATAGCCCCCACCATATTCAGATGTTAATTTTAGCATAATCAATTATAAACAATATTGGCACAGTTTTAAAATAGACAGAAGCAGCTTATAAGACCTTTACCAACTACAATTTTCTGTTTGCACAACAGTAACTTATAGTTCCAGCTCAGTTTTTCTTTTCTTTGAAGATACCTTTATGATCATCACTACTTACACTGAATACAACTTCAACACATCTTTACTTCATACATACACAGAGTGGACACAGCACTGTAAGAATTGGTATATTTGCAATTTACCTTACCTTCTATCATAATCAAGGTGTCTTCAGGATGTTGAAGCATTTCATCACGCTTCACAAAATGGATGGCTACTTTCCTCTGTTTCTGCTCTTGTGCAGTCCATGTTACAGATTCATACCAGGATGTATTGTGTAATTCTGGGTTTGGGGCAGTACCAGCAGAGCCATGTAAAATGAAGTCAAAGTCATCTCTATCTGGAACTTCTTGCCTAAAATCATTTCCAAATTGTGTAAGTAACACTAACAGCTTTTCCATAGGCAATCTACTAACAAGGATGACAGTATTCCAAAAAAATATTAGAATATAGTCATGAGAATCAAAGGATATACAGGAAAAATATCCTCATTGTTTTATAGTTTAAACCATAAGAGCTGTATAGTATATTATGACTTTCCATGTTAATAAATATGTTAAGTAATATGCTAACTTACCTAGGAGCAGAGGCAGCCCAGTGGCTACATCCCACACAAATGAAAATCCATGGAAAACCAAATCTATCAGCTTTATGTGATTTCAGTTGAGCCTTAAAAGGGCCACAAACTGCATACCACATCATTAGAGTGAAAAGACTATATAAACTTATGTAATTTCAAGTTTTATGTTTTAGTTTGTTTGACTTTGCATAAACTGAGGGAGAAAAAAGAGAAAAAGGACAGGACCAGGACAGCTTCACCTAAGTACTGCCAAGGGAAAATCTGCAACTCTGCACCACACAGTTTCTATCCTGTCCTGCTGGAGTGCACCATTCGTGCATTTCCACTTGTCATACACAGAGAAGCAATAATGCAGGCCATCCACATTACACCAATATTACAGAATCAATAAGGTTGTAAAAGGTCTCTGAGAGTATCCAAAGCAGGGCAACAAAGATGGTGAAGTGCCTTGAGGGGAAGCCATGTAAGGAGCAGCTGAGGTCACTTGGTCTGTTCAGCCTGGAGGAGACTGTGGGGAGACCTCATCACAGTCTACAACCTCCTCCTGAGGGGAGAGGAGAGGCAGGCACTGATCTCTTCTCTGTGTTGACCTGTGACAGGACCCAAGAGAATGGCCTGAAGTTGTGTGATTTTCCTGATATTTTTGGATCCAGAAAAGATGCCTTATCTGGAAGACACGCCTTAGTCAAAGGTATTTCATTAATTCATTTGGAAACTATTATACCTCTTTGCATATCCTATTTTAAAACTGTAATAATGAAACACTTAAGATACTTCTATACAACTATGGTATGGAAAAAACTGTACTGCTGCATTTGCAAATAAAGAAGAATTATTTTTTGAAAGCATTCAAAGGATTCTGTAAATGGAACTCATCTGGTGATTGAAAAATTTCCTACTTATTATCAGTGAGTTTCAAATCTTTGCACAAAATTATATAAATTTACATTGAACTTATCTTACACAAAAGTTGAAAACACACTGAAAATCTAGGCATCCCAAAACATACAGAGCAATTCCTAGTTACTTATACTGTGCAAAACACTTACAAAGAGTTGCATTTGGAGCAATGAAGTTTGACAGACTGATGGAGCTTTTGGGGTTTGTAAGTTCTCAGCTTTGCTCTAATGCGATACTGTTGAGGAGCTGCGCTGTTTGTTATGGTTTTCAGTTCTGTGTTACTCAAATCCTGATGATCTGTTAATACTGCAAAGCAATACACAGAGAGATGAAAAAGCATCACACATACTATTAATCACCATAATATCTGTAATACCAGAAATGGCAATCGCAGATATGCACTTCTCCTAATTTCTAACTTTTCTTTCCTTCCCACTGCAGGCTCAGTTTTATCAATAGAATTTGTTATTACAGTCAGTAGAATAAACCACATCTGGTTCTGGGAGCATGGTGTACTTCAGGGTACAGAAACACAACAGGTACAAAAACTAAATGAAAGTAGAATATACAAATATGCTCTATTCCTTTAAAAACAAATAAATCCAGTACAACATACATGCAATTTATGCTCTTGGAATTTATACTCTTAGAATAGCTCTTCCTATAATAACCTTTAAGATAATGCTTCAAAACTACTTTTGTTCTTCAGCAAAATTCACCTTACGTTCAAAATGTTACCTACCTGTAACAGATAACTGCTGACATCTCTGTAAGTGCAATTCAAGATCTAAAATAAAGAAGAATCACCTAATTATTTTCCTTCCTTCCTTCTTTATCATACAAAAATGGACATATGGACATATAGAAACAGGTAGGCACATAGATATACAGGTAGATACACACAAAACCAAGAGCTGAACAAATGAAAATCCCAATAATGTATGAAAACAATACAATAACAAATAAACAAAAAAAAGCAGCAAAAGTAAGCAGGAGACATACATTGCATATCAAGAGTTAATATATTAGAGGGGAAGTTAGCATTTACATTAAACAGCAATGCTTATCAAAGTGAACACTTTTGTATACTGTGAATGATCTGCTGACATAAATTGTATTCATCCCCTGTGATCCTTCTGGACAAGAACATAAATACATTATTCTAAGACCAATACAGACTGCCTGGTCCCCCTCTGAACAACCTCTACTACACACAGTGAGTGCAGTAAATAGGCATACAATTTTTTCTAAATTTTCATTTATGGACTGGACATGAAGCATTTATTTATTCTTAATTTTTGCATTCTTTTAGAAATGTCTTATGGTTTTTGTTAATAATAGCTGAGAAACAGAGATTTTTAAAAGCTAGAAGCAAAGATACAGACTATGTCAAACCAGCTTTAGAGTTTAATTGCCTTTTACTTACTCTTTGTCTGGGCTAAAAACATCATTCAGAAAATAATATGGGGTCTGTAGAACTGTCTGTAAGGTATCACTGTTCCATGGAAGCGCACCTTACACCTCTGCCACTGACACAACTTTCCATCCAACAGCTTAAGAAGGGCTCCTCAACAGGCAGCTGTTTAGTAGCATTTTCAGTGCCTGTCCCTGCAGAATCTCCCATTAGAGGGAAGCACTTACATAACTCTACTTTGTGATCTAAAATAGTATGATTAAGAACACCATCTGTGTTTAAGAATTTATTCACTAACTCCTACAAAAGTATCTTTCCATGTAATATCAAATGCTTGTGCTGGAAGACAAGAAAGAGTAATATAAATTTCCAGTCTAATAAACTGAAAGAATTCTCTAGGGCTTTGAATGTGAACGTAGCATTACACACATAGAGAAGCAGTAACTGTGACCTTATCTTGACCATAGATATATATTAGAAGAAAGAGCAAATCAGCTTTCAGTTGCTCTTACCTGTAACATTGCCAAAAGTGCTGTCTATGTCCATTGAACAGCTTTCCATATTCTGACTGTCTGTCAGAGTAACAGATTCTAGAAATCTAACAATAAATGGAGAAATATTTTATAATCTATAAAAATCTTTTATATATCATCATACGCACACATATATATATGGGATTACACAGACACTTATATGAAACCTATTTATATACATAGGTATAACGTTCAGACATAAATGTTCCAGCAGAGACATAAAACTCAACTGAACCAGAATTTTCAGAAGATGATATTAATGATGCAGGCGAGACACTTTCCAAATCACTTCTGGAACACTAAACACAAAATAGCGCCAAAAGAAATATGTACTACTAGAAACAGAATTCCTGATAATGGAATATGGACTTGGTTACTTAGCCTTTCCTAAGGAAGAAAAAATGTTTATAATGTTTAGAAGCAGGGGCAGATCACTCAGTAGGACTACAAGGATTTTATGCAGGCAGAAAATCAGAAGTGCCAAAATCTGACTAGAAATTAATATGGCTACTGCTGTATGAGACAACAAAAATAGCTTGTCCAAATATATCATCAACGAAAGGAGGGCTAAAGAGAATCTCCATCCTTTATTGGATGTAGGGGCAAACAGTGACAAAAGAAAGGCCAATGCACTTCATGCCTTCCTTACCTTCACCTTAAAAATAAGACCAATTATTCTCTAAGTATCCAGACTCCTGAGCTGGGAGACAGGGATGGGGAGCAGAATGAAGTCTCCATAATCTAAGAGGAAATGGACACTGACCTGCTACCTGCTACACAACTTACACAGGTTTAAGGGGCTGGCTGGGATCCACCCATGGATACTGAGGGAGCTGGCACAAGTGCTCAAAAAGCCACTTTCTATTATTTATCAGCACTCCTGGGTAAGTGAGGAGGTCCCAGTAGGATGCAGATGGTTATCTACAAGAAGGGTCAGAGGGGCTATCCAGGGAACTACAGGCCTGTCAGCCTGAGCTCAGTGCTGGAGGTCATGGAGAAGATGACCCTGTGTGCCATCATGCAGCACATGAAGGACACCCAGGGGATCAGACACAGCCAGCAAGGGTTTATGAGACACATCCTGCTTGACCGACTTCATTTCCTCTTATGACAAACTGACCTGCTTAGTGGATGAGGACACAGCTGTGCATGTAGTTTACCTGCACCTCAGTAAAGCCTTTGACACTGTTTCCCACAGCATTCTCCTGCAGAAACTGGCTGTCATGGCTGGGACAGGTGCACATTTGCTGGGTAAAAAACTGGCTGGATGGCTAGGCCCAGAGAATGGTGGAGATTGGAGTTACCTCCAGCTGGGGACAATTCAAAATGGTGTTCCCCAGGGCTCAGTACTGGGGCCAGTTCAGTTTAGTGTCTATAACAATGATGAGGACAAGGTGACTGAGGGCACAGCACCCTCAGTAAGTTTGCAGGTGACCCCAAGCTGAGCAGGAGTGTAGATCTGTTGGAGTGTAGGTAGGCTCTGCAGAGCACTCTGGACAGGCTGGACTGATGGCCAAGGCCAAGAGTATGAGGCTGAACAAGGTGAAATGCACTTGGGTCACAACAACCCCATGCAGAGCTACAGGCTGGGACAGAGTGGCTGCAAAGTGGCTCAGCCAAAAAGGACCTGGTGAAGGGGCTGGAGCACAAGTCCTGTGAGGAGCAGCTGAGGGAGCTGAGATGGTTTAGCTTGGAGGAGAGGAAGCTCAGGGGGGACCTTAACACTTATCTCTACAACAAGGGGACAGGAAGTTGTGTTGAGGTGGGGTCAGCCTCTTCTCCCAGGCAACAAGTGACAGAAGGAGAGGAAAAGGCTTCAAGTTGTGCCTCGGGAGGCGTACATTAAATATCAAGAAAAATTTCTTCACAGAAAGTGCTGCCAAGCATTGGAAAAAGCAGCTCAGGAAAAAGTCATCATCCCTGGAGGTGTTTTAAAGTCATGCAGATGTGGCACTTAGAGACATGGTTTAGTGGGGCACTTGGACAAGCCTTATATTTGGACTTGATGATCTTAAAGGTGTTTTTCAGCCTAAATGATTCTGATTCCTTATAACACAGTTTAGTAAAGAATGTAAATTATCTGCTTCATTGTGAACATCTTTTAAGTCTCACAACTTTCAAGTAGCACATATGCACAGGTTAAAATGTGCATAATTAGAATTAAGCTAATTAAAACTGAAATCTTGATCCATACTGTATTTTAAATTTGAAAAAAATGCCTTTATTTTCTATCCCTCCAAATACTTCTCATTTTAGTGGTGCTAAAGACATATTCTGTTTTTGAGTTTCTGATTCTTAGAAACATTTACAATTCTAAACTGTACAGCTGCTACATTAGCCTAGAGTTTTCAAGAATGATCTAGAGAAAACCAAACATCTACACATACTACTTACTCTTTTAGTTCCTTAACATCTGGGTTACTTTCTGGCAAGACTCCTATTCCTCGACCATAACAGGTGCCACCATGAAGATGAAATTCCATATGTGAGACATCTTCATTGTCAGCACTTGCTTCTTTTGCATGAATACTGTAAATTCTCAGAAAACTTCCAATCTGAAAGGAAAAGAAAAACCCACTTTGATAACACGAAGTTAGTTATTTACATGGAAAATTCTAGTGCTCTTGAATCTTCTTCCCTGTTTTAACTGAACCACAGAACTGAAGCTGAAGCTGGCAGCGACCTCTGGCGATTACCTCGTTCAACTCTTGTGTCCAAAGCAGAGTAAACTAGAGCAGACTTCTTAGGGCTGTTTCCAGCTGGGTTTTAAGTATGTTCAGGTATGGACACTGCAAAACCTCTCTGTGTGATCTGTTTGTTTTGCTTTATCAGGAAACATTACTGGCAGCAAAGAGTGATTCAGAATCAGAATAAGCCTTCTTAGTAAATCTAATTCTCAAACACACTTCAGAAGACAGACCAAACCAGTCAATACATTCCTTTCCCAAGGGCACAATTTACCTTCTATATTCCCAATACAGCTTGACAGAGACTGACATCATGTGATTTGTCCTGGGAATGATCACATTTAGCAATTGATCTCCTGCTCATCATTGTGCATGGCTTACGATGTTTATATGTACATACCAACATATCTGCTTATCAGATTTCTCCATCATATCTTACACTACAGATAATATAGCACCAGGAAAAAAGACAGTATGTGTTAGAAACGGAAAGATCTTGGCATTTTTCCTATCTCTGTTAGATCTCCTCAGGTTCATGGAGAAGATGCTTCTTGTTTTGCTTAGAATGATTTTGTGTTTTCTGAAAGAGTTTTGTCAAGTTACACAAACAGACTTAGGCTAACTTATACAAGCATCTATTGAAAAGAAAGTTATGGAGTGGTGAACACTGAACACATCTTTATAAGTTTGGTGTTATCTCAAAATACCATTCCCATTATCCCCCAAAGAAAACGCACACACCCAACCAATTAACCAAAACCAAGCCCAATGTTCTAAAGGCAGATAAAATGGAGGCTCAATTACACAGTTACCAAATATTTTTTTTAATATAATCTGAGATCCAGATAATAGCTGTGAAGCTACACATACTCAACAACCTGGTTTTATATTAATTCTAAACATCTTTTAAATAGCCTGATAGAAATGACGAATTATTTTAAATTTACTTCAATTAATATTACAGCAGTCAATTTATTAAGTCATATTTCAGCTTGAGATCAAACTTTAACCAGTGGAAACTGAAAAAGTATTCCTATTTGACTGGATTGGTCATGTCATACTACAACATTTTAAATACATTTATATATGCATAAAAGCAAATGGAGCAGCAACCTGTGTCTAGAATCCTCCTCTGTATCAAGGAACAAAATATGACTACATAATGTTGGTATCAAACTGCTCTTTTGAACAATAATCACACAGAAAAAGGCAGCATATTTTCCAATTAAGGCAGTAGGGACATAAAAAGTGCACTTCAGCCTGCACCTATTTTGCTTCTGGCATGGAGCTCTTACCAGACTTTTAATTGATCTGCTCTGTTAGCAGGCTGCTCATTTTGTTCATTCAAAGCACCACCAGGATAGTTTGTGCATTTAGATGGCAGTTAAGAGGCCTATCCAAAGACATTCTTTTTTTCCTTTGCAGATGCTGATTTCACTGAATTATGAATATTGAGAAAAGCAAAGGACACTCACATCATAAGAATAATCTAATGACTATGACAAATGCTTTTGGAGAAAGTTTCTTAAAAAGTTCTTACCTAAGTTCTGCTTATGGAATAACCTTTATGTAACTAAAACAGTGTCAAACTACTTCCCTACTGCCAAGAAATTTGCTTATAATTTGCATATAAGCAGGAAAAAGTTGATTTTAATTGACAAATTTCTTTTTCTTAAAAGATAGTATATAAAAAATTAGTATTTTCTCTATGTATAAACACAAAAAATTAAATGTGGGAGAGGAGAGCTCAGAAGCCAAGAATATAAAATGCTGTGTCTGCCTTCTAAACTTTTGTGCTGAAATTCACACAAAAGTCAACTGAACTACAAGTTCTAGTACAACATTCACTTTGCAAGACTTATCATCACTAAAAAATAATCTTCTAAACATTTATTGCATCCTTTTTTGAAAATTTTATATTTTATATAACATGCTAAATTTTATACATTCTAATATCACTTTGAACTACAAAAAAGAGATGCATAATAATCAGCATTGCCAAATACTGAAAAGGTCTGTAAGGTTCTGCACGTTAGTGCAGAGATGCCTGGGTGGACAGCATGCTGTTTCCCTGGATTCCTTTGGGAGGCAGCCTTGCTTACTGTTAAAAGTACAAAGCAAATGTGACTGCTACGGATAAAAATGTTACTTTATTTCTGTTTACAGAACGCCTGCAGACCGAGCTCTTTATACACATACACAGCTCTTTGTATTCTGACTCAGAAGAAATGGTGATCTATATTAAAAACCATGATTCACAGAGCCATCACTAAAATCTACAAACCCAGCTCCTCGCTTGACTTCACAGCAGTTCTGTTTATGACCTACCTAATTTAGAGGAAGTTCATTTAAAAGTGAAATAAAAGTGAATAAAAACATTTATTGTAGTAACATAAAATATACAAATACCATATTTTCAATCTAATTCAAATATTACTATTTAAAGAATGCATATTAAGGGGGTACAGAGAATTGAAATGCAGAAGTCATATATGCAGTTCCCTATAACCAGTTAACTAGAACAACCTTTTAGCACAGGAAATTCTCATGATTATTTCAAAACATATAGTGTGCTCACAATCACTCTGGAATTCAGTGAATTCACAATAGCATGTGTCATTGCAGGTAAATATTCATGTTTGTACAAAAAGGCACACAAGAAGCTGTCTTTATCTGCAGCAATCACCTAATAAATTCACCTGTATGTATTTTTTTGCCTATACTTATGGTTGATTATATTCTGTGGTATTTCTTTGTCATCATTTTTATTGCATCAACTGTCTAATTTTACTGAGTAAATAGCGCACAACTTTCTCCGAATGACACAAAGCATATATATGGCATTTGGGCACCATCTTGGTCAGTAAGAAATACCAACTTAAATACATTTAAGAGTTTGAAAGACTCAAGAGTGGGTCTTGGGTTTTTTTTTTTTTTTTTTTCCCTTTTCAAAGAGTAAAAACACAGAAGTGGGGAGAATACAACTCACATGTCAAAGGAATGTTACCTAGGTCTGAAAAATATGAAGCTAGATATTGTGGCCATGCAGTGAACTCATTTGAGCTGTATTTTGAAAATGTGACTCTGGCACTAGGAAAGCAAACTTCTTAGTTCAAACTACTATAATGAAAGACACAGCATGACATGGTGGGAGAAACAGCTGAAAATATACAGATTCTACATCTGAAGATATGTAACACAGAGCAAATACTGTGGAACTATGGACTAGGACTCGTATGTATGCTCAAAGTTAATTGTTTTAATTGCACTATCCATAAAATGGATGGCAACACAGAACTGGTGGCATCAAGCCAGAAGAGGAATGCACTGGATCACACACTCAGTGAAAGAGAAAAATAAGGAAATCTCTGGCCAGCTGTGGGCAGCTGGATACCTGCTGATCACTCACTCACCTTGATGCTTACCACCTAAGCAAAATGCCCCAGATGGAAAAACTCATGTCACAGACCTACTCCCAAACTGCACGGCAAAGTCAGTGAGCCTGGAGAAGTTCTGGGAAATTGGTATAAGGCTAAAGAATGTGGAGCAACTGTATTCCAGTCAGTTGTAGGCTGATGTTCCTACAGTTGTGAGAAAGCTTCATCTACTCCAGGTACATTGCCAGGAGGAAGAGGGAACTTCAAGAAAAAGCAGTGAACACCATTTTCTTTGCTTAGCTGTAGGTCTTGCCATGTCCTTATGCCCCAGGCAATAATAATCTGCTTCAGAGATGAGATTTCTGAAAATTCTTTTTGTGTTGCTGAAAAGCCACAGTCTTGCCCAGCAGGAAAGGGAGGCCAGTAAATCTAGAGGGAAAGAGTCTACTTGCAGTATCAACTGCAACATACCTTCAACATTCCTTTAACTAAAGTTCCCTCCATTTAACATTTTAAGTATTGTTTGTCTTAGAAAATGAGATAAAGTGTTCATATCTTCAGTATTCTCTGGACAGATGATCTGAAGTTTTTAACAAACTCTTGCAGCAATTTCCCTGACACTGTGCTCCAGGATTTGCCAAAAATTCCCTGTAATGTATTACCCATTTTCTCTGGTGTGTAGTACTTACTCAGTTACTTGTCTGAACATGTGTCTACAGATATGATTTTAAAATAAGAACATGCATGTCAAGATTTTTATAAATCTGCTCTTCTTGTTATCAAGGTTGCATAAAACAGATTGCTCCAACATAAAACATAATTTCCAAGCTGTAACTGTCATTGCAAATGGTACACAACAACAGGCAAGACTGTAACCTAACAATTCTGTAACAATTCACATTAAAAAAGGCCACTCTAAGCTAGTGCTAAGTATAGAAACGAAGACTGAAAAATAGTGCACTTTTTATTGTGTCTGAAACCACAAACTGGCAAAATATCTAATCACACTTGGGAAGGTGCGTGGGGATACACTAAACACCTGCCAGTTCTACACTGCTACAAAAGTGAATTTAAAAAAAACTTTGCGTAACAAGAGCCTGAACTCAATAAAATATCATACATATTTGGATTATACTTGTTTTATAATATGACATAATTTCTACTAGTATTTAAAAGCCTTTAAAAAACTCCTCTATCTTAGGGAAAGTTCCTGCCAAGTTTTATAATAGATATGTGTGTATATATATAGAGATAAAAATTACTCTCTGAAACACAATTAATTCTACACGTTGTAATCTGAAATTAGTAAATATTTCTGAAATTTAGTTGCCAGCATACCAGCCCTTTTTTTTTGATAACTCCACTAAGACAAGCAACTAGAAAGTGGTGTACAAAAATCACCTAATTTGAAACTTCTACAACTTGCATGACTGAAACTACTGCGGCTTTGGATATAGGCAGAGGGAAAAAAACACCCACAAGAGGTCAAGGGGGGTTTCTTAACAATTTCCTTTGAAATTATTAAACCTTCTACTACACAGTGCAGTATCCAGAAAAGATAAAAATGCTCCAGAAATGTGAAAGAGCAAGTGGATAGGAAGTAAAAAAACTGAGAGTGAGTATGAAGACATCCCATGTATCACATACTCAATATATATTGTGATTTAATTCCTGCATATAAATGGGGGAGAATAATAAATGGAGTATTATCAGCTAATCAACAAAATATGTTTTGTTAATATTAAAATACTTTTTTCCTTCATATTTAAAACATACCATTTCACCAGAACATAGTTTTTTTACACCAGTTAACAAGAGAAAAATTCTGGAAGAGAACTTGAAAGTAATGAAATACTTCTGTCAGTTTTGTTATGAATTCTTACACAAATTCTTATACTTATTTTGCTATATGTAATTTACTTATGAATGTGTGTTAATTTATCAAAATTATTTCATGTCTGCTGATAGACCCAGCACACAAAACGGTTATCATTATCTTTATTTTCTGGTAAAATGTTTTCTTAAAAATGATCTTGAGTATAGAGGGCAAGGCATGAAATGAAAGATGCATTCTTTGCCAAGTTCCAGTATTCAGAAGCAAGATGGCAGTATTGCTGAAGATCTGATGTTTAATTATGTTGTTGTTTTCTCTATCTAAGTATAATCAACATTACTGACCTACTAAATGAAGATTGCACTGCAAACTGCAGCTTACAGAACAGAAAATCTTCTATTGATTTAAGAATTAAAGGTCTTTAACAGGACTACAGGTTTAACACTGGATTGCATAATTTAAAAATAATTCTAAAGCACAGAATACATTTTCTGAGAGCATTATTTTCACTGTATTATCTATTATGTTGCAGTGTCTGGAAAGTGCTTAATTTGAAGAATTTTTCATGGCAATTTTTGGGTAATGAGCTTGTTTAACACATGTTGAAGAAGTTTTGCATTCAAATAAAAGGTATGGGAAACACAGTGAAAGATAAAGAGGTACATGAAACCAATTACAGCAGAACTGAATTGATGCATTCTCTGAAGTGATTTCTAATCAGAAAACGGGCCACAAAAAGAGAGTGAAATTACCTTAAGTGATTCTGCCAGTTGTACATGATTATCATAGACCAGAATGTCCACTGCTAGATTTCTCAGCTGATGAAGAAGAACTTTTTCTCCTTCCAGATCTTTTGCTTCTACAGGCACCTTCCATGTGGGGTAGGGACATTCAGTGCCATCCCAAACCTGCAATGCAAATGAACTATTTCAATGTGCTCAGAATACTTTAGATTCAGACTTTAAATAACTTTTTACATTTTTTTAAATTAAAAATTATTAACAGTAAGAGATCTTAGTTGTAGTCTCAATCTAAAAGTCCTTAAAATACTTGAATTAGACCTTACAGGATTTTGTAACTTATTACTCCTTACAGAGCATAAAATAACCTCTACAGAGAGCATAATCAAGGGTTAAGACCTGGAATTTGTTAATATTTAAATAAATAAGAAAATGAACAGCTCTAGCAAAAGCTCAGCTGCTTATCCAGCACAAAATGACACAATATTCTGAGCTGGAAGGGACCCACAAAGATCATCAAGTCTAACTCTTAAGTGAATGGTCCACATGAGGATTGAACCCTCAACCTTGGTGCTCTCAGCACCATGCTCTGAGCAGCTGAGACAATCTCAGGGTCAGCTGTCACAACTATCAGAATTCATCATATGCAGAACTATCTGTACTTAATATTTTAATCCTGGTAATAAGGGTTTTTTAACCACTCCAGCTACAGTATGTGAATACTGAGTGCATATACACATATTACATATGCATATACAGCATATATTGACTTAATTACTGATGATCTCCTATAGCAGTATACACTGCTAGTTACCCAGAACATATGAGAAAAGCATCGATACTTAAACCTATATTTATTAACAAGGATTTTAAAACTTGTTTGCCTAAAGCTAAATCCTAATACACTCCAAGTACTGAAGTATCAGTAGTTATTTTTCAGCTATCAAAGTGTTGTGAAAAGGTAAGTTTACTGACAGGCTTAACACCTTGAACTCAAAATCTTACTTCTTAACCCAAACATTATTCTGTAAACTATTGTCTCCTGAGTTTCTGAAGATACACTCTTCTCAAAGACTCAAAAATAATGGTTTGATATACTGGCATAGTAAAACAAAAATCTGGAAGAATTTGGAATTCTGAAATGCGGCTTTTCATAGGATTTCATACATGTAGGTTCAGCAGAAGAACCTATTTTCCAATTTCAGACAGTGTGATTCCAAAGTGCTTTGTCCCATGAGTTAGGCACTGCAGAGGGCAAGAAAAAAAGACACTAAAGCCTAATTTTTAAAGGATTTCTACCTCTTATATTTAACTGCTTTGGATCAACAGACCCACAGGAAAAGATCTAAGAATAAGCAGAGCCATGTATAAATGCACAAGGAATATGGACTCATGGAATATGCATCCAGAACCAAGAGATAAAAGGGAAAACTGTTCACAGCGAAAATGACCCATGACATCAAATTATGTCGCCAAATAAGAGTACATTCTGAAGGACCCAGATAATGAGGTGGTATATGCTGCCACAGATTAAAAAAAGCCTGTTATCTTCTGATCCTGCACCATGAAGTACTTAAAACCACCTTTGAAAGAGAGGTTGTCTATTGCTTGAATTATCACATCTTTTCCAGAACTCAGCTTGAAAACAGATTTAGTGCATATATACTACAAATTTAGTCACTGACAGAGTAAAGAATCTTGAATTTGTCAATTTTTTCATTATTTTTCAACTGGCTTTACTTGGTACACTTTGGTAATTCTGCACTGGAGAGATGATCTGACAAATGGATTAAAATAGCCTGCATGCTCCCTTTTCAGATAAAAAGGATGGTGACTTAGTTCTAAAATGTCCTTTGCCAGAGGAACTAACAGGGCTGGCACCAGGGTACCTTTTAGAGGAATTTATAAGCTAGTGAAATTTCTTAAAAAAAAATCTTTCAAAAGTAGTTGGGATTGGGTTTTTTCTTGCACAAATACAAAAACAGATAAACCTCTCTACCTCAGGAGCTTGGAAGCTCTACTTTACACTAAACATGAAAACATCCTGGTTTCAAGCTGTCTTGGTTTTAAAAATGAATACTGGAATAAAACCCAAACTGGTTAAATTAATTCTGAGTAAGAAACAACAAATTTTTCTATTACTAGTCATGAACAGATTGGAGCTAAAGAAAAGTTAGTGATAACACTTGATCACCATGATTGGAAAACACTGAAATGGGAGAAACAAAATACCAGTTTCTATCTTCAGCAGAATATGCTCATTGTATGATTTACCTTAATGTACACAATTTAACTGACAGACAGAAAGGAAGAAAAGATTAATAATAAAACTCTTATGAAAGGCATACATGACAGAATAATTTCTAGTGTGTATTCTTTAGTCTCCTCCAATATGACTAATAAAATTCTCAGAAAATGGAAAACACTAACAGCTCAGTGATGCCATCTTTATGCCATGCCCTACTCTGCTGCTGTGCAAACAGGAATTTATTTATCAAGTGTTATTTAAAAGCTATGCTACAGGTGATGCACAAAATTGCTGAAATTCATTTTAGTTGTCTTTGAAGCAGTCCCCACTAGGTACATGAGATCAATGCTTATAATAATAATAATAATTTTTCATAGTATAATCAACCATTAATTTAACAGATATACTTGGAAAAAAAATGTAAAACATTATTGTAAAATGAAACATCAAAACAATACAATAAAATAATATTTAATGATCACTCAATTTGAGCTGGTATTGAATTGGTTGTTTTGTTTGGTTTATTTAGCAAATCAAAAAAAAATCAGAAATCTGTCGACAAGTTTCTAGAAAGGTTTCTTTTCTATCATAATCAGTATTTAATATCAGAAATGGATTTTGCCATTGTTGAAAAATGGAGGAATTTAGCAACAGAATATTAATGTAGCATTTTTAAGCTTGTCCAATGTATTGTAAAACATATTTAGATATTTAATATTTTATGCTAAATAACTGATCAACCATAATTTGACCTCAGACTTCTATCTTCCTAAGTCTACCCCAAAATTTCCCCAAGTCATCACCTTTACTATACAAAAGTGACAAAATTAACTTCAGGTCTTACAACATAGAAAGCCTGTAAAGAAATAATTATTTAAGAAAGCACTTGTGTCTGTCCTTGCAAAATGTCTTTCAATGCTGAAGATACACTTATTAATGAACAACTTAATTACAGTCCACAAAGTCATGAAAATTTACTGGGTCTCATTTGACATCTATTTCACAAGGCATAATTAAATGGAAATGTTTGTTGCAGTTGCAGAATATGTTACAGGATGCACTTAAGGTTTGTTTCTCTGTAGTAATGCGTTGTTCTGTATGAGAAAAATCTTTGCTGCTTCAATGAAGGAACAATGCCAAGTGCTAATTCTAAAAATATTGTAACAATACAGTTTAACACAGTAGAACCAATAAATAATTTTATGAAGTCACAAAATGGAAAATAAAAGCTTGATCATTACTTATGTTTTAACAATCAAGTACAAAAATAAATACAGAAGAGTCTTGTAATAACACCATACTGATACATCTGAACCAAAACTAGGAATATTGTGGAGACCTCCTTTTCATTTAGTTAATGTTAATTAACTAAATGAAAAGGACTTTGGAATCTGCTCTTTTGTTCTGTGGCACTTTGCATTTTGTATTTTCAGTAAGCACTGATGGCCAGAGTGCTTATGTGTAACTAAAAGAAGCTACCTGAAATTCGTCATGATAACATAATCCATTCATTCTTTTTAGGCAGTGCTACTTACTGCACTAATCATATCCATCAAATCTAGAAAAACAAACAGTAAATGCTGCTAACTAGAAAACAAGGATACAGTTTAAAACTAACAATATTTTTCAAGGCTAAGAAATCTTGTGATATATATGTACAAATCTTTGTGAAATGATGATCTCTATAATGCCATCTTAATAAACCCATGTAAAAAAACAATTCAGGTGATCAACTTCAAAGACAACCAGGCTTTCTATTCTGTTTTCATAAAAACAAAATAGCCAAGGATCACAGATTTGTTTACGCTAAAAACATTTATCTACACAGTATTATTTAAATTAATATGTCTGTTTTATTGAAAAATGTATCACAGTGTCTTAATAAACCTAAAATACTATTTTTCAAAAGGAAGTCTACCTTTAGAAGAAAAGAAGATCCATCCACTTTTGCTTTTCCTACCAGCTGGCAAGTGAGATCAAAGAACAGCATTGGTTGAACACCAGACAATTTTGTTGCTGGTCCAGAGATGGAAATATTACTGGCTGCCCAAATACGTAACTCTTCTATTGTTTTCTGTTCTTCATCCATGAACGTGTACACTCTGCTAGAAGTTCGAGGAACTACCGGAGCTCCTACAGTTCCATCAAATGTTAAGGATGCAAATCCCCCACTGGTAATTCCCTGCATCTGTCCATTGTATTCCCTGATCTGTAATAAAATATGAATGAGAAAAAAACCAGTTTGTACTGCATGGATAAACAAATATATTTCTGCTTTATCATGTGCATGGAAAATGGACCACTAACCATTTCTGTCCCTGTTTCTATTGGGAGAATAGAGTAAAAACAAAAACAAAACAAAAAGGTAAAATTAATAATAAGAAAACAAAATGTATAAGCAGAAATATCATCTTACACAAAAATTTTTGAAGAGGCAGACTAAGAGTTACCTGTAACATTTATACCTACAGCATCTTTACAGAGTATTTTATTTGCACACATCAAAATATTTGTTTGGGTAACATATCAGGATTGCTCTTGTAAATGGGGAAACTAAAGCACAAGAGAAGTTAATTTTTAGGGTTTACACAGCAGAGTAATGGCAAAGTTATTACGGATTCCTGGTTTTGGCACCTCACAATAGCCATTTCCCAATATTACTGAACTGAAAAAATACATCAGTTCAAGGAGATATTTGCTTTCCATAAAGCAACCAGTGATGAGCTTTCATTCCTTGAATTATGAATGCAGCTATCACAACTATACAATGTCTATTGCCCTGCCTATGCAGGTCTCCCAGATCCTGCTGATTTTGCTGTGTATCTGCTGCCATATGAAACACAGTATTTAAAGTCTAAAGCATTCCTTCAAGGGTCTAGTCTAGCCTTACTGCACCCTGCAATTACAGATTTATCTATATCAAAGCACTGCATGACTCATTATCCAGAAATCTGAAACAGTCTGTTTTGCTCCATCCCTTTCTAATTAATGTGGGGTCACCAAGTAAGTGGTAACAGTCACGAACACGGCATTTCTGAGACAGTCTAGTATGGGATTTCCAGCGCTCAACTTCCAAATGGTTGAAAGTCCCACTGATCTGAAAGTGCAGAACATGCAGTGTGTGTCAGAAGTTCTAAACAGCACAACACTGCCAATGATTTAGGCCTATATTTTATAAACATAGTGAAATTTAAAAAGCAAACAAATCAGGCATTCATTGACCTTGGAAATTCATATGCAAAGCAGTTCAATCTTGGTGACAGGAACTCCTTTAATCCCTGCTACTCTGACATAATGCATAAATGTATTAAGGGTCATCTCTAAGATAAACCTTGATTTACTTAAGCATTCTTTAAACCTGACCAATGGAACACATCAATTCAGGATGAAGTTTTTTTTCAGAGAAACACTGAAAAGCTTCAATCTTTTAACCTTACATTTAAATATTGAAAATGCAAGAAAAGCCAAAGGACAAATAAGGAAAATGCAAGGTTTCATAACCAATTTCCCCCTATTATCTACAATCTGGGAAAACATGTTCCCCTGTAAGATGTAACATAAACACACAGATTTACGTTAGTTGCTATCACTGGCATTATATTCCATAGCTTCTCTAAACAGGTAACATCCAGAGGGGATGAAAACTCTCATCACTTTTACCTATTCATCCTGTATCAAAATGTACTTCAAGAGTATTTATCATATCTTGTCTGACATGTCAAATGTTTCTTGAAGTGTTTTAATTTCTAATTTACCTGTTCATTTATTTCTTCATTAGTTCTTTAAAAACATCATAAAAATATCTTGGTATTTTTCTTAGTAAAAATTCTGCAAAGGCTCTAAGCCTTTCACAAAACCAGAAAAAAAGTACTTTGTCTCCCTGGGCTTCCACCATCAGTTATTTTCCTCTTTTCTCAAACCCTTTATGTCATGCTTTGATCATTCAGGAGGCTGACATACTGTACTTCTGACATCTCCCAATACCCTCATTTAGTGAATTTGAAATCAGCCTTAATGTTGGAAGAGGCAATTATAAAATAATAATTTAAAAAAAGAAATAAAATATGTAAGAAGGTAAATCTCAACTGTCATGAAGAGAAAATTACCAATGATCTTTAGCCAAACCAGATGTCCACAGGCACAGGCAGGTGGAGAAGCCACTGAGTCCTCTCAAATGTAAACAGAATTCAACAATATTATTTAGTGAACAACAGAAGAAACAGGAGAAGAAAATGTAGAATGGGTTACAGAACAAAGTATTTCACAGCTGGAAAATTACTTGTGTTGGACCCACAAAACAGATGATGGCCAACAGAAATTCTCTGGGCTTGTCCTTTAAGAAAAATCATTGCTAAAGTCAAGAGGGATCACTGGAGTGTAAAATGAACAAAATCTGTGGAAAAATGTTGTTTCATTATGGCACTCATGCAGATCTCAGATCAAGTTAGGCACTGATAAAGTAAATATGTTGTATTGTCCAAATGATTTTGAAATTGAATTAAATTTATAAAAGAGCCAATATGGGACTTTTGCATATGACAATGATTTCCCCCTCATTAGATTTTGTGTCATTTCTAGAGGATGTGGACCTATATTTTAAAAAAATGGTGAGGGAGGCTGAAGCAGGGGGTTAACAGGGAAACAGGGCAGACTGCTATCTCTTTAAAAATTCCCTGAGAATTTAAAATAATTTTAATAAATAATGGTTGCTAAATAAAAATATCCTCTGGGACAAAAAATGGAGCAGATAAAATGCGTTTAGCTTGTTCTAAGCAAGTAAATTCCAATACATATTGCAGGAGTCTTTGGCATAGTTTCTGTAAACTAAAGAACAATAGGTGAAATGTCACCTTAATAAACTACATGGACAATAAACTCTAGTGATTTTCTATGGGGTACAACCCTATACTGAATATCGTTATTGAAAAGAAGCTAATCTTGAAATATTTATAAATAGATTTACAGCAAAGTAAAACACATCTTTATTTTTTTTTTCTGAAGATGGTGTTATTCGTTTCACTAAATGGAAAAGTGTGATAGTAAGTAGTGTATAAAGCTGGAATAATAGCTTCTCCATGGTAGCTTTCCATCAAAACTGATTGTTAAATTATAGAAGCAAAGGACTTTTATGAAACCACTGCAGGCACAGATCATCTTAGAATATCAAAAAATGCCTAGGGAAACAACATATACCAAAGTAATGTATGTTTTTATACTAAGAAGGAAGATCTCAATTTTTTATGATTGTCACTGATGATATTTGCATGAAGGAAAGTATCCTGTCAGAAAAAAACCCACCAGAATGCATCTGGTATATTTCATTATATTTTGTAAATGTTTTCTCATCTTAAGTAAATAGTCTAAACAAATTTGGATAATAGAGGATACTGATTATATTTTCTTGTATTTTAATAATGTAATTTTGGTTTACTTATACTGCCAGCTGTATGAACAGAGAGATACTAATGAAACAGAGGAGTCATTTGAAGTAAAAATTAAACCATTTTGAATATGTTCAAATATCACAAGAAGAAAACTGAACTATACAAACTATGTGGAGGCACCTCCTAAAAGAAAACTAACAAAGATAGTCACATGGAAGTAAAATGATTTTTTTTTTGAAGACATGATAAACACATTTAGATATTAGGACCATAAGTGATAACTTATTCTCTAGCATTCCTGAATTGCTGCCTGCAAAGTAAGATTGTTTGAAACATCTGTAGCAATAGAAACACATTAAATTAAAGAAGAAAATGAGCAATATAATGTATTTTATTTACCAATTCAATTCACCTGAAGATATAAGTATTTTGTGGAAAAATTTGTATGCAAGAAGTTTATACACTTAAGTCAGTTAAAATAATTTCTGGTCTAGTAATGTAAAAAGCCAGCAGGCACTGTGATACTGCTTTAGAAATTCTAATAGAGTAAAAAATTACTATTTTGGAATATTTTCTACATATTAAAAACCTGATCCAGTAACTTGACCAAAAATACTGATAGGAAAATCATATTTGCAAATTGCTAAGACTTGAAATTACAGAGACACTATCAACTGCCTACAGTCATTATTTCCTGACATTATTTACTATAGGAAAAATACTTGTTTTTAATTTAAATTCCATTCAAAGTGAGTTGTATGCCTTACAGAAATTTTGAAGGAGAACCACAAGCAATATTAATACTGACATGTCTAAAAAAAAAAAAAGTTGTTTTTTTCTGTATTAAAAAAATCTCCTAACTGCTTACTAAAAAAAAATTTAATTCCTTCCACTCTTCAGAAAAATAATTTGAAAACTGGGTAGCAGTGCAAAAAGACACATGCTCTTCAACATCTTTTTTAGTAGAAAGTCTCAAACCTAATTTTGGCCAAGTTTATATATTTGGACCACATTTTCTCAGAAGACACTAAGAGTCCGGGAGCTCTATTCTGTCAAAGTTTAATGATCATGCAGCATGCTATACATCCAAGCTCCAGACTTTCCTCCTCATGCTTATCAACCTGACAGCTATGGCTAGAGCTGCCCAGGAATAAGAAGTGAGAAGATATTCCTGCTGTGTCTTTCTCCCAGTACCTTCCATATTGCATCAAGTAGAAAGAAGAAAAGAAATCAACTTTCATTGGACAAACTGGATTAAACTAAAGGAGAGAGCACAAAGTGACAAACTGCTAGCTAAGTGCAAAAGTAAGATTGCTCCTGGAAATAACAGCAGATTGTTTAAAGATCAAAGTAAGCAACACAGTGGAACGAATGCTATGTTAAATATTACTAGATTTAGGGGAGTGATGCACAAGAAGAGAGACAGAACAGAACTAGTAAGGATAACAAAAAAGGGAGTGTGATACTTCTATGTTGATATGAAGCTATGCTCCATATATTTGACATTCAGATTCCCCCTCCTCTGTGGATAAACACCTTAGAAATTCCCTAGCAAAGCCTACATCTTACACTTGTCAATCTACAGATCTATGAAAGGAATAACCATCTATATTGTGGCTATTAAATCCTTTTGCTCAAAGAGACTATGTGTTTACACTGTAAATCTAAAGAGTCTGAATCAGACGAATACACAATCAGTAGCATTCAAGGAATCTGATTTTCCTGGTGTTTTTCTCCACTTTTTTATTCTAGAGATCTAGGATGCTGCATTGGGCATGGTGGTATTTGGCCAAAGGTTAGATTTGATGATCATGAAGGTAACTTCCAATCTTAATGATTCTCTGATTCTGTGATCTAACCACCACACTAAAACAACAGGATTATAATCCATGATTATCCCAAGGTTAGTAGATGGCAGTTACTGATGTCTGTGCAAACTCAGTTCAGCTCATGATGCATTTATGTTATAATACCATGTTCCATAACCCCCAGGACCCTATTTTTCTACACAATATTTTCTAACATGGTTCATGACTTGAGAAGTGCAGTGGTGATGCAATAATACTGTCTAAGAAAGAGGGTGACCACTTTACAATTCCTACTTCATTTGTAACAGCAACTGGCCCCTATGTACAGAAGAAGTTAAGGTTACTGAAAGTAAGAGAAGAGAACAGCATCAGGATTACTATGACAAAAAGCTAGAGAATTAAGGCTTTGTAATTGCTACAGAGTTTGCACCATGCCAGGGAAGCCATACAAGTGAAGTTTACAATCAGAGGTCAGTGTCTTGGTCTTCATTCCCCAAGTGTTGCACATGGATCACACAGCTCTGTAATGCAATGCATTGCTCTGCAATGCTGTGCATTCAGGAAAAAGGGCCACCAAAACACATCCTGGACATCCTGACTGCAATTAAACAATTAGAGTACACTGAACAAGATGAACACCAAAATAAGAATGTGCTTCCCTTTTTCCAATCCTCAAACATTAAAATGGAAATCAAATACCAATTCTCTTCACTGGAAGTGAGGAAATAAGTTCTTGTTTGTGAATCATTCAGAGGTAATAAAGAATACTAGAGAAAAGCCAAAGAGGAAATTAACCATTCTATCACCATGGCAGGGTTTGAGGCATTTTAAGAAAGGCAGAATACCAGCCAAAACTCCTAAGTCAAGGGAGTACAAAATATTGCAGGCTAACCAGTGCCAGCAGATTGCCCCTTCCCACTCTTTCACAGTGTACCATTAGGCATTATTTCCAAGATATTAAGAGCATTCACAGCGAACAATAAAAAAGAAGGTCCAGAAAAATCCACCTAAGAAAACTCTTTCTTTGCCATGAAGGTAGTAGGAGAAGACTAGACAAATAGATCACAGGCCTTGCTTTTATACTGGGAGATGGGGGGCTCACCTTCCACAATCTCTGCAGAGCACTGATTATGGCTGAAAGACCAGGTACAGTACTGTAAATCACTAAATTCTGTAATTCATGAGAAACCATGAGATGACGTGCATAAAGATGCACTTCAAGAAATATTAACAGAAATGTAATAAAACTAGATAATTTTCCAGTTCTATTACTAACACACTTAAAATTATCCTTCTCTGAAACAAATACTAAGCAAATTAAATTACCCTCTATCCAAAATAATTCCAAAAAAATCCTCTTCATTAAATTCTTATTAGCTCTGGCCATCAGATCTTGCCCACACCTCTGTTACTATGAGGACGAGCTATCCATTAGAAGCCAAAAGTGTAAGTGGGAGCAGTGATTTTTAAAATGTGTTTGCTATTAATGTCAACTTCCTGGAAAGCATATCTGGGGCAGACAGAACATGAGGACACAGCTGTAATGGCTGTGTATACCTATCTGTCCTCACTGGTAAGCACAGCTTTCACAGACTGTGGCCTCTGCTACCATGGCTTGCTTTCCATTCAGCAAGCTAAGAAAAGGTGATTAAAGCCTGAAGACAAAAGCACAAAGAGTGAAGGAGAAACTGCAGAAAGTGTAATTAGAAGTCATACCTACTAGGCTGCTTGTGGCTGAAAGAGAAAGAGGTCCTTCCCAGTTCATTCCCAGAAGCTGACACCAGGCTTTTGTGTCAGAAAACTTCCAAAGTACCTGTTACTTAGTCTGGGGTAATCAGAACATTCCCACCCAGAAAAAGACATCTTAGTCACTCTAGATCATTTTCACTTAGAAAGTAATTAAACAAGCTGTGAGCTCATGCATCTGAAGAGACATGGACTGTGAGCAGCTGGAGGTCTGTTAGGACTGGAAACCACTTAGAACAGCTCAACTGTGATGGAAAAAAAAGTGTATATGAGAAGCGAATTGATAGACCCTCTCTTTAAATACTGGACATCATCTTGGAGAATGGTAAAGTACCTACTGACAAGGATTCTAGAATTCTAGATCTCCTCAAAAAAGTGGTGCTAAATCAGAACAGTGAGGTCCTTTACCTGTGCTATATCAGTAGGTTTCCTTAGTAAGTTTGTGATAATAATAAATAGTAGAAGTTGGACAATACAATGTTTGCATAAAAGAGGGTGCCTACATAAATTTCCTGATACTGGTCCTGTTAATTTTCTTAATGTGTACTTAGAAATCCAATACTGACCTACCACAAGCATACAACTTTTCACTTTTCAATGCTACTATTTTGACCAGTTCCTTTCTACTTTCTCCTTCTTCACATTTATAATACATGTACTCTGTTTTCAGAAGCAATAAACAAGTTATCTCCACTGAATTTCTGAAATGAATGTATCTGTACAACATTTACCCTGATGAATTCAGAGAAAATATTAAAATTTAGTGTAAGACTTTCCCATCTGAAGTCAAATTCATGAACTTCCAAGACTGATAACACATCTGAAGTACTAATCAGCACACAAGCTTCAAAATGTAAGCACAATTTAATTCCACTTTTATTACATATACAGATGACCTTAGAGAAACCTTATACTAACCCAGAATAGGTCAGCTAATTTCTCTCTCAATTGTAAATACTTATAATATAGAGGAGTAACTTAAGACTGTTTCTGAATCTTAACAAGTTCTTTCTTAACAATCTCAGTAGTATGAAACTCAAATACTGGATAGATCTTACCACTTTTTACATTTATTGTCATGGGGTTTTCTTCTTTGTTCTCCTGCTACAGCATTTCAAAATGTACATGCTTAATACTACAGATATTTATCCCTTTTATCATCCTTTGGTACAATCCTAAATTTCCTACATTTCTTAAGTTTCCCAGGACACTCTCAATAGTGTTCAGATATGCAAACTGGGTTTTTTTTCTTGTTGTTTTATTCTTGGTGTTTTGGGTTTTTTTGTTTTTTTTACTGGCCTCTTTCATTACATTCAATTTCTGCTATAATTACTTTACGTAAAAAATAAATATGCATGGTTATGTTGCAAATTAACTGCAAAATCACATCTTTGGTCCTATTATGCACCTCTTTAACCATGGTCCAGCATTACAAGATTTCTATTCATTCCATGCAGGGTGGTTCCTCTTCCCTATACAGTTGCAGCAGGCATTAGAAAAACATCCAGCAGAAGCAGTATCAAAGCTACAAACAGTTTCCTGCATGCCCTTTGATACAGATAAATAGGGAGTAATGCAGGATAACACTGGAGCAGCAGCAGGAGCACACTGCACACTAACAAGCCCAGACAGATTCCCTCTACTGGGGTGATTCTCCAGCTGACCTAAACTGCTCCACAACAGAAGAGCTAAAGAAACTCCTCAATCCTATCAGTTTGAAGAGGAATAAATTGTGCTGATTTATGTCAGTTAAATTCTATCCATATAGAAGTACCACATGATTTTTTGTCAAGTAGTTTAATAAATATTATTGTTGTTGTTGAAAAATGTAATAGTTTACTTTCAGTTTTGGTCCATACCATAACCACAGCTGTTTTAACAACCAGCTGCTTTATCCAATGTCTCGAAGAGTTAATTTCTGTACATATAGAACTAAGGAAGTTGCTCCTCTCAGTGCAGAAAAGCAAGCATATAAACCCCCCACATCCGAGTACATACCTTTATTCTATGAAATCGAACAATATCTCCAACTTTGTAAATTTTTGGTAGAAAATCTAGGTTTCCACTAAAAAGACTACATGTTAGCTTCACATTTGATTGGTCCACAAGTGTTACAATTGAGCAATAATCTGCAAAATATAAAAGTGTCTGGATGAGTTAACAGGCATTATGGAATTATTAATGCATAGATACTAAATTTGGGAGGAACACCCCTATGGCAATTTTTTTTTGCTATGATCAGTGTAAGTTTTTTTTAATTTAATTGTTTTACAGTACCATAATAACTGAAGTGTGGCTCATCTTTTTGATAATTAGCCCAAATAACTGAAAATGAAATGTGTGATTAAGCACAGCTCTGTGTGCAAGAACACACAAACCTTTTTCTTCTGTCTGCAACAGGCATGCTATTCTTTCACGTTTCAATTACTTCTTCTACAAAATGAGGCACATATCTACAATTTAATAAAATCATTTTCTAAGATTTATTTTGCACAGCTTCCTGGAAAGGTAATAAGTTCTACAAGTTCTACAAGCAAATTAAAGCATAAATTACATATCCTTGATTTCAACAAAATATGCAAGATACATATATACACCACAAGAATAGAGTCACACAGTGGTAGCCAGAAAGTAGAGTAAAAACATGAAATATGCCTTTCTGAAGTTAAACTTCACAGAATTTCACTTCTAATAATGAACTAAAAAGTAAAATCAAGACAAGATACAAAGATGACAATGCAGATCAGCTGAGAACAGAGCAATATTTGTGGATGACATAAATGAAACCTGCATTTTCCAGTTCAGCTTAGAGAACATGTGTCCTCTGATACCTTATGAACACAGCAAAAGTACATTTGCTCTTTTGCAACATTGCAGCTGGTAACCTACCCGAGAAACCAAGTAGCAGCAGAAACAAAGGCTACATCTTGGCCCTGATCTCCTGTACCTCCTACTGTCCCTCCAAGAGACACCTGTAACCATAGCCAGAAGAACAGAGACTAGAAAGGAGGAAGGAGGGGTGCCTGCAGTGAAGCTGAACCTGGGAAAGGTGGAGGAACAGTGTTCTCCCTAAGTGTTCAAATATTTCTTTGTTTCTCAATATTAGATGTTTATGTTAACTGGCAATGAATTACATTCCCCAAATCAAATCTGTTTTGCCCTGACAGATACTTTCTCATCTCTTAAAAAGAAAAGCCCAAACAGAAGAGAAAAAAAAAAATCTAAATTACCAAAACCCCCAACTTCCCTTAGCTGTAATTCTATGAGGCACCTGGTGATAATGAGATACTACACCAGTATATACAGCTAGGAACTGAACAAATGTGTTGTAGGTCTAAAACAAAGTCAACGAAGTCCCCATCATGCACATTATAAAGATGCAGACACATGAATTGTTGCTTTGAAAGAGAATGCTATCAGGCTAGTAAAAGTGACAGATTTGCCTTGTATATAAAAGCTACAGGAAGGCAGTCATAAAAAGATGATTGTTATATGCAAACTCTCTGAAGAGATTCCCTAAACATGAGGGCAGGTATGTAAGACTGGATTAAAATACATGCTTCAAAAGAAATATCCTTCCGTTTCCAGCACATATATCCTTAAATTTTGCTATCATTTAAACTTAAAAGTTGAAATTTCTTCATGATTTGAATGAATGAAGTGGTGAAAGAAATCCAGTGAAGGCTTACCAAGAAATAAAACTCTTCCTACAGATACAAAAACTTTCTGTATTTCTATAAAAATAGTATTCTTCTTTCTCCCCAAGATTTTATACAGATTCAATGATAAATCATGTTGCATTCAGAAGTTGCTGAGATCACTCTTTTCCACTCCCACCAAAGGCACAAGGTCCACATTCAGTCTATTTTAACATTTTATGCCAGGAATGTCAAGAATAAATTCCAGTCACTGGCTGACAAAACTGCAAGTATTTACTATCGTAATCCAAAGACTGATGTATTTCTTTGGGTATGAATTCTAGAGGTTAACTTAAAAGATCTGTTGCAAATATGAGCAAAATGAGCAATTAAGAAGAAAAGCCCATATGGTTCATAGATTTACAATCCTTGGGGGATGCAGAATAACATGCTACAGCGCACTGATATAGTCCAACATCACAATCAAGGGGAAATAGCAAAAACATTCCAAACCACATTAAAATTGTGGTTACTCTTTGATGCTGTGATTATGGAACTTAGTCAGCTTCATACATGTGCAGCTGCCTATTTAATGGTAGAAGTTAAACACAGTACCTCAATTTTCTGTGTAATTAGCATAATCATGTAAGACAGATAATCATCCTAGTCAAAGCAGTATAAAATAGTACACTTGCTTTACATAGCCAGGGAACACTTTCTACATAATAGAGGTTCAGTCTTCCATGAAGTCTTCTGTGACTTCAGTCTTCCATGCCTTACTATCACCTCAAAACATCCCTTCTACAAACCTAATTACAATAGAGGTCCCTGAGAACAAAGCATAAATACTCATTTTTAAATGAAATCCTCATTCAGCAAGTCCTTTTTGAAGGTTAAAAATAAAAAGCCACTTGTCTTTTCCAGCTGAAGTATGAAAATTGTTTCCTGTTTTCCACAGCAGCATTATAGATCAGTAAATGAATTTACTTTTCTGAAAAAACAGTGAGTCAAACTCTACACAGAATTGCTGAATTTACATAATGTCCTAGAGTTAAACAAAACAATATAATGTCATCGTTCACACTTTAGATTTTTCTCAATACACTACTCAAAAAAGCAAAATTCCTTCATTACCAAGCTAATAAATAAATAAATAAATAAATAAATAAATAATGCAAGTTTACATATTGGAGTCAGTTTTCCCTTACTAGAGAAACTAACTCAATTGATTAGAAAAAATCCACTGATTTTCTTTAAAAGAGAATTTTTACCACTGGTAGATTTTACTTGCAATAACCTGTCTTAAAAATATGATACAAGGGATGCACAGTTCAACAAATTTACATGCTACAGAAGAAAGCTTTCTATTTTCGTAATAGATTGTCTCAGTAAAAACACTGAATTTCAGTGCTTCACCTCAAACTGCACCTACCTTTTTTAAAAAATATATTTAATTATTAGGAAGAAGTATTCTCATTTAGGCTTAACATCATGTGAGGAACCACCTGCCATGGACAGCTACATATGCTGGTAACACCCCAGAATTACAAAAACAAGGAGACATAACTCATGTTTAATTTAAATGAAAGTGCAGAGTGATGGTCTGCATGCATCTTACACACTTTTTATACTCTTTCAGCTAAGTCCTTGCTGTTCTTTAAAAATACAATTGCTATAACTTGTTAACAAGTTCTTTATTTCATTTCATAAAAATTCCACAACTATTTGGTAATCAGTAGAAGGTTGCACTGTCTGCATGGAGAATGCTGACTGTAAAGCTATCTAGGTCCTTTAAATAATTTGAAATAGGAATCCCTTGCAGCTCTGTAAAAGTTACTAAAAATCTAAAGTTGCCTCCACTATCATGATAGTCTAGGTTTATTCTTCAGGTTACAACTTTTCTTTTGTAATGCCACAGCATTTCCACTCTTTTTACAGAAATCTCTGTTATGCTGGCTACTAGCATGAGCAGAAAGCCAGCATTTCTCCACTGTGTGTTCAGATAGATAAAAAAACCCCCATACCCCACAACTTCACGCACAAAGTAATTTTTCAGTCATCCTAAGAAAACCAAAATTGCTAAAAAAGCTTTCCAGATTAGTAGTTATTGATATTGTAGAACCAACAAATTGTTTAGTATTTACTGATTAAAAATTTATTGTAGTTCTACTGATGACTTCAGCAGTTCCTGACAAATATGCTTGTATAAATTGTTAAGGTGGAAAGCATCGATCTAATTACACATCCCCCTCTGGGCAATCACATATTTATTCTTCAATAACATTTAGTGGAAAACCCACTACCCTGAACCAATAACTTCTCCCTTCCAAGAGATAAAAAAGGTTTTGGGCAATGTTGTTAGCAGTCAGGGACTCTAATTAAAGATTGCCTTCTGTTTCTTTTATTTCAATACACACAAAAAAGACAGATTATTGTAGCAAATTATTCTCTCTTCAAAACTAAATGAAACATTTAATACTGTTTTCAAGAATTACTGAGGCCATTCAATACACAAGTGTCTGCACTAACACCAAACAACTGACCCAGCTAACTTACCATTTATATTTCAACAAGACAGGAAAAAATAATACAAATGTGCACACGCTCCTATGTGGGTATATATATATGTACATAAAAACATACGCTGCAGAAGCCCAAAACAAAACTTCTGAAGAATCAAACTGTTTTACTAGAGCTTGTTATTTCTAACATAATAGTGATACACTTTAGAGATACAATTTGGTAACTACCAGAAGCATCTGGCTAAACAGATGTTTCAATGCCATCATTTGAAATCTCTAGATCAAAGTAACTGTCTTGAGACTTATTAACTATTTATTCAACTATTTATCATTATTATTATTAAGTCCTTTAAATATGTTCTTATCTTTTATTTATCTTCTATACTTTAAGATAATAAAGAGCGATTATTTTAAAAAGAAATGCATATAAACCACTGTGAACAGAAGGGAAAACATTATTCTAATCTCTAGGGGTCCAGAAATTAAATTGCTGTCTTTACCTCTGCAACAGTTTTTATTCTGTTCTGCAAAACTTATATAAATCCTGAACATTTTGATTCAGAAAAGAACCCCAACATGGAACACAATACTTTGAAGGAAAAACTACTGCAGATATAACTGAGTCAGCTTCCTCACAAAAGGACACCACAACATTCTGTGACGGGTTTGTTTTGCATTAAAGTTGGTTTGCTATTACTTGCTAAAAATTGACTATTGCAATTCAAGTTGACCAAATGGTATCATTGAAATTAGAGCTCATTCTTCAGCTACAAAATTTTAAACAAACTCTGGGCTGTTGGATGAACTTAGCTCAGGATCAAATAAAACTGAGAACAAAAATAAAACTCAGGGCTTCAAAAATTCTTTAAGAATCTGATTTGATTCTTAATCTGAATTTTGGGCATGTAGAACTCTTGACTTGGAAGCGGTCAAGCTTTTTAGAAGTGTCTTTTCCAAAATTGCTATCCTTTATTAATTTTGATTCTAAGAAATATTTCATAACAATAAAATAGTTACAATCTAAATGAATGTCTAGGTAGGATAAAATGAGATTTTAACTGAACATGTGACATAAAAATACACTGCATGAATCTATGATAAAATGCTAGATGAAGGTTTCCCCAGAAAAACAGCACATTAATTCTATGACATTGTTAACCATCAGCAAGGATTCTTCTTCATTCTTCTCTGCTTTATGGAAAACACTGACCAGTATCTACATGAAAAAAGAAGGGTTGGGGAAGCAGTAGGTGTCACATTGTAATGTCCTAAAACTTCACGGTCAAGCACATGATCTCTGTAATTGGACACTACAAAGACAGAGGCTCTTTTTTCTTCTATTTACTTCTCTTTTCTTTTAAATCTCAAGGTTAAGTACTTGAGATATCCTTAAGATTAAGGGAGGGATAGAAGAGAATATCATCTTTGTTAAAAATTTAAAATATCTTAAACTATTGGGGAAGGAAAGTTAGAATCTAGTTTTGAACACTTCCAACAGATCTTACAGCAGACAAAATCCCATCTGTCTCTTGTATGAAGCAATACCCAAAGCACTTTCTTGGACAGTTTTCAGAACTCATGAAGTTCTTATATACAGAGGTGTTAAACTATATGCCCCGAGCAAAAGCATGCTTAGCTAAAAGCACTTTCTGTGTAATAAATGATTTATGAACATAGTGAAAACTCATTTAATTCATCAGTGTTTTAACACTCATCTAATGCAATAATAGCAACAAAAATGATGAACTTTTAATTATAGATTATATAAACCAACAGGACTAAATTAGGTACCAGTCCAGTGGTACCCACCTTCAGTAGGAACACAGTGCAAAACCTCAGCCTTAAGCCTTCATATGTGTAAGAAGGAGCAGCATCTTATACCTCAGGGCATATCTATATAGTGAATAAAGACCCATATGGATTACGAACAGTGGCCCCACTTTCCAGGCTTCCAGGGGGCACCAACCTGAAGCTACATGATTCTATTATTACAGTGTCAGACAGAGAATGTATTGGTGCAGGATTGGCTCAGATCTAAAGCAACTCTGACAAGAGCCACTTCATGCTCTGACAATGCAGAACAATCATCGACCATTTTGTACCCTCTCAAGCAAGCATCACTCTGGATTGAGGAAAAAATTAAAAACCAACATTGAAATATTTGACTGATGAGTATTTTTACTCAAAACCACAGACTAATTAGAACAGTATTAGAGATTTTCATTATAAAGCAGCAAGTGAATTACAACTATCTTCATAAATAAGAAATATCAGATTGTGTCTCTGATCTCCAGTGATACTGTTGGGTCATTTTAATAATGTCAACTGAAAATATACAGGGAAGACATACCAGGAAGTTATTAATGACATTTTGGCAAGGACTAGTTGCTAAACAAATAATCATTTTCCCTATTAAATTTCTACTAAAGAAATTAAAGTGATTAACTTGACAAATAACTCAGCTGAAAAAAAATCTCTCCTAGTTGCTTCAGAGACATGCTACTTTGAAAGTCAGTGCATTAACTTCACATTTTTATATATCTGAAAAGAATGCCTGCCCTAATGATTTCCAGCAATCAGTGCTTGTCTAATTAAGATGTTCTAAGTCCTCAGTTCCCTGAAGTCTTGTTAAAGTAGCTGGACAAATGATAAATCTCCTTTAAGGACTTTCTTCATTTGCTATCTCCACCAGTCTGCCTAAACTGACTGGTATCTCTTACCTATTTGTTTTTCTGTTTCCTTGGTATTAGCTGGTTAAAGCTATGGTCAAAGGCTGATGTGAATTTGTTGTTCTGGTTGATTTTGAACAAACATAGTAAGAAGAGTTCTGGCTGGAGGACGTTTCAAATCTCTTGAATGTAGTACATACCAGTTCCTTTGCTAATATATGGAGGCTTGAAGAATTTCACAACGCCATACAAGTTCACTACAGTTCCATCTTTAAGATGATTCAGGGGAGTATACACATATTTTGGAGCAACAGACTGAAAAGGCATGATACAATGAGGGAGCAGAAGAAAAAATTATTCAAACATTCACACAGAATTTTATCTTTTAACATCATTTATCCTCAGACATATTTATTTCATCTTATATAAAGAAGCAAAGATTAACTATTTCTTTGTATCTTATTCACTTGAGACTCAGAAAGTACACAAGACTTTTAATTTCCTTCTGTGATTCCACCTTTCTTACAATAAGCCAACCAGTTAATTGAAGTAAATTTCAACACAAGAACCAGGTGAGTAAAAGTCATTACAATAAAGAACAATGAAAGACAATTTTTTACTGCTTCATTTTTACATGTCCATCCAGAGGACTTTTTAAAGCACATATATAAATAGCTTTGTATTTCTGCTTGGCAGTGTCACTGCACAGAATCCTTGGCTTGGGCTGGTGGTGGGGGGGTTACCTCTCACAGCCACTGTGCACATCTCCTGATTAAAATACCACAGCTGCTGGAGGATTAAAGAAATTAAGGGCTAATTTCTACAGTTTAAGGACTATTCTCCTCTCATCTTAAGAATGCTGATTAGACTCTTAAAGAATAAGAGTTCTCTCAAACTGATTGAGAACTTAGGTTTTCAAGTACTATACTGAAAAAATCAAACTGTAAATAAAAACTGAAAACAAACTCTAGCACCACTGGTACTGAATCTTTAACATCATGACAAAGAACACTAAAATTTCATAAACCAATTCCTCTGCTTTTAAAATACTATTTCTTGTAGAATTTTAAGTCAGACACATAAGGGCTTGTTCCAAACAGAAATCAAAACAAATGTTAAAAGCAGTATTCGAAGTCTGATTTTAGATCAAAGGAAGTTTCATATTTCATTTTTTCTTTTTACAACACAAGCATACAATCTTGTTTTGACCAACAGTTACCATTCTAATTCAAATTTCCTAAACCTACATGCAATCCATTTGGAGACTGAGATGGGAACTATATTACAAGTACAGAAAATGCACCACTTCTTTCATATTTTATTTTGTGTTCCAGGTATATTATTTGCAAAAGTAAAAGCTAAATGACTGCTGGGATAACGATATGGAAATAAATTAAACAGAAACAATGAAAAATTAATTCCACACCTTCTTATTAACATTCAGTCAATCTCATGTGATTTAAAAATATCCCAAATACAAACTCACCACAGATGCAGTTTCTGAAGCAGCAGTTGTTCCTGGTTTAGTGTAAATCTGTGGAGAAAAAATAACAAACTTTCTGATTAAAAAATGAAGGTACTGAAAATATAACAACATTTGATAACTTTAAAGCAAATACAACACTATATAGAAATATAAACCAGCCCTACAGACATTTCTGCTGTATCTGAACCATATCTGAATCTAGTAAAATTTTAGCTACAGAAGGAAAGAAGGATGTATTTACTGCACTCACACTCATACAAAAGGTTCTTCATTTGAATGATGGAGGCCACAAATTTAAAACTACACTGGCTTAACATAGACCTTAAATGGGTTTAAGGTTTTGTACATAAAGATGTATGTACATGTCAATGCTTAGAGCATATATATTCTCAGTGACTTGTTACTTTCCTCTGGGGGAAAAAATTCACTAGAATGGGATAAATTTTATTTAAAGATAGTTCCCAAGCTTTTTGAGCTTTTTAAGCCAGACTTACCTTCAATGTAAGGTCTTTTAAAGAACTAATCATGGAGATTTGATGAAAAGCCAACACTCCCCACTCTCTGTGAGGAACACAGGGCTCAGCCACCATCCCAATGCCACAGCCCAGCCTGGCTGCTGGACAAGAGCCCCATGTCACAGCTGTGCCCTGCCTCAGCACTGCCCACTCCTGCCAGGGATCTGCTTTTGCTCTCCACCTCAGCTGCACTCCTGAAGTTGATTTTACTTTTAAACAGCTGAGTGGAAAAGTTATGACTAGGGAAGTGAAGCCCACACAAAGTCTGCTCATTTGTATTAATGTTAAGCACCCAATATGTGTGTCACCAAACAAAGTGTCAAAAGCTCCATTCAGTGGTCAGTGATGAGATAAACATTTCCTCCCAGGCATTCAGGGAGCTGCACAGTGTCTTTGGGATTAGACTGTATGTCATGAGGTCTTGCCAATACTCAGTTGAAGGCCTGGAGTAGTTTCTAAAATATAGACACTTTTAGTTTACACACACCTACTCAGACTCGGGGAAGTTTTGCTACCCATGATCTTCAATGAAAAATATTCTTGCTACCTATACATCATCATCATCAACAGATAATGAACGCCATGAAACAGTCTGCACTATCATTTTAAATAATTGTTTCTCACTGAGCTGTGAGGCAGGTTTTAGTTACCTATAGAGGTCAATTCCAGAACAAAAGTGCCTTTCTGAAATTAAAAAAAAAGTTTGTTTTTTCTTAAATTTAGGACTTAATTAGACAATAACTCCACAGATAAAACTAAACAGAACTGATGTTAGAATAGTACAAAAGAACAAATCTTTTACTCTGGACAAAAGGGTACAATTCTCTGTATAAACTTTAGATTATAGCAATCCATTTATTTGAAAGGCAACAACTAATTATTTGAGTTAAAACAGTACAAACTCATAGACCAGAGAAAACTAAAAATTTTAGACGTGAGATCCCTCTTGCACCCTCTACCTTGTCTGCATTATTGAAATGTGTTATTCACAACAGTACTTTAAACAGCTCTGGGAATCTATCTGAAGTCAACCATAGCCAAATTCTTGCACTCAACAAGTAGAAATTTACCTGGAAAATAATTTGGTTAGGGCTATTATAAAATTACATGTGCACACACACACAGGAAACATGTCTTCTTTCCTGATGAACATGGTAAATAATCTGTACCATTTAAGTTTCACATAGATTTTACTGGGTTTTTTCCTTTTATAAAGTGAAATGTAAGCATTTTTGAAATTAAAAAAAAAGAAAAAAAAAGTTGGGCAACCACATACATAAATGGTTGATCCAGCTTCTTCAGACACTTCCAGGTGACAATCATGTCTAGCATCCTCTCTCTCTGTAGGCAGTTTTATCACCTTGAATCCTGCAACTATGAAGGTTTCCTATGGGGACAGAACAGTAACAGAAAATTATAGAGACTCTAACACATGCTCTATTTTAAGACTACATAATGTGAAATTTCATCCTAAAGTCTCAAGACATTGAAGAAACAAAAATTCTGAACAAATTTTAAAAACTGTCTTTCAGTTTCCCAATTTAGTTCTTCTCCCCATGGAATTTATATTTACAACACATGCCAGGAAGCTTTTCTTTTTAATTCTGCTGAAATTTTCACACTCGTGACGCTACTGTAACGGAGTGCTATTTTTGACAAAGCCTAGGGAGGCAGATTCACACTGAATAAAGCAAAGAATCATTATTCTTTGAATACAATAAAGATTGACTGCTTTCTGTTTAGCTTAACTAAAGTTAAAAAAATCACACATCAGACCAGCAGCAATAAACCATTTTTTCTTAGAGCTTCTTTCCCATTGAATTACAGATGTACTTTTAAGAAACTCTCCTCTAAACTCCGTTTTGGCTGGACCAACAGCTTCCTTAAGGGTTAAATAGGTAGGTCAATCAACAGGTAAGTTTCTGTTAGCAAAAGAGACCTTAAAAACATCTCTGGCATCACTCTTGAGATTCTGGCACAGAAAGAAATCATAACTCTTATTTTCACTTTGGTACAAAGTTCCTCAGACACCATAAAATGAACAAGAAAAAGAGGATTTAAAGGGTACATGATTCAAGTCCCAGCAGCAGCTCATGTTTTTAGCAGCAACCTCACCAAATCAAAAAAAAAAAAAAGTAAAAATTAAAAAGGAGGAGAAGATAGAGAATACATTAAATATCTTTAGGTAATCAGAGGTGATTAAAAAAGCTATCTGATACAATGTAAAGCTCCTTTATAGTCAGCTCCCTTGCTTTCAAAACTGCTTAGCAGGGCTGTGCCATTCCAATAAACGTAAGACTTGGAACTCTATTCAAGCTTCTACCAAAAGCACTTCCATAAACTTTTACTGAATAACTTCTCTTCATGTATTTACTTGGATTACAACAAATAAAAGAGTCTTCTGATTGAAGTTGACAGTTTTAGCAAATATTGCACTATGACAGCGCCTTTTTTGCAATTTCAGCTATCTGACAATGCTACGCTAAATGATTTAAGATCCAAAACCTTAATGTTTTGTGCAAGAAAAAGAAAGGCTTCTAGATTAAGTGACAGTGATATATGTAGTTATTAAAACATCGGGGAAAAACTTTCTGCAGAAAACATAAATTTAATCAGACAGTTTAATTCACAATGAAACTACTTAGGGCATTGTGACACTACCTGAAAATCACCATGTACACTTAGACTAAAAAGTAATATATAAACCTAGAAGTAAACCATATTCAAAGCTAAATTAAAACATGTCAAAACAATTAGAACACTCAGTATTCTCTGTACCTCTATCATGCTGTCCTACTAACATACATGAAAGTTGTTTCATTCTTTCCAGATACAGAAACACACAAAGAGGAACTTCTGGAAACTCCATGAATTTTGCCAAAATCAGGTATTAGTATGTGTCTTTCCTTTCACTGTTAGGTGATGATACTCAGAATGTTCCTTCAACAGTAAAATCACCCTTTATCTAAAAAGCTATGTCTTATCCATTATTTCCATTTCAGCATTTTATCAGAATGCACACTGCACAAGATTCTGGGATATGGCTGCTGGGACAGGACTGGAGATTTGTACAGGTAACTTCTCTTGTCTTGCTCTCCTGTGTCAGAACGAACTTCAGAATTACAGAGACTCAGCCTTTTAACAAGCTGGTAAGAAGTAAAAATTTTTGGAGTAGTATTAGGTCGCTAGTGATTACTCTCACGTAATATATATGCCATCCGTAGCACCTCATTAAAAAAAAACCGAAACAAACCTCCTCTTAAACTGTGAAAGGACTGTGCATTTTCCACGAGAAAAAGACAGCATTAACCTCAAAATGTAGTTCTACAGGCAGAAAGAACAGATATATTCTCAGATTTTTTACAAATTCACAGTCAACTTTGACAGGTTGTGACTTGCAGTTTCTAAACATGCAAAAAAATTTTCCTAATATTTGTATGCTGCTTTGAAATTTAATGTTATACTAGTTTTCAAAATAGATTAGTTTCCATTTAATCTTTAGCTACGAAGATCTTGTAATTGCCTTGGGAATCAAAGCTATTTACTTAAATTGGTGGATTTTGATGTCAACAGAAGTATATTGCATAAATAAATTATGAGATTCAAACAACATTTTTAAATGGCAAAAATAAATTGTATTTCCCTCATTCAGAAAGTGTGAAATACAGGAAATACAATATTTTTCCTGATGGTTATTCTATTACAGATCAAGAAGACTCTCAGGAGACAACATGGTCGCTCACATTTTTTTAGAAATCGCCAACTCCTCCCCCTGGCTACTTTAGCTAAAGTTCTTACAGTACTGAACTTTAGGAAGATACGATATGGAAATTAAAAAATACTAAAATCTGAAATGGTATACAGCAAATAAACACTACCTTCTGGACCTTACTGAAGTAATTCTTTAATGGCTAAAAAATTGAGCTTTTTTCCAAACTCTGCTAGCTTTGGAAATCATTGTTTCCTTATAGTCATATTCTTCCAAAATTAAAATCTCATTTGAGACATGAGGGAAGCACCATGATGGTTCAGTTCACTGGGGAAGAACAAACTGAAGTTCTAGCACACCTTGGCTGTCTAAGGGTCGTTGCCTGTGGGTTGTAGCTTCCTATCCAGCTCTTTAGTAGTGATCTTTTTATCTTCTAATTGCTGCTCAGTGCCCTGTTCAACGTTTGTATTTTTATCAAGACAAAACTGATTTGTTCATTGAATTTAAAAAGATTCAGCAGCTTACATATTTAGCAAATTAGTTCAGGAACTTTCCACCCTGGCTTCCCCATTAAGATTGAAAATTACATGGAATGGAGAAATCTATATAAAGACTGTAATTTGCCCAGAGAAGTTGTGGATGCCCCATCACTGGAAGTGTTCAAAGTAAGCTTGGATAGGGCTTTGGAGCAATCTAATGAGCTGAAATATGTCCCTGCCCGTATCTCCCTCCCTATGACAGGAGGGTTGTAACTGGCTGATCTTTAAAGGGGCCTTCCAGCCCAAACTATTCTATGATTTAGTGTGAATTCATATCACAAATGAAAAAGCACTAACATGAGCTTGTAATATTACACATTCTAAATTTAATTTCATATTTGTCTAATATTGAAATGTCAGTAAACTGATAGGCAGTCTTATAAAAAGACTGAGGTAATTGTTTTTATCTTGTTTTCCTTCTTTAGTGGTAAACAAACTCACAGGCTGCCTTATCTAAGTCTTTTACCTGGAGCTAATCAAACTAAACTATTATCTCTGACAAAGCAAGACATCAGCACCAAGTCAATTAAAAAAACCCTGTATGCCCAGTTTTGAATTTTTTTTTAAATATTTTAGTGTAACTGTCTTTTAAGTGAATTTAATTATAAAATATATCTTATCGAATAGCAAAACATTCAAAATATGAATATAAAAGGGTGACTTCTCTATTATCCATATTCATGATCCTTTGCTTGCTAGGTAAACAGCACTGATAAAAATAATTTCTTTTTTTCAATATTAGTGTAAGAAAGAATTTACATACACAAACACTATAGATTTGAAGGGACTGAACAGACTATTTCCAATTTTAGGGATAGGTAGACCAAGATAAAAGAAGAAGTTGACATACATCTGTGAAAAACAATTCCTAAACCAAGAATTTATATGTATATATGTTTTGGTGGTTTTTTACCCCATGGCGTATAATTTTTGCACAATCCTCTGCCATTTTTCCATACATGAAAACATTGATGCTGTTGATCTGGGAACACAAGTTATCCGAATCTGGAGGGAAAAAAGCAAAAGTGATTCCAATCACTATACCTTCTCCAAAACACAACAGCAGTGGAAACAGATTTACAAAACAAGCTGATCTACACTCTAACATTTTTCAATTAATGTACAAACAGGAAATGTGCTAACTGCAGGTATATTGCTCAGTACATTCTTCATAAGAGGATTAAAATGAGCCTGTTGTACACCAATGTACAATCAAACAGAAATGAAAAAGATTTCCACTTGGGTAATTCAATGTATAGTGTTAGACTAACAATAGACCCTATAGTAGACTCTATTACAAACTGAAGATATTCTAGGTCATAGAAATATTAATTAATAGCATTCCAGGAAGACTGAAGCAGAAATCATGTTGTTATTTTTAGTTTTCTACTTTTTACTGTTTCAATGATTTAGATGTGCAACCTTATGTTTCTATGGAGAATGTGCATGAACTCTCCTCTCCTGAAGAGTCACTGAAATCAGCAAGAGTCAGGGAGGTTAAGCATCGCTTTGAGAAACCTGGAGCCAGCAGGGAGACTGACTGAGGCCCCAACAATTCCATTCACCTCTGCTAACACCAGGCACAGGCAGCAGCAGCAGGCAGGGGCTGCACACCCCAGGCTGGCTGCCCAGGAATCAGGAGGCTCAGAGGGGACGCACGTGATTCTCTAGCCACTGTAAGGAATAAGCTGAGAATGAAATGGAAGGAAATGGAAAGTTCCTTGAATCCAACAGACCCCTGACAAATTACCTCCTCCACCTTCCTGTCTGGAGGGGATGATAAACTTAAGACTTAAAAGGAACATATTAATTTTTCATATCATTTCATATAATGGTGAACAATTCAGGTCTTTCAAAGTGCTATTCTAGTTACTGATATTCAAATACTTGCATAGTCGGGTGAAATTTCCCTTTCTTAAATGCTTAAATTAAAACAGAATGAAACACAAATATTTTGCTGCTATTCAAAATACTGACCTACATTAAAGGTGCCTTTACAAAGTATATGCTATTTATATTACATGGTAACTATTATGTGTGCAATTCTCTTGGTCCTTCTTATGATAAGCAGTTTGAAAATACACTATTAAAGCTATACACATAGCTAATACATTCCTAGGACAGTCTTTTAAAAAGTTATGTAACAAGAAGTCTACTGAAATATAAAGACTGCATTGGTTCCATTAACTTACCTGGCATAAGTTTAAGATAAACTTTATTTTTAAGAAAATGAAGTTTTAGAGATTCTTTTAAAGCTAACATTCTACTGAACACTGTACAAAAGCAGGAACTACTGATGTAGTACCACAAATTTAAAATGTATACTTAAATGAAGTACCTTGAACAACAATCTTGAAAAAGTCTGTTCCATCTCTGAGTTTTGTTAATGGGTAGGAAAGAGTAACTATTCCCTAGAAAGCAAAAAATAAAATAAAATATTGTGAACTAAAACTGTATGCCTCTACGTTACTGCAATACTGATAACAGCTGAAACATGTGTAAGATAAAAAAGGCAGGATTTATGGAACAAGCATAAATTGCCATTTACATTCTTAACAAAAAGCCAAAAACCAACTGCCATAGACAGTGATCAAAAGCAACATTCTTGAAATACAACAAAGGAAGTATTACATGTCAATACTATTTAGATGCCACTGACAAGATGATAAACAATAAAACAGTAGCTATGGAACTATACAGGTAACTTTTATTAGCTACAAAAATAGCAAAAAAGACTAGAGTTTTAGCACAAAAGTGGAAAGGCATCTAAAGAGTTAGTGATCAAAATCTTAAGAGATATAGCAATTCCTCCAAAAATATTGGCAAAGGATTACAACATAAATATCAGAACAAAATCTCAGTCAAGATGTAATAGACACATATGGAGAAAAAAACCTTCTGTGAAAAAAAATACAAAGTTTTGAAACTGTCATGTCCTAAGTCTTTGGCAATAATACAAATGCTCTAAAAGATCCTATGATTTAACAATTAATTCAAAATACTCTTTTTTATTGTAATGCTGGAGTTACAATGAAGCAAAAATCCTCAGCTTCAGTGATATTAACATCTCTTTGGAATCCACACATCTAGTTAGAACAAGGGTATCATCAACAGTACCAAAAATGTCAGTCAAGTGTATTCTTTCACAGAATTGCAGATATAGCACTGTAACCTTCTCAACGATAAAACAAAACAAAAAATTTCAATTAAGAAAAATAAAATTATTGAAAATAGACTCTGCAAAATGCTTAAAAAACTACACAAACAGCACAAAAATAGACTAAAAGGTTTTTTGTAAAAAGAGAGTATGGTAATATGTCTATAAATGCAACATTAAGAGGACAGTCAGCTAAATCACAGTGATTTTACAGTACACATATTCAGTGGGAAGCTTGACTTAAATGCTAGCAAATGCTTCTTAAGCCAAATCAAGATAAAATGCAGCAGGGAATTGTTACTCCAGAGGCCTTCCAGAGTAAAATTTGTCCTACTACATGCTACCTGAGGAGTAATCTAAATCAAATTCAACAAGATTTTATTATCTGTTTTATAAAGAAATACAATCACTCCACAAATCCTCAACATTATTTACAAATGCTGATTTCCAAAATAATTTGATAATTTAATCTCCTTAACAAAACTCATTAGCCTTCTCTGTGAAAAGCAGGAAATTAGCTGTTAAAAACAGAAAGGTTTCTTATTTTCAAGAATCACTTATTTTCAAAATTACAGCTTTGTTTAAAATGTCACCATATATATACACACACATATACACATATATATATATATATACACATAATTGTTCTTGCTGACACTGTCTTGAATTGTAAATTCAAGGTAAATAAAAGACCACAGAATTTTTCTTGTAACAAAGTCTTTGCAATGAAACAGTCACCTCAGGAACACTCAACATTTACATATGTATTTTATTCTTAGTAAGAAATTTCAATCTGCACCAGCACTCTATTTAAAAGTGAAACTTATTAATGTGAGAGTGGCTGCTTTTTAAGCATCTTTATTTTTTCTTTTCCTTTTACATCCCAGTATCTTCCAGAGAGTTTTCAAATTCTGGGACCACATTCTTTGCTATAATGTTCTGGCCCCTCCACTTCCCTGTGTATCCCAAACACCTACACTACCCTATGAGGTGTTGGCATAGTTCTGTTCCCCAGCTACTACCCATTTCCTCATACTGCCCCCCACTCCCTTCTCCACATGCCTGAAAGTCTTCAGCTCTAAACCTCCAAAGAACCCACCTTTGTAAAACTTGCTCAAATTGGCTCTTCTCTCACAAATTCTGCACTGCTTATGGAGATCAGAAGGAAACTTTTTCCAAAACCCTCAACATTCCACATTCCATTAGACAGACTCTCAAACCCACCATGTACAATTCTTCTGCTGCATGTGTCTCCCTCCTTATAAGGACTCGCTCCTTCAGTTTGGTTCTACAGCTGATTTGGCAACTGATTTTAAGGTTTGGTTCAGATTTGCCATAGCAAAATGCAGAGAATTATGAACTAATAGGAGAAGACATCATGTTTAGTTAACAGACACGATGACTGAGGAGGTACAAACATTGCTTGTGCTGTTTTTCCACAAATTTGAAACTTGCAGTTTTCAAAGAGGTACCAGGAAGATAAGAACGCAGAAGAATGAAAGGACTGAGGCACACAAGTCAGACACAAGCATCCCAAATGTTTTTTGTGGCTTTTCCCAGAACATACTTCATAAAAATCATCTTCTGCCCTTCCCTCCTTGTCAAAGCAGGACCTGATCCCTATTTTGGCAGGTCTAGAGTGACACTGTGCCACTGCTACGATAATCTAACATCAGCGCATTCTAAGGTTCACTTCAAGCTCAGCCTGCAGAACTGGATTTTCCTTCACATTTTATGGTGCATTAGCATCAGCTTTATCAGCTCTCCAGTTGTGCTGTTTATGCCAAGCTGTTTTAGCCACCTACTAATCCATGTCAGCAGCAGCATGAAGTTCTCTTAACATAAAGCAGAAGTCTGAGAAAGACATTCTACACACTTTCCCTTTCAGAATCAGCTACAGCACTGCATATATGCTTTAAATCATAGTCTGGTAGTAATTGCTCTGCTTTCCAAATGGAAACATATATTTTGGCAGAAACATTTTCTAATTTATAATGCATTTTTGTCTCCTTCACCACTTTCTTCTGAACAAGAATCCCTGTTCTTCCATGTCAGGGCTGCTTGCCAACACAGTTCTTCAAAGCAGGAAAGTCTATGTATTGTGCAGGTGAACAGGGGCAGGAAACTACCCCCTGAGGAATAAACCCTGCTTGCTAGCAGCAGTGGCTATTGACATTTCCATTTGTTCCTTTACAGGACCTGAGGGAGGCTGAATCATTCTCAATCAAATCACCTCCTACACCACTCAACTGCTGCCTGCTTCCAAACAGGGCAGTTCTGCTCCTTCACTATACCAAAGTGCACCAGTCCCAGCATCAATCTGACACCACAATGATCCAGTGCAGAGTGACAGCAGCAGAAAATTATCCTCTCTCCAGCAATATGGATGGTCTTCTGCCAGCTTCCTTCTCATAAATGGACTCAATCACAGGGTCACATAAGCACTAGATTTGGAACTGAGAATATACAGCTGTGGTAGCAAAAATGTTTCTTTCTGATACAGAAAAACAGATCAGTTCAGCTCATATTTTTAAAATGTTTGTGCCATTTTTTGAAGGATTCAAGGCAAGTTAGGTTTTCTACAGAACAAAATTTACTTAATTTCCCCCCCTTTTTTTAATTAATAGATTGAAAGAAAACCTGGGTTAATGCTGATTTCCTGATACATAAGCATCAGAGATTACGGAAATGATTCTCAGAGACACAGACAAAAAAAAGTCAAACAGGATAGAAAAAGACCACACTGAAGAATTGATGCTGCATTTTACAGAGAATACTTGTTTTAGGCATGAAAAAGGTTATTTCTACATTTCATTAGTATAGCAGGATTGTAGTTCCAAACTGAAATACATTTGGGATTACTGTCAAATATAAGTGCACACTTGGTAATGATAAAAAAGACTAATTGCGTCTTGATGCTGGTAGTTGCTACAAACAACACTGTTCATAAAACTGGATATTGCATAATTTCATACCAAAGTAGAACTACTTTAGAAAGCTTTTTAGTTACTCTGAAATCTGATCTTTAACAGGACTGGGGTGCTTATTACTATTTCTTTTAAACAAAATACCACTTAACCTCCCGCAATCCCTCCATTTGCAGCAAAACATTCTGCATATTAATGTGTTTTTAAATTGGTCCACAGCTTATAAACTCTGAAAAGAGAAACTCCTACAAAATTTTAGTCTGACAACATGAGAGAAAGGGACAGGACTGTGAATCAATGAAGGTAATAGCAACATGCAATGAAGTTCAAGAAGGTCATAATTTTTCACTGCTTAAAGATATGCAACAGATGAACACCAGGACACACAGTTGCAGAATGTCACCAAGTGAGATGGAATACGAAAGCACCTTGCTAATGTAACAGGAGCTATTTCAAAGCAAGGCAAAATTTTTTTAGTGGTCAGTTTACCTGAATGTATTTGTTGGTATAATCACACCCTTCTTGCAAATGTTTTAAATCCTCCTTCTGCAAATGGCTTGGTAGTGGAGTCTCAGATTGTCCTTCAATGATCTTCAGCAATTGAACAGGCATAGCTGCTTTATCTAAACAAAAATAATGAAGAGAGTCCTGATGCTCCTCATTTTGTTCAAATTAAGAGTTACTAGAAGTTGCATCTTACTTGGAAGGGGAATATTTACCTATTTCATAACAAGAGAGTTTAATGATGTAAAACTAAGAATTTTCAGAGGGATCAGCCTCATCTCTTAGTACCATACACAGCAAGAAGAAAGTAACATTTCCTTGGCAATAGACAACCATCCAAACTACTCGATTTTTCAAACATTCCAAAACATCGTATATGGCAATAAAATATTACTTTACATATAAATAAATAGAAATACATATAAATGCAAAGGGTAATGTAAACAGTGTTAATATTTTATGTACAGATATAATATTTTATTTACAGAAATACAGATAAAAACCACGCAAGACTTTGAATGACTCCTTCCCTAGCACAAGGTCATGGACAAGCAGCCCATATTGTTTTTTCCCTATAAGAAAATCTGACTGCAAGAAATTAAAACATTTTTCATTTTAACTTACAATGAACAACAGGTGCTTATGTACAGATTGAAAAAAATTCATCAATGAATCAAGTAAAGAAAAAATAATAAAGATAATAAGAATGGTATCTACAGATGCTAAGCATGAAGGCACTTGGAACAAGGTAAGAAATGTATGACTGTGTCATCTATGGTCTGCCCTCACTGTAACAAAAGTCAATGAAATAAATTACTAGTGACAGTGTTATAATGATGAGAATAGGGGAGAGGAAGAGTAGTCTATTGCAGTGAAGTTACACATAAGAGAAATAGAAAAAAGTGATCTAGCAATAAGTAGCTATTGCTGTATTTTCTCATTACATTGTCATCTCATTTCTTCTGGGGGTATCTTCGTCTTTGCAGTATAATTTTTATTTCAAGTGGGTATCTAAAAAAAGCGGCAACATTATCAATCCTCTGTTTGCAGTAAGTTTCAATAAACTAAGCAAAACCCAATTTCTATTTATTCTGAAAATCCAGATGGCAGTATTATAGCCACAGCCCTAATTTCCAACAGTTTTAGCAATTTTTATACGATAGTAAAGAACAGGAAAGTATTTCCTATAGTTTTGAATGGACACAAAAACTTGGTAATCTACTCAGTAAAAGCTTAAACTACATTTAAATTACAGTTCAGAAGAGCTTTTGCAGTGCTACGCAGACTGAATTCCTACAAAATATTCAGTTATAATTAAATGGAATTGGGAAACCATTGCAAAATGGAAAGACCAGTGAATCATAAGTCAACACATACATGTGCAGAGAGCAAAATTATACACATTCTTTTAAAAAGTACCTTATTCTCCAGAAAAATCAAAAATCCACTTTATTGTTACTCCAGAATCCAAAGATATCAGACTTCACTAATAACTCATAACTATTTCTCTTGTTGTGAGCAACCCTTCTTTCTCCTTCCCTATTTATAGCAAATTCCCCAGTGCTGTTATTCTTGTCTAACAGATATAAGCAAGAAATCACAGTCACTCACGACATATCAATAAAATATTTTGCTTTGAGGATGTCTCAGCTGCAATGGCACATATAGAGTGACTAGCTTTTGTTTTTTTCCTATTTCCAATTTACATGAGGAGGAAGCATGCAGAAATGAAGCATTATGAACTGACCACAATCCCCATCCTCTGTCCCCTGCACTGCTCAGGGTAGAGAAATTGGAGTGGAGCTGCGCCCAGAAAATGGGAGAAGTGGGGAAAGATCTTAAGACTTGTTCTTATTTGTCATTATCCTACCTTGGTTTGATGACCAGTAAGTTAAATTACTTTGAGTCTCTTTTCTCCATGTGAGTGATCTCTCTGGCTCAACCTTCAGCTTTTCAGTTGTATTTTCTCTTCCCTGTCCTCCTGAGGGGAACGATAAGAGCAGCTTTGGCAGGCACCTGGCTTCCAGCCAGGGTCAACCTATGACAGCACAGAGCTGGGAAGTACAGCACCAGACAGCCTTCAATTTCTGCTTGAACTGAAGCAGAAGTAAAATCCTGTTACAAAGGTGCAGAGGCTGTTCCTGCTTTGACTAGTGAGGTATTAGAAGTTAGAACTTCTGTAAGATGTTACTAAATGAAGCTAAAAAAATGCTTTTATCTGTATGTTTTCAAACACACACCACGACAGCATTGTCATTAGCTTACCAGCATTTCAAGTCTCTAGTGAAAAGAGCAACTGGAAGATTTACACAGCTTTTCAGTTCAAAGTATCTACTTCCCACTTTATTCTAGCAGACTGAGAAGCTGATCTATTCCACCTACAAAGAGTCAACTTCAAAGTTAATCAGCAATATTGATCTTCACCCAGCAACTGTATAATGAGCCAAGGAGATATACAACATAACAGATTAACTATTTTTTAATCCTGTTTCTATCTGTTACACTACTTGAGCAATTTAGAATAGGTTTTTCTATTTGTTTTTTTTTATTTTCCCATGAAGATGTCTTAACAACACACAGCATTGTAAATAACATTCCAGTAGAAAACAAGTGGAATGTTTTTACAGATCTTAAACTCCTATATATATAAAACTAAGGTCATGTGTTTTAACTGCTAATCTCTGAAGCTTTCAGATTCTTGTTCCCAGCAATTAAAAACCAAAGATAAGAGTATCCAGTTCTAAGAGTTATGAAAGTAAATTTTCCAAAACAAACTGATAGAGCATTGGCTTTCAAAATCCATATGAAGATATTGTTAGTGTCGTCCTTGGTGTTCCCAACTCTTCTGGAGAGAAACTCAGTGCAATTAAGTCTCTCAAATACCTTGGCTGCTCTCAAAGCCTGACAGGAATAATTTCAACTTGAGCCTAAGAAGCCCGCAAGTGGTGTAAACAGAGCTATACATAGGGAAGGATATTGAAAAAAATCCCCAAACAAAACCAACAGAGACTGCAAGAAAGGCAGACAGCACCATGGGACACTCCTTGAAGAGAAGTGAGACACAACACATATGCAGAGCAGAAAGAAGACTGTGAACTACAAATACCTTTTGCCTTCCAGTAATTAAAGTCACGAAAATTTGGAGAGTGAGCAGAGAGCTTCACAACTTTAACAAAGAATTATATGAAAGGATGTAGACTGTTTAGAGTAGACTATATACTGTATATAGGATGTAACCCACAATTTAACACCCCAGAGAGAATGCAATATGCACCACTCAAGTGAAATATAACACTGAGGATGGCTACAGTATTAACTCTTATGTGCTGCTCTACCCTATCCTTGACATACTGCCTACTAGGAAATTTAGTCCTTTCTCTACTCCAAGAAACACTTCATCCATACACAAAAATTACATGAAGAGAATAGTGTCCCTTTTGGGAAACAGAAGAGAATAAAACATGGGACTATGTGGACTTCTGAAGGAAACCTCACCAAAGCCTCATGAAGAATGAAGGAATAGCCAAGAGCATCAGCATCTTATTTATGTGGTCAGTCAGTGGTAGATACCTGAAGCCCCTGTAAACACAAATACTAGTCAGCAATATATTCAGGCTAATAGTCCAAAGTTAAAATGATTATTAAGTAAGTCATGCTTCATTATAGAAGCACACACCTTTGTAGACCAGCCATACATTCTCACTATATTTTATGTAATACTTTGTCATAAAAATGAACATCTGCCACATGAACAGAATAGGCAGTGCAGAACTACCACAAACCCAACGGGGCATCACAAAACAAAGCTTCTGTCATACAGCAGCCTTAAGGAAATCAAGAAGACCATCAGTGAACAAAGTGTGTAGTCTGTCTAGAATTTTTTCAAAAGTCTGATTTTATAATATATTAGTTCCTTGAAAATTCTCAAGAGGTGAAAACATGTCAGATTAACTAAAATAGGAGAAATCAAGTCAGTATGTCAGTCACGACACATCTTAGTCCCTTAGCTGCAAGGCTTCAGCTTGCTCTTGCTGAAGTGCACTTATCTTTTATGGGAAGTATGTCCTTGCCTGTTCTTACTCTTAAGAACGAAGTGATACTTAGTTTCCTTAGAATACAACTAGGTTTCTTAAGCAAACAAAAGTTCCTTTATTTCAGATTAAAATTTACTTATCTGACATTGTGCAAAAGAGACTACAATCAAACATTACCTGAGGAAAAGGGATTCTTACACAGCCATTATTATCTCAACAGTACTTCAGCTCTAGAAAGCAGCACTGAACCCACCGCAAAGCAGCGGCCTCGGGAGGAGAGCGCTACCCTGCAGATCCCACACTTCACACGATACCAACTAATCCTTCACAAAGTCAATCCACCAGCTACAAGCAGCCGAGACCTTTAGAACCAAGCCCACCAACACAATTACCAACAATGTTTACTCAGTGCCCGGGAAGAAACTCCCAAAGCCGTGGAGCACTGTGCGGGGACTGCGTTCCCGGAGCAGAGCCGGTGTGCAGGGCAGCTGCGGGGCGGAGGGAAGCAAAGCCAGGCCCGCAGACCCGCCGGTCCCCGTGTGCCGCGGGGACACAAGCGAAATCGCAGTCCCAGTCACAGTCCCCGTCCCTGTCCCGCCTCGCCGCCGCCTGCGCCACTTCCGCCCTCCCCACGCTCCGGCCGTGCATCGCGCATGCCCGGGAGGCGCGCGCACGCGCAGCTGCGGCGCCGGGCACACCCGTCCTGAAGGGACTGGGACAGGGAGAGGGAGAGGGACCGGGCCAGGGCAGGGAATGGGAACAGGGACCGGGCCAGGGCAGGGAACAGGGACGGGCTTGAACCCAGTGATGCTCTTCTGTTTTCTTTTCTTGTTCTTTTTTTTTTTTTTCGTGTCCGTAAAAGATCTGTTTAGCAATTAAAACTACGGTGAAATGAAATCGTGGAAAGCTTATACATTATAGGTGAATTTAATTAAAATAATTTGAGAACATCAATTTGCACTGCAGATTAATTTAAATGGTTACTTGATCTCCTCTTGACTTTTTTGCTGTTTCTTTTTCCAGTTACTTAAAAAAATACTGTTAGATTCTTTCTATAAAGTAATCTTAAGCCTAGAAGAATTGGAGGTTCTTATGCCCTGTCCTGTATATAAACAAAAGAGGGGGGAAAAAAGCGCAGAATTTTGATAAAAGAATACCCCAGTTTTATGTGTCAACAAAACAATCGGGTCTGACAGAAATCTACCCTGAAGCCTGTTTTTCTTTAATTTTTCATACTGTTTTTGAATGGTAGTCCTATTCCTCTCCAGGAGGATGGCACGGGTGAGGGAACAGCGCTGACGGCAGAGCGCCGCTGTCCGGGGCCGGGCTGTCCCCGTGTCCCGGCTGTCCCCGTGTCCCGTGTCCCGGCTGTCCGCCGGGCTGTCCCCGTGTCCCGGCTGTCCCCGTGTCCCCGTGTCCCGGCTGTCCGGGGCCGGGCTGTCCCCGTGTCCCGGCTGTCCCCGTGTCCCCGTGTCCCGGCTGTCCGGGGCCGGGCTGTGCCCGTGTCCCGGCTGTCCCCGTGTCCCGGCTGTCCCCGTGTCTCCGTGTCCCGGCTGTCCGGGGCCGGGCTGTCCCCGTGTCCCGGCTGTCCCCGTGTCCCGTGTCCCCGGCTGTCCGGGTCCCGGCTGTCCGGGGCCGGGCTGTCCCCGTGTCCCGGCTGTCCCCGGTGTCCCCGGGCCGCTGCAGACCCCTCTGTCGCCGGCCAGGGGCTGTGTACAAGTCACAAACGGGACGGGACCGCTGTGGAACGTGCCTTGAGCTGTTCTGTTTTCCAGCACCAGTTTCATTACGTGGTTATGACAATGGGAAGATACCATCAGCTCACATCCCAGACAGCAGACCAAGAACTCAGCGTTACAAGTTACTTTTTTTTTGCCCAATCACACAAAGCAAAATCACATTGACAGTAGTTCTAACCACTATAAGCACACGTACCTTCGATTAAAACAATGGGTCCTTATTTCGGATACAATACCTGCTTGTAAGCCTTAAAACACAATGCGCAGAGCTCCATTATTAAGCTTGAAACCTCCTAATATCTCGCTATATATGATATACATATATATATATATATATATATGATATGATATATATATGATATACTTTTCCGCAGCTTAGGGAGTTATTCTAGACGAACGTTAGTATACAGACCATTGTTCTATTTGTCCTTACTTTTCTACATTTTACATAATTTTTCTGCTGACCTATCTCATGGCTACTGCGTAGCTCCAATCACAGTTCTGCTGTCTCTGAGGCCTGCCTTTTGCAGCTTTCCCAAAACCATCCGATTTTAAGGATTCCCACACCACTCCTGCAGGAGCCGTGCCGGCCCCCCCGGCCCCTCCCCATTCTCTGCCTTGGAGAAGTGCCTGTTCCCAGCCCCCGGGAACGGGAGGTTCGGGATAGCCGATAAAACCTGGATGCCACGGCCGTGCTCAGGCAAACTTAAAGCTGCCACCTGCAGAAAGCTGAAAACAACGGGGGAAAGGAACACCCTGCTGCTTGCTGGCGTCTGTTGTTTAAATGGCTTTGGAAACCAGCATCCATCACTGACAGCGACACGGCTCCCTGAGGCTTGCGGGTGTTTGGATGCTGCAAGTTGACACATGCCAAGATCCCAGTGACACATGCCAAGATCCCATTTGCAGTGCTTGCCAATTCAAAATTACAGCAGTTGTGGCTCAGCATTGCAACAGTGATGATTCTCCTTTAGAGACTTCAGCTTTCTGTCTCCCGTACCTCAGAGATATGTCTGCTGCCAGTCTATGCTCTCGCTCTTTCCTTTCCCATCTCTGCAGTCCTGAATATCTGGGACAGCTTTCTTTTTCTTGTTTCTCATCACTTAGTGATTTTAAAAAAGTCCCACTGGAAACAATTTTCTCCTTTCTCTACCTTCAAATCATTTCCTTCACAACCCTCCTCCTATTTTGGAACTCTTAGTTATGTCTCTGGAGTGTTTTATAGTTACACTTAGAATTCAAATCCAATTCAAAAAATGGAACTTGGATCAATCCATGTTCAGGAAGCCTCTGGAGGGACATCTATGCTTTGTACTTGTATTCATCATTGACAACCTTTTCTGGAACAGGCTTCTTTTCTTTGATCATCACAGTTCTCAATAAATTTTAATCCTGTACCTTCCATTGGGTATTGATGTACCACGCTTGATTATGAACAAAAATATTATTAAGACCTTGTTATACAGGCATGATAAAAGCAGCCCACAGTGAGAGCTAAGTCAGAGCTGGGAATTTAAGCACAGCTGGCTACATGGAGGACTAATGATCTCCTATTTGAAGAGCCAGATATGGCAGATAGGCTGAGAAGATTAGTGTGACTTGCCCACATCCTTTGTTTCCATCAAAAGATTTTGAGAGATCAAACTTATCTTTAGGCTATTAAGTTCTGTCAAGTGAGCATTTCTGGTGGAATATTGTCTGTCTTCTTTTATGACATCTATTTTTAAATCTACATTTTGAAAATAATAGTTTTCGATATAGAAAGCAATAAGAAAAATTCAATAGCCAAAACCAAGTTGATCAAGTGGTAAAGGATGAATTCTGGAATTAAACATTTTTAGAGCCTTGTGTCATTCAGTAAAAAAATTGATAATTTGAAAGAATATGGTGAGGAAGTTGTGCTTTAATCCACTGATGCATTTTGCTTTTTCTTTTAGATTTAGTTTTCTCGTCTGTAAAAGATCTTTTTAGCAATTAAAATGATGGTGAAGTGAAATCATGGAAAGCTTATACTTTATAGGTGAATTAAATTAAAATAATTTGGAAACATCAAGTTGCACTCCAGAGTAATTTAAATGGTTACTTGATCATCTGGTCTTGCTTCTCTCCTCTTTTGCTACTTCTATTTCCAGTTACTTTTTCTAAATTTACTACTGAATTAATTCTATAAGTAATCTTAAACCTATTTTATATCCTGTATATAATCAAAAGAGAAAAACTGAGAAAAAGCTGTATATAAGCAGAAATTTTAGTTTGATAAAGGAATACCCTAGTTTTATGAGTCAACAAAACAACTGGGTCTGCCAAAAATTTAGCCAGAAGTCTGTTTTTCTTTAATTTTAACCTCACTTTTTGTGGTAGTTACCTTCCTCTTCTTCAGTTACTAGTTTTAATTCAAGAAATTTTATAAGAAGTTAGATTAATTACATCAGAAAGTGGTTTTTAATGTTCCAGTAAGTGTGTGTATTCTCATACTACTTGCAGTAATCTTGAAATATGCTGCAATTTATATGTATCATAATAAAATAGTACCTCAGCAGAGGAAGAAAACCAGAATAATAATTCTGATCTTAATGTTGGTTTGCTTTGTGGCTTTTAATAAACCCCTTACTCTACAAAATGTAAGTCCATAAATAAATGAGAGGGTAATGTTATTTCTTGAAGCCATGTTTTGGCATGGGATCCACATGGAAGTTACACATGCTCTTAACCACTTTAGGAATCCTTGGAAATCCCCAAATGCAACTGAAGTTCTGATCTCACTGAAAATAATAAAAGTTTTTCATTCAATTGAGGAAAACCAAGAGGTCCCCCTGTCCATCAAAATTGTATGTAACATAAGACATTGAATCAAAGCTTTCAGGAACAGGAGTCTTACACATTAAATCAATACCTAGTAACAGGTGCTTCTGAAGACTGTTCTCTTAATAAGGCAAGAACTGGATAAGGGTTTTGGAAACTAGACTTGAGTTCAAGGGTTAAAAAATAAAAGAAGAACAAAAAAACAACCCCAAAACCCCTAAAAAAAAACCAAACCCAAAAAACGGGGCAAGTTTTCCAATAATGCCTTTCCAAACACACGTTGCAGTGTCAGTCAGGTCCTTAGGCAATATTGAAAATTCTGTCTCTTCAATCTCTTCAATCTTCTTTTCCTCTGATATCTTAGTAAACAGTAGCAAAAGAATTGTCCTATAGGAATACAGGCTATTTTCACTAGCAGCTGCCTTGGTATGTTTTTCCAAGTTCAGCACTAGACATTTCACAGCCTAAATATAGCCCTTTCTACTCCTTTAACTTTGCTTTGCTTTGATGATAGCACTTGGTTTTTACTTTAACTTTAATGGATACCAGCCAAATTCAGCCAGAGGTCATTTGCAAAACATCTGAAATTATGTGTTTCTTGCTAGAACTGATAGGCTAAAAGAAGTAAAAAATCCAGATTTATTAAAATCACAGAAATTATTATTACAGTATGAATGTTTAAGAATTTCTAGATGATTTTCAGGAATTCATTTTGATTAATTGCATCTGTATAGAAATAGTTAATGTGTAGTCACTCAATAAGAAATCATATTACTATAGCGTGCTTGTCATTACAAAGTACTGCACTTAAAGGATTTTCCTTCTGTAAAGAACAATCAGATTCTTGACTTTTTGTAACTGCTGGGAAATCTGAAATGCAGAGACCAGAATTAGAGTAGTTTGAAATAAGTATATATGAAGTACTAAAATAAGTAATTCTTTGCTGTTTGTCTTATATTAGCATTCTGTGTGATTGAAGCTCACTTACATGGGTTTATCTTACATGGGTGTAAAAATAAATAGAGCATATGCTTATAAGTATTTAATGGGTATGTTATGATAATTTAAGAAGCAAGAATTGCAGAGGAGGATAAATCTTTTATTAGACCAAATTGTATAGGTTATCATTTGTATAAGTTATATGATAGCACAGAACACTTTCAGAGACTATTACTGATATTTCAGTAGCCCAATCACTGAGCAGATTCAAGGCTGGCTCCTTGATCAGAAGAAGCCAGCTTTAAATAACTCACTAATGGACTATTGGGTGAAGAAAGACTCATTTTGAGCAGGAGACATTTTTCTTCTGTATCTAGGAGATAAGGAAAAGTAAATGGGAAAGGATAAATGTAGGCAAGGAAATGAAGAAAGTCTCCACTAATGTGATCCTGGAGACACATCTGCTTGCAGCAATTCTGTAGTTCAGCAGCTCTAAAGTGTATCTGAGAATCTCCAAGTTTGCTAGTAAAAGAAGGTGATACATGGAGCCTCTTGCAAAGGATTCTTGTGCCAGCTGGAGACTTCAAAACTTACTGGGGTTTTGAGCATTATTAAGATAAATGCTAAGAGAATATATTCTGTTATTACAGTTAGTGTGAATTTTGGAAGCTGACACAAAGCTGTTTGAATTCAATGTTAGTCTTTTCATTGACTCCAAAGGTTTCCTATTCATTGAATCATCACAGATACTGCAGATTAGATTTCTGTTTGCAGGTGTTAAGTATGCTTCTTTGTTTAAAATTAGATATTTTTCTTTTCTAAATCTAATACACACATTAAATATGTTTGCTCAGTGGTTGTGTTCTTAGCTAATTTTCTTAGCAATAGGATTTTATTTTCTACTAAGGCATCTACCCAAAAGCCTTCTGTAGAAATCAACAATGAAAATTCATTATCTCTTTGCATATAAGTTTTTCTGTATTTCGGTTGAAATACTATCTCTAAGAATGATGAAATACTGTTCTTTATTCTAAAGCCTCAGCTGTCTGACTAGCTATAGAGGTTTGTGCTTCTTTCCTTGATGGTTATAAGCTTGCACTGACTAAGAAGGTTTCTGCAAAAAAAAAAAAAAATCTAATTTATATAATTGCCCAAAGAGTTGATGTGTCAGTGTGATGCATATCCCAGGAGTAAGATAGCAAAAAGAAACCCCTACACTCCAGAAGCACTGGATCTTTTCATTTGTTGGAAACACAGAAATAAAACCAGGGAGGTATTCAGATATTTTGTGAGAAAAGCAGAACATTTATAACTACAAGGTAATTAAAAACAAAGTGGCATCACTGGAGTGTTTAATCTTTTAATGTTGGAGCATTTGTTTATATATCCATTTATTGCATGTGAATTTTGGTTATATGTGCATCAGCTGCAGACAACAGTGGACAGGAATTCAGGAATACATTTTCAAAAAACTCATTGAAAGAGCTTATTAAAGGGCACAATTGTGTGAGGGCAGATAAACAGAAGTATTTCTATAAAAGTTATTTATGTATTATTTGAAAAATATTAAAGTGTTTCTTCTTCTGTTACAATAACTGAAGCAATTTATTTTCTATGACATGTACTAAAACCTGAGGTTTTTTTCTTTAGAAAATATTCTTTAAATGGAATTCTTTATGAACCAATTTACCTGGAAGATTCAAGTTCTTCCATTTCAAGAATGAAAGTCTAACTATGGTTATTATCACAGGCATCACTTTCTTCACTGTGAAAATCTATAGATGCCATCATGAACTGAAATAATTGTGTTTAACAATGTAGTGGTGAACAAAAGAGCCTGTCTTCACCTCACCAGGTTTGTAGTCAAAATACACTGAGAAAATGAGAATTGGAGTTAATTTAATATGTAGTGAACTTCTTACTTTGAAACTTAGAATTGGAGTTAATTTAATACGTAGTGAGCTACTTAGAAACAAAAAAAATATGTCAAGAAGCTGAAGGAGACTTGGAAAGAAATGTTACTGGGAAGCTTATTCCTATTAAGTTATGTAGCTTTCATGTGTGTGATGATGGTGCCAGTTTTCCAGACATCAAGTTCTCCAGCCTGGAGAAAACTTCTATACATAAAAGGAATTATAATTTATTAAAATATGGACCTTTTGGGATATATAAAATACCCCAAAAGCACAAACCCCATTTATTCACTTATTGAAAATCCTTTAGCTATTAGGGCTCAATTCTGATAATTCTGTCTTCATTGACTATGGCAGGATTTTTCCAAATACTTTTTCCCCTGTTTTTTGTCCTGTTCACATTTAATTCTGAATTCATTTTTGCATCAAAGTAGTTTTTTAATGATGCACTTCTTTTGGCTTTCAGTAAAATAAAGGTAAAGCAAAATTAAATTGAAATTAAAATTAAAACAAAAATGGAAAAAGCCTGTGGCTTAAACAGAATGGCTTTATCTAGTCACACTAGTTCACCTAGTCACATGTTCACCTCCTATCCTGAGATATTCTGAATATTTTTTAAGAGATCCTTAATTCAGGTTTTAACTCAAAACGTCTTAAGTGCTTTTCAGTACCCTGAAGCTAAAGCATTGGGTGTCCAATCCTCTTAACCTTTTCAGCTTCAACGTTCTATGAACAGAAGTTGCTCTACCAGGAATAACAGACCACCTTATTTAAAAACGTTTATAACTTGGAAGATGTTTGTCTTCAGTCTTCCAAACATTTTTCTCTGAGCTAGATGATTACTTTTTAAAGCTTCTTTGTCAGGGAAAAACAGAAACAGCATTTTCCAAAACATAGTAAACATAAACCTGTTTTTACACCTGGAAACAGCCAAACTATTCAAAATCAGGCAAAATATAGCATTTGTTTTTTCATTTCATGACAGAAAGTCTCCTTCAGCAGCTGAATAAGAGGGAAGCACAAGAAGGACTGACCTCTGTGTTAGTATCTAACAGTTTAGTGATGAGTTTGCACTCATCTTTACTTCTAGAATTTGTTTATGTCATGGCTTAGGAATGATGCTCCCCAGTTCAGTGCCCCCAGCAAGACTCTCAAACCATGCTCCACTCTCTTTCACTCCCCATTTTCCCCTTTTCCTCCTCTGCAGGGGGATGGACAGCAGAATTGGAGACAAGAAAGGCAAAGGTCACAAGTTTAGATTAGAACAATTTACTGGAAACAGCAATGGAACAAGAAAATGCACAGTAACAGCAACAATACGAATGACAGAGAGTACAACAAAAGGAACTATTCACATGAAAAAAAGCCTCAATAACAGACAATACCATAATTTTTGACTAGCAGTAACCTCTTCTCCCCAGAAGAGTGTCCCTTGCCCTTGCCCCCAGCAATGACATGAGGTGGTGTAGCATGTACACCACCATATGTCCCAGCCATGCCCCCTCCGAGCTGCTGCAAAAAATTAACTCCGTCCTGGCCAGAACCAGAACAGCATAACTCAAGAGTGCTTGTGATTTCATCCGCTACTGAACACATTTCTTAGAGTGCAGCTGTGTTGTACTTGATGTTTCATATTCTTCTGGACTTGAATGGCACTTAGAGCCACATGGAATCTTGCGGAAATCAGGATATTTCAGCTATGTCAAGACCTTATGTAACAGACTGCTGAGCTCTTGAGAGGTACTACATGAGCTCAATTTCCACAGAAATCTCAGGGCAGATCTCAGGCCCTGCAGAGTTATGAGAATGTGCTGGTATGTTCTTACAATCTTGGCAGTGGTCTTGTTGCTATTGGTCTTGTTGCTCTGTAAAATATAGCACACCTACGAAGTATGGTAAATTGAAGACTCTGGTAAATTGAAGACTCTTAATAATAGCAGATACTGATAATGTTGATTCGTCATTGTCCTACAAAAGTATTTTGTTGAATTGAAGAAAATTATTAGAAAATAAGATGCAGTCAAAAGAGACAAGCAAAAGATACTAAACCCAAAATATCACAGTGTAAATACACAAGGATAAAGAATGGGCTAGGTGGCAGTTCTTTAGAGAAGAAAGGAATGAATCACATGTGAATCAGATGTTATTCTGTTCTAAAAAAAAATAAATTAACAAATTGCACAAATAACCTGTAAGGTGCATAAAATAACCTTCCTGTTCAGGAGTTCTGATAAGCTGAAGTAATGCATCACATTTCTGTCATAAAGCTTGAAGAAAATAAAGCCATCAATCCATTGGAGGCATTCTGAAGGACATCAGTGTGAATGAGGAAAGGCTTAGGAAACATGACAACCAGAGATGCATGGAAAGAGTTGGGGTTATTTAACCTAAAATTTTTTTAATATGGAGTCATATGTATGTAAAAAGAGATGTATTTTTTTTGAAAAAAAGAGTATTTTTGTGTGTGTGTGTGTCCATGGTACAGAGAAGAAGAAGTAATAACCTTAAATTCTGTAGTGAATTATTTCTATTTGACAATAGGACAGACTTTCTGGCCAAAAAAAATTAATGCTGAGGCATGGAATAATTTTTCTGAGATCTGCATTACTGAATAGATTTTTTTTGGGCCAGGTTAATAAAATATTTAGTTTAGCTAGATGATTTGTCTCAGAGTAGATGGATAGATAGGTAAGATACCTTCTGAAGGTCATTTTAACTCTATTCTTCTATGATTTTTTCAGATTTGGCTTGAAACCTTTGGTTATTTTAAATTTATTAATTTCTTAAAGCTGTATTATTCTCAGTTAGCATTAGTCTCAGCTCTTCATGTGAACTCAAAGTAATCACCAGACAAGGATGGAAGTTTGTTCATATGCAGATTGTAAAATATTTACAATTTGTTGCTTTTTTGTGACTTAGCATATATTCATTGTATTCAATTGGATGTGATTAATTTGAGCTTAAGAGCTGCCATTTATGTTCATTGCCCCATTTTCATGCTACATTTGTTCTTTGTTCTTTTTTGTATATTGACAATGTCATTCAGTTTTGTGGTTTGTGTGTTTTAATGTTGTTTGTTTAATTGTTTTTTAGATAACATAAAAATCTACGAAGTGGTAAGAAGTTTCAAAAATAGATTTTAAAATTTCTTTGATTATTTGATTAGTAGCAAAAATTTATAAGCATTGCAAACAGCATTTTCTGATATATCATAGTTACAAAAGCATTCAACTGAATTGACTATGACTAGGTACTCAACCAAGCATCTAATTATGTTAAAAAATTGCGGTTGAATGCTGCATTGTGACATTGAATATAGACAAAGCTTCCTGATACTGACTTTTGCATCTTTAAGAAAGCAGTCAAGCCTGAAGGAACTCAATAGCACACCAAATTTGGAGCTTGCAGCTTCTGTTAATAGAAAGAGTGGTTTTTTTTAATTAGGTGGTCAAATTATTTGCATATATTAATTAATGTTATTATTTATAACTGATGTCCAAGATAGTGTTTTCTAGGAAAACAGGACACTTTTCCAGGAAGAAATTAGGAAGAGTCAGGTAGATTACATTTGTCTCAACCTTGGTGAATATGAGTATTTCTTTGCTATTTTCATACAAGTCTTTTGTGTTATTCAGTTTGCAGAACATTGCAATTGATCAAACACTGCACATCTGAATATATTATCTCAAATGTGAAGCTGTCTCTGAAGCATCCACAGCAGTGAGGGTGGCAGTTTTAGCTTCTCTGTGACTTAGGTAGAATACTGTAAACGAGTTCATGTCTGTGTAAGAAGGGGGACTACTGAGGAGGCCAGCACCATAATGAAAAAGATAATTACCAAGAAGGTCTGTGGTGGACTGGTCCTGACTGGTAGGTAAGCACACAGCTCCTTCTCACTCTTCTCATTTTCAGCATGGCTGAAGAGCAAACAGAACAGAAGATAGCTTGTGTTTCAGAATAAAGACGAGGAGGTCACAATTGCTGTTACAGGCAGAGTAGACTCAAACTGGACAAATTATTTATTGCAAAATTAATATAAATAGTTACTCTTTCAGGTTTTGAGAAACAAAAGCAAAACAAGAAATAACCATTAAAACATTTAAGAAAATACACCACTCCTTTTTCCAAGCTTCACATCGGGCCCCTCTCACCTCCCAGCTTGTTACAGGCCCAGGTTGTACTTTCAATGAGGCAAGGGATCCAGTGGTGGAGGGGTGGCATTGTTTGCAAATCAGGGCTCCTTTTGGTGCTCCTTCTTTGCTTTTTTCCTCTGCTTTGGCATGGGGCCTCCACAGGCTCTGTGCTTTTGGGAATTGTGCTCTGCTGTGGAACAGTTCCTGCCTCTCTGACCTCGGTATTCTCTTGCTGTCTCCCTCAGGTTCCCTCCACCAATTTCTGTTCCCTCATTGTCTTCATGTTCTCTCCTCCTCTTTCAAGAGTTTCTATTCTTTCATATAATGATTTTTGTGGAGGCAACATCAAATTCAGTGATGGGATCATCTTTGGCTTGTGATGGGTGGGGAGCTATCTGGAAATAACTGTGTCCAGTGCAGGACAATCTCTGACGTTCTTCCACAGAGGCCACCCCTGCAGCTACTCACCCCCAAAACCTTGCCACACCAACACAAAAGGTTTTATCCACATTGCATTTTCAAATAGAAAATCCATATCCCCTTGTCACTCTTTAAGAACTGAATAAATTCATCAGAATTCTGAAGTTCTACTGGCTCTCATCAGCTTTAATAACTCCTTTCCTTTTAGCCTGCCTCACAGATTTTAATTTAAACAAATAATATATAAAGGGTGTATTTTTTAGCTATTACTCTGACTTATGGAGTATTCAACAGATATTGCTATGCATTGACAATGACAACTTCATTTGTATTGACATCCAATTCTAAATTTCTTTCAGGATAGGCAAATTTTATTCTTATTTATTAGTTTTATTACTCTAGTAAGCAGGAGATTTATCAGGAACTTACACTGCATTGTCCTGAGGAGAACACCAGCCACTGACAGTAAGTGCTTTCAACTGGCACAAGAGAAGGCCAGCAATGTAATAAGGTCAGTTTGATGAGAAGTAGTTTTAAGACAGCAGCAAATTAAGCTTTGCCACAGTTGCAGTCCAATTTCTTAGTGAGTCATCTGTCCATTTTCTTGTTGATCTGACAGAAGCCAGTGTCCACTTGTGAGAAGAAGCCAAGAGGGAGAAAAAGACCAAAGGTATGAGTTGTCATGAACGAGGTGTAAAAAAAGGGTTATAATACTGTACAATATTACCTTCATTGGAAAAATAGCCAACTGCAATTTCAGAGGATTCAAATATCTCACAACTAGTATATTTTATTAAATGATGTTAGAAATCACAAACAGAAATAAAAAAGGCAAAAATTATTGCAGTAGTGATTGAGGCTGATTATTTTGTACATCTCTTAAACTCTTGAAAATGCCATCACTACCTAATTCTGCCTTTTTTCTCATCCGTCATTCTTCATAGCAGTTTCATTAAATTCTTGGGATCAGAAGAAAAGATTAGCCAGGGTCTCTGGCCTCCATGAAAGGACTTTCTACAGAGTTTTCTTAGGGCAGTGAAGTTTGGCACATCTCACAGGTAAAAAGATTCAGAGATGGCAATCACAAAGTTCTTAGGCAAGATAATAGCAAGACATTGATTGATAGGTAGTCTATTTGTTACCATAATCTTACTCTAAACTTAATAACCACTGAAATATAGAGTGATTTCCCACATGACGTGCTTGCAAAAGAAAGTAATACACTACTCAGAATATTAAAATTATTCCTTTCTTATATTCATTTCAGGAATCAGATTGTTCTGGAAATGTTTTTTGGGTGGTACTGATAAAATGGAAATTGTACCAGTACCACCTCAAATGATGATGTATAACAGAGCACAGCTCTCTCTGGTATCAACAGGTGTTGCATGTACTGATCTGAGAATTGATGTGGACTCTCTATATAGAGTGACATTTCAGAGATTAATGGATATTTACGGAAACTCATGAACAATCCTTATAGGAATTATTTACCTGTCATAGGCATTTCTACATAGAAAATCAGAGAAAGTTGTTATGAAGAACTGAAATTGAAAACAAGGTAGCAAAGAAACAGGGCAAGAAAAAAAGGCTATAAAGCCAATAAAAGATGCAATTAACATTTTACTATCTGACCAGACATCTGTAACTTGTTGTAAAGCTATACAATGCCACCTAGGAATAAACTAAGATGATTAAAGAGCTCTGAAACAAGATAGAGGCTAACAATTAGCCATTTAAGTTTATTGATAACTAAAGATGAATATTCCTACAGTAGATTTTAAAATTTTATAAGGCTCTTATGAAAGCCAAAGAATGTCAGTAGGTGTTGTGAAACATCAGAGCTTATCAGGTGGGACCATAAGTCTCACATAATGCTTTTCCTTTAAATCAGTACAGTATTAATTGCACTTCGTAAAAATACTACTGAAAATTGTTCACAATTTTTCACAAAGAAGAGAAACATCCTCAGAACATAAGAGTAAGTAACTGCCATTGTCTTTTTAACTGTAAGAACAGGAAAACAGTCCAGAAAACCAAAAATTGGTCTGAGAGAGTAGAAAACACATTCATCTGTTGGCTGTTCCAGCTGTGGTCATCAGGGCAAAGTTCTGCAGGAGGACACTTGTTAGTGGAACGAACCATCAGCTGATTTATTTTTGCCCAAAACATTTTTGTTAATGGCCTGGACATGGGGATAGAGTGCACCCTCAGCAAGTCTGAATATGATGCAAAACTGGGAGAAACAGCTGATGGCTGTGCTGCCTGCTCTTCAGGAAGACCTCAACTGGCTAGAGAAGTGGGCTGAGAAGAACCCAGGAGATGAGCCGTTTTAGAGGGAACTTATGGAAGGAACCTCACTGTGATCTCTGGAGGAGTCTCTGGAAAAGCCTGTCTCTCCCCACTGCTGAGAAAAGGGGACCTGCCTAGTTTAGGTTTTTGTGCCTGAAGTTACACTTAGGGAATGTGCACCTTTTAAAGCAGCCAGTTTGTAGAGCCCTAGCATATAAAATCAATCTGACAGAAAGGATATTTTCTATCATATGACAGCCAGTTCTCAAGAAGTGGAATATAGAGCTGAAATGACATGTTTCCTCACTGTGGTTGCTGTTCCAGTCCTGAGTAATGCTACCTGGTGCTTGTCCAACCAATGTCCTGACAGCTTGTCAAGAGGCTCCTTGGAAATAGTTTTCACATGATTTACTGCATCAAACAAGCTGTCTTTACGTTCCAATTCAGGCTTGACAAATTTGTCAGTTTCTCCAATCCATTCACAGTTCATAAAGTCAAAATTTCTGTGATGCAACCTGAGAGACTGGCAAGGAAACCCCTGGAGATTGCTTCAAGTGTGACTAATTTAGAAATAGTGCAATATACTTTTAAATCTCAACAAAAGAATGAGGCTTGGAAGGTAGCAGGAGGTCTTCATTAAAAGCTATTTAACAACATCTGAGAGTTTCCTGTGCAGCCAAGATTTATGTTTGAAATTCTCACTGGTCTGGAGAAACTCAAGGCTCCCCTTGAGAAGGTATTTGGTTCAGATTCATAAGCTATTAGAGTGTGAGTTATAAAAATGATGAGAGTAGAACCTTTAGGCACTTGGCTGAGCAAAAAAACCCACTTGTTTTGCTGTCTGGGTAAACAACTTGAATACTGCATTCCTGAAATATTGTCATGCTTTTAAAGTTGTGTTAGTAAAGAAGTTTTCCACTTCAGTTTCTTGCTATTTTTTCCGTACTGCAGAGAAGAGCAGGGCTGTTACAATACGTATGTCAGTTAAAGGAAAAGATGGATATTAACAGTTGTCTCTCATTCCCTTTCACACATGATTCTTGTTATTTTAGTGAAATTGATTTTTACCATGTTTTAACAGATGACACAAGTTCAAAGAAGCAAAACTGTGTAAATTACTAGAATGTCCTGGTTTCAGCTAGGGTAGAGTTAATTTCTCCTCAGTAGCTGATACAGTGCTGTAGTTTGAACTTGGAATGAGAATGGTGTGGATAACACTGGCTGAAGGGATATTCCACACCATAGAATGTCATGCTCAATATATAAACTGGGGGAGTTACCTGGAAGTGGGGTTGATCTAGGTTCAGGAATGGGGTCTGGCATTAGTCAGTGCGTAGAGCAATTGTACTGTGCATAAATAATTTATTATTTTCTTTCCCTTTTTATTGTCATCATTATCATTATTATTGTATTTTGTTCCTAAAATGAAAAGAGAGAATTGGGTTTTGGGACATGTTCCCATCCCAATCCTTCAGTCCTCATGATGTGGCTGAATTGTGCACTTGGATGGTCTAAGGGTATGAGCAGATCTTCAGGGTGCTCTAGGCCACACAACCTTAGCAAAACTGGAACAGCCACTGAACTGACAAAGGCCCCCAAAGCTAAGCCTCATCCCTTGACAAAGCTGTTGCTGAGCAGCAAGTCAGGCTGTTGCACAGGGAGGGCAAAGCTCAGCTGAGGCCATGCCCAGCACAGGCATTGCTGCATCCCCAGTTGAGATTGAAACCATGACATAAGGGAAAAGAGTGTGAATAAGAATACAAATATATAAACTAATTGGGACTATGTGGAATTCTAAACTGGAATTAAGTTTTGTTCACATCACCATACTTTATGAAATGGTGTAGCAGGTTCACCATAGCACGTCATGACATGACGTAGAAATATTGTGGGATGGGATTATTTTACTGTTTTCTGTACTGATTGAATCTCCTGCGTGCAGTGGAGTGATCAGTTCAGCTTTTTGAAAACTGCATTAGGTTTTTCTGAAAAATGATAGCAAGCTCTGAATGAAGACAGAGCAGATTTGTTTCTTAGCAGAATAACATATATATGGCAATGCTTCAGAGGACAAGAAATGATCCTTTAGTGCTGGCCAAAGCAGTGACAGGAGTATGAGCTTGAGATTACTTGAGTGTGTAGGCAGAGATGTGTAATTGATATTCACAAAATCATAAAAGTCTTTGGACAATTTATGGCACAAACAGGACAAGAAATTGCTTACAATCTTTTATACAATTGCTTCTGACTCACATTCTCAGCAGAAACCTGCACGCTTGGCCACACTTGGCCCTGCTGTGCAGTTATATGTCAGAGAGGCCAGGGTAACAACAAAATTCTTTTGTTCTTGAGACAGGCATGCAAACATTACTTGAGGAACTTTGATTTGTGCTAGTACACCTGACATTTTCTCTGTCAGCAGAGAGAAATACCAAATTTGACAAATCAAACTGCTCTTGCTCAAAACACTTTTCTGGAAATCAATTTTTCTGTTTCACTTGGCAGTTTTAAATTCCTCAGACCTGATGTTCTGTCCTCAAGATGAAAAATGCTTCAAGATATGAGGATGGTTTTTCACTCTTTGGGGTCCATGACATTTATCTCAGCCTATAACTTGTGCAGCAGTTTGTTCACAAAGTCTTCAACAATCCCTTGTCCCTTGAGAAAGTGTTCAGTCTGTTAATAACTGGAAGCAGCTACAGGAGATGATCATGGTGGGTTTGGCCAACAAGAGCCATAGTGTTCTTTCTATTTTCTATTACCAAGAAGTGTTTGGTAGTTTCCTGCAATAAGTTTCCTCTGCTTTAAGTCATGATCTGTGCACTAAAAATATCTTCCAAAGGCAGACATAATAGAATAGGTGAGCTGCAAGTAGCCAGATGGTTTGGATTTGTCTGGAGCTGCATGGAAACAGTTTTATTTGTCTAGTTCAGCTGGGCTCCATGCATGCAAGTATTTGCTGACATTACACCAACAAAGTTTATCTAGACAGGAGAAGTTCCCCTTTGTTTTGTGTTATCACAGATTCAACTTGGAACCTCATAATAGCTACTGGTCTTCAGCTCCCCATTCTCCAGCCTTGTCCAGGTAAGGTGCTGTTCTGCTGAGTGATGAACTAGCTTGAGAGTACTCTGTGATCCAATATGGTTAGTTAGAGGATTTTCTTGAAGAATGGCCATAAACAACATCAGAGTATATGTGACAAAAAGAATGTGTGAACATTGTTGTGCTTTGCCTCTGTTTTGTGTGTGCTCTGTACGTTTGCTCCAGTGAAAATGCAGCAGGTTCCCTTGCCAGGGGGCTCCTCAGCTGTAATTTGGAGCAGAAGAGTGGCGTGAGACCAATAGCAAATACATAAACAGCATTAGATCAACCCAATATAATGTGATGATGTAAAATTGAATCAGGATTAATAAACATAGTGTTTGAGACTGCAATGTGCATAGGAAGCCACAGGAGCCGTTGCCACATTATATGGCTGTTACAGCATTTATTTTATATGCTTATTTTATGTACATCTAAAATTTTATATGTGCATATTTCATACAATCAATACTTGACAAAAATTTCTAGCTCTTTATGCAGTAGGTAATGATGTTTCTGAGTGTTGGAACACAGCTGCTAATGCTAGTAAGCTTTTATCTTTTCAGCTAGTGTGTTTAGCAGGATTTTTTTAATGTGCCATGAGTCACTTACTCAAAGAATTCCTGGGCATGATCCAGGAATTCAAAGGTTCCAATGACGACTGCCAATAGATTGCATGCAACCATCTAATTTACCAGGATAACAGTGGTTACTAGTTTAGAAACAAGATTCTCTGTACAACCTTTTAAATTGATCTCAATAAAATTCTGTCTAATCTCTTGCAATCTAGAATTTCTGAACCTGCATTGCAAAAAATGAGTTGGGTATTTCCTTCATAAGAAACCGGTTGAAGGGTTAATTCAGGAAATAAATTAAAAGTTGCTCTTATTGCTTCAAGTTACCATAAGTGTTATATCTCAGAGGTCCCAACTTTTCTCTGTAATCACCTAGGTGTAGTAATTTAGTGGTTTTGCCCCTCATGAATCAGCCAAATCCGTACACTGATGCTTTGAAAAAATATTGTCAATAGACTTTGCTGTAAATGAAATATAGAACAAAATATCATAAAATGCAAAAAGCACATAAAGTTAACTGCAGAAGTGCTTAAAAGCATACAGTAATCAATGTATCACATCCTTTCAGATTCTCTATAGTCACAGAGGTAGTCATCTAATATTACTGGCATACCTAATCCTTGTGAAATCAGTAGGAAATCTCACAATGGATGATATAAAGGATAAGCATTGGTAATTGCAGCAGCATCTCATATAGAGAAAGAAAGATTAGTTTTTCAAAATTCTATAGTCAGATGGAGCAGACTTAGTAAAAAAATCAGAAATTTTCATGACCACAAAATAAAAACAAAACCCAACAAGTCAGATCTCTTAAAAGAAGATACTGATTTTGGCATCACTCTTTTAGTGAAAGTTCATCTAAGAAAAGAAAAACTATCTCCTCAGAATTTCACCTCAGGTTTTTAAAATGTAATTTACAGCTTCTCATGATGTAAAATTGTGATTTCACTCAGAAGAAACAACAGGAATTTATTGAGGACCAGAGGTAAGTTATTGCAAGGTCTTCTGAGTAGCCTACTGATTTCTTCTTGGGTTTTTTTACTATATGAGATTTCCTGACAGAAAAGTAATTGCAGGTGTTCAGAGAGATAGGGATCCAGCTCACAACATCCAAAGTTAAAGCTGTCAGTTGAAGTACAGGAATCTATCCTTTCTCTGTGGGATTTTTACTTTTCAAAAATGCAGTGTAGTTGTATTAACTAATACTTGGACAATAAAAGACGAATGAGCAACTAACTAAACAGCTTCCCTTGAATTCTGGTGAACAATGGTCCAAGGTAGATTTCTGTTTCTGTAATACTGGCTAAGAGCCAGTTTTTTTACCTTTCTTATGACTAAGAGTAGCTTGAGGTTATCCAAATTTACACAGCAATTCCATCACTAGAGCACTCGCATACTGAGAGTACTCCTGGGTCTTACAACCAGCTGTCACAGAAGAGCCCTAGTGCCAGTACTAAGCTGTCCTAAGTGACCTTCTTTTACTGTTGGGAGTACTGTTGTAGCCACAATAACATAAAGATAAATGAAATATAAAATAAACAGAGAGTGGCAATGACCCAGATACTTGAAAAATGAGAACAGAACTTGAGAGTTGGAGGAAACAGGATTCTTTTAAATATTTTTCCATTATTGGACAAGTATTAGCATATTTCTGCCACAGACTAGATAAAAATTGGGCATAGGAATGGGGAATGATGCAAAACTTATAGGCAGAAAACTCTCACTATTCTTGAATTTCTTTCAGGTGGAGATTCCCTTTACCATAATTACTTACAGCACTTCAATGCTATGTGGATGTAAAGTGAAGGTGTTAATTTGATCAGATCATTACTTCACCTTGCTTAATAAACACTTTTGAAAGAGGCTCAGTTGGGCTTCTGAGGATGTGCTGATGATTTGATCATCCATCCCTGTTTGACAGGATGGGACCTTGTTATCACTTGTTTAATGGTCTTTCCTTGTCACAGATTCAGATATTGATCACATTTTGTTTATAAAATAAATAACATTGTATTACCAGTCATAAAATTAGCCTTTTATTTTAAAAATATATCGGGAACATTTGATTGTAGGAGTAATAGTATTGACAGTTTCACATCCTGACTACAGGCTATGCAAAAAAATACCTTGGAATAACCTTTGAAAAAACAGTGATGGCAAAAACACCAATTACTTCAAACACTAAACTAAGCAATTTATTAATTACATTATGGAACAGAAAACAAGGGGTCTAGAATCAGAGAGCAGAATGGTCTCTTTTAATCTTTACTTCCAGGGTTTTAATAGTTTTAAATTTAGCTAACACTAATAGTGAGTAAAATAGGCAAGATGGGCAATGCTGTTGCATCGGGAAGGAAATGTGAAATTTATGGTTTGTGTACTGTCTACTTTCCCGGGAACCAGTTGGCATCATAATCCAAGCACTATTTTTTACAGCGCCAGGATCAATACTGAAAATGGGAGAGGTAATAAGCAGCTTTAATTCTTCCCGTAAAGTCAGAGCACCATCTACCAAATGATAAATAGCCTCAACCATTGCTCTGTTTTCTGAAAAGCTCCTCGTCCACAAGGACCTATTTAATTATTTCTTTGTTTTTATGGGTCTGTCTACAGTCATTTACTTTTCCTTCACAGTCGGTTACCCAAGGTAATTCTAACTCTAATGACACTGGGATGTTTTGCTACAGACTTCGGAGGACAGCTTAGAGACCCTGCTGAAAGCATTTTCCTCTTGCTAATAGTAAAACCCCCTTTCTCTGGGCCTCCTGAGTCCCATTATGAAATATTTCTAGTGCCCTGTCAAGCCTGGCATTGGACCCCTACCCTTCTACACTCATGCCATGGCCAGAAGTCCCATTCCAGCTCAAGCCTGGGTCCCTAGTCTCATCTCATCTGCCTGTCTCCAGCCCTGTCCTCATCATTCCCCAGCTGTTGATTTGATTTCCTGGACTGATATCAGACCGAGTCATTACCTCAGCTTTCTCTGGATGGTGGGTGGCACCCACTGTTGTGGGCATCCCTGCTGTGCTCACCCTGCTGTGAGATACGGTGGGTCTGGGGTCTGCTGGTGGGGATGCAGCGATGCCTGTGCTGGGCATGGCCTCAGCTGAGCTTTGCCCTCCCTGTGCAACAGCCTGACTTGCTGCTCAGCAACAGCTTTGTCAGGGGATGGGGCTTAGCTTTGGAGACCTTTGTCAGTTCAGTGGCTATTTCCAGTTTTGCTAAGCTAAATTCAACATGTTGTGTGGCCTAGATTACCCTGAAGATCTGCTCATACCCTTAGAGCATCTGGACTCCCAGAGAACTGTTCAGCTGAGTGATCGGGATGAGAACATGTCCCAAATCCCAATTCTCTAATTTAATTTTAAGATGAAAACCCATCTGAATTCTGTTTCAATGGTCTATTATTCCTGTGATTTATTAAAAAATTATTTATCTGTGGTTGTTTTGACAGGGGTAGAGTTAATTTTCTTCACAGCAGCTGGTATGGGGCTGTGGTTTGTATTTGTGCTGAAAACAGTGTTGACAATACAGAGATGTTTTTGCTCTTGCTGGGCAGTGCTTGCACAGTGTCAAGGGCCTTTCTGCTACGTGTACCACCCCACCAGTGAGGAGCCTGGGGGTGCACAAGATGGTGGGAGAAGATACAGCCAGGACCTCCGACCCAAACCAACCCAAGCAGCATTCCAGATCACGTGGCAACATACTCAGCATGTAAAGAGAGAGAAAGGAAGGGTGGAAATTTTGGAGTGGTGACATCTGTCTTCCCCAGTGGTGTGATGGAGCCCTGCTTTCCTGGATCTGGCTGAACATTCCTTGTTGTGCTTTGCTTGTGCCTGTGACATTTGCTTTCCCTGTTAAAATGCCATTATTTCAACCCATGAGTTCTCATTTTTCCAATTCTCTTCCCTATCCTACCTGAAGAACCTCAGTTTGTATGAGACGAGTACAAGGGGGAATGTGAATATGTATCCTTTAACCAGATTATTTGCAATCAGTTCTGTAGCATGACTAATGAAAAAATTTCCTCAGAATAAAATCTAAGCGTAGAATCAATAGATTGTTGTGTTTGTGAGGTCCCCAGGACAAGGTGAGAGATGAAGGATCTGACTCTGTGTTCTCAGAAGGCTGATTTATTATTTTATGGTGCTGTAATATATTAAAAGAATGCTATACTAAAACTATATTAAAGAAAGAGAAGGATACAGACAGAAGGTTCAACAAGAATGAATAATAAAAACTTGTGACTGCTTCCAGAGTCTCAACACAGCTGGACTATGATTGGTCATTAAGTCAAAACAATTCACATGTTGGAAAAACAATCTCCAAATCACATTTCAAAACAGCAAAAGAGGAGAAGCTGAGGCCTCTCAGCTTCCCAGGAGAAAACCCTGGGCAATGGGATTTTTTTCAGAAAATATGACAGTGACAATAGACCTGTTTTTAATAGATAAAACCAAACAGGCAAATCTAATGGAAAGAAAAAGCAGCCTTTAAGACTGGTGTTATACTACACTTTTTTGTTGGAAGGTGAGAAGAAATAGGTAAATTCTGCACACTCTCCTTTTTCCTTTGATTATATTTTTTTGTTTTGTTTTTGCTCTGGTTTAAATTCTTCTACATCATTTCAATCTCAGCATCATTACTACTTGCTTTTGGCTTAAATGTCTTCCTTTGAGATGTTAACTGATAAGTTCTAAAGTGAATCAATGATCCTTGCCATGCTCTATGGGAAAAAGATTATAAATAAGTAATAATAAATAATAATTATATTTTGGAAGAAGTAGCTCTCCTCAGACCAGGGCCTGGAAATGTTGCATAGTACTAATATTTGATTTATTGCTCTGTTTCTTAATTACCTCTGAAAAACACAGGCAAATATTTCTTGCTGTCAGGAAGCTCTCATCAAAAGCATACCATACATAGGTCCCCACTTCACACAAAGCATGCAAATATGAAATTAGCATTTTAAACTCTGTTCTTTAACCTTGTTATTATAATCTCTGCCTATTATACTGTAAAATATTGCAGCTCCTGTTTAAGAAATACAGTAGTAACATGTAGAAGAAAATATGTTAATGATTGCATCATCTGGCTTACAAGGTCTAGCTAAAGCTTTAAATTATATTTAAACATATATTTTTATGAATTAATTTCATTTTTTGCTATATTTTAGAGCATTACTAATAATGCTATTAGTCCTTTTTTTGTAAGCAAATCACATATGTTTGTGTTTTTTTCCTTTATTTTGTTCCTGATTCTTTCCCGTGAGTTTCAGCAATCAGCCTGAAATTCTAAGTCCAAACTTTCCAAGGAATCATGTTAAAAGAAAGCTTTGTTAAATTATTGGATTTTTTTTTCTTCTGAAATAAAAACTCTGACTCTGAAACCTACAGCGTTGGCTGGCAGTATCTAAAATGATCAAATCCCTGCAGTCAATTCCCTTTTTCTTGGCTGTTGGAAAGAATAAGCAAAACAGACGTACAAGAATTTCACCGTCTGAGGCGGCAGAAAAGGTGTTGAACAAGAAGGTTTCACCCTTACCCTAATTCAATTAACAAGTTTCAGTTTCCTGAAACTGCTGCTTCAGTTACCAGATTAAATTGTTTCTCAAATATCACAAACTATGTCATCTCAGATGAAGATGGCTGGCTAGAAAGATTGAATGATTTTTTAACTCTTTTATGTCAGCAGAGTTTTCCCTTTAGTAATGTAAGAAGTTATTTTCTTTAATTAAAGGAATTACTCAGAAGAGATGAACATTTTGAAGGTGACCATAATTTAAAATTATGATCATCCCTTGGCAAATCTTTTGTTATTAACCTGTTACAATTGTCCAGTTTGGGTACTTGAGTAGAAGAGAAATATCAGGAAACTGGAAACAAGATAGAGGATGTCCATTAAGGTGTTGGGAGCCTGAGAAATATAGAGTGGGAAGAGGGGCTCTGAAGCTGAATTTGCTTAGGCTTAAGGAGGTCTTTCCCCCCTGAAATGGAGTTAGAGACAATGGAGCTAGACTCTCTTTGGAGGTGATGAAATGTCTTCACGGTGAGAGCAGTTCAGTTCAGGAGCTGGTAGCACAGACAGGCTGCAGAATCCAAGCCCCACAAATCCTTGAGCAGTCTGCTCCAACCTTGGAAGTCAGCACTGTGCCAGGGAGCAGCATGGAGGGGCTGCTCTGCAAAGGTTGTCTGATCATGCAGGGATGGGGTTAGGAAAGCCAAGGCTGACCTGGAATTGAATCTGGCAAAGGGATAAGAAGGATAAAAAGAAAGGATAATGTGAGTACATAAACAGCAAAAGGAACACTAAGGAAAACCTGGCCCCAGAGCTGCATAGGGAAAAAGAGCTGCAGACAAAGGGCATGAAAATAAAAACAAGATGCTTGGTGCCTGTGGAGGAATAGAATGTAAGAGAATAGTGCAGAAGGTAGTCTCACCCCTGAGGAGTTGCAGCTGTACCAATCACCAAAGATTAGGAACAGGCCTGCCCTTAATAGGCCACAGCTGCGTCCAATAAGAAGATGAGTGCTACAAAAGGGTGGGTTAGCTGGGTGAGGAGAGAGCTGGAGTTTGTTGGCTGTGCTGTGAAGAGCGATGGATTTGTTGTTTTTAGTGTGAAGAAGATGTTAGTGCTGTGAGGAGGTGCCCATGAGAAATCATGAGAAGGTATGAGACTTTTGCAATAAGATGACAACAGATGCCTTCTTTTCTTCACTCTTAACTGGCAAGACCAGCCTTTGGGAATCAGAACCCCCTGAGACCAGAGAAAAGTCTGGAGCAAGGAAGAATAATCCTTGATAGAGGAGGACTACATTACGGAGAACTCAGCTGAACATACAGAAGTCCATGCAGCCTGAGTGGTTGCAGCCACAAGTGCTGAGTCACCAGTAGCACAAGACAGTAAAGCATAAGAAGATGATCAGGAGTAGTCAGCATGTTTATGAAAGGAAAATCCTGCTTAACCAACCTGATAGCCTTGTACAGTGAGGTGACCAAGTTGGTAGGTGGAGGGAGAAAAGTGGGGGTTTACCTTGACTTTAGGAGGGTTTTTGATGGTGTCTTCCATGACATCATCACAGATTAGATGACAAAATCTGGGTTACATAAACAGAGCGAGAAAGGATTAAAAGCTTGCTGAGCCACCAGGATCAGAAGGCTGTGATCAGTGCCATAAAGGTCCATTCAGATAAAAGTCACTAGTGGTGTACCCTCAGTGGCTCCCCAATCCACCAAAATAAACAATTTACTGAAGTCACAAATAACAACAACATGCATGGCAAAAGTACACACAAAAAGGTGCCCTACCCACAGTAAGGCATTTACCAGTGGGACAAAGCTAAGACAGCTGGTCTTCCCACACCACACAGCCCCAAGGAGATAGACAATATGGTGGGGGGCAGGGATGCTCCTGCATTAGTCTACATGGGCCAAGAGAACAAAGAAGACAGCGTGGTAAATGAATTTCTGTGAGCCAATGTACTCCCCCCACCAGACAGATGATGGGGAGACAGAGACAAAGCAAAAAAAACCTGGGAAAATTGCACCCTCTGAAACAGGAGCCTGTGCTGCTGTTGTGCCAGCCCGGTGAGGACTGCAGGGAGCAGAGTCTTCCTTGGTGGCTCCTGGGCTGGGACTGTGACTGTGACTGCACTGGCTGTAGGGGCTACCCCCATGGCAATGTCCCGCACAGCAGCTGCCTTCTCCAGGCCTGAACTCCACCCAACTGAAAAAGTGATAACCAGCAAACCTGCAGTGATGGCGGGGCAGTCCTGCATGAAGGCTACCTCTCCCCAAGCTCCAGGCAAGTGAAGAGCAGCCACACTTCTGCTTCCGCCTGTGCTTAGGGAGACAGCCCATCAAAGGTGACATAGGTGATGTGGAATAGTGCTAAACTCTGCCTCCTACCTCTATAACTGGGACAGTTATTTATTTCATTTTTTTTATTAGACAGAAGGGTATATTTCAAAATTACAGAGTTTTCTGTTCAGATTTCTGTCCCTGTTGTTGCAACTCCAGCATGATGAGGTTTTGATTGATAGGGTGCGTCCTCTCACCCTTGGCAGAGTGTTGCTGGTTTGCCAGGTAGGAAACTGGCAAAAAAACCCTACTCTCTCAGTAGGTTTCCTACCAAGTCTCTTAACTGATTGTAAACAGCACGTCAGATGGGGTCATTTTCTATCTCACATTCTGCAATAACACATACCTAGCACAACTGAAAGGCACAGAAATGGAACTAAAACATATGGGCTGTCAATAAAATACTGTCACCTTAGAGTCATTATATTCTCCTTGAAAGAATTCAAGTCTCTAAAAAAATGTGGAGGTTTCCTTTCCCAACATAATTTCTATCTTTTTAATTTAGTCCTCTTCAGAAACTACTATATTTCATCATTTAACTCAGAAATTGGATGCCTTAGGGCTTGACTTTATTATGAACTAATAAAATGAAGAGAAACAGACCTTTAAAAATAATTGTGAAAATACAGTCTGTCAGCAAGGATTAGATTCAGCTGTGGCACTGGCTTGAAAAAGTTATTTTGCTCTAAAATACATTAAATATTTATTAGCTTCACCTGAGGTAAACATGTAGTTGTTTACATATCTTCAAATTTGTATATACACACTTGTAAATGAATTTAGAAAGGAGAACCACATTCATGAATATATACCATTCCTAGCTCTATTTTAAAAAATAAATCGTCAAGGTGTTCCATTAGCAATAGGCCAGGAGTAGAAAGGTAGGGTATTTGAGGAGCAGGACCCATTTCCTTAACCTCTCTAATAAAATGTGCTGTTAATAATTTGATTTGTTTTGTCTCCTTTCTATCTCAAGCTCTTCCTCTCCACAAGCTATGTTAATTGACTCAGGGCAGAAGTCATACACAGAGGTGTAATGTATTCTGGCTTTCCTCTACTTACCAATAAGAGAAAATGGCCTAAACCCATAAGAAACCTAAAAGCCCATAAGAAATGTCTCTGCTGTGATCAAGAGATTTGTGAAACTGCAGGTCTCACAAACTGTTTTCAAAATCTTGCTGAGCCCAGATAACATTCAGAGAGTTTTCTCTGTCACCTAGGATAGATTTTTGGTAAAATGGGGACATGTTGTGGACCATGCAATACAGCAATTAAAAAAGCTTATGCCCCAAAACTTGCACTTTTGGCATCAACATTTTGAACTTCAGAATTCCTCAGGATTTCTGTGACTGAACTTCTGTGACTCCTTCTTATGCACAGAAGCAGTTCAGTGTCTGAGAAAACTGTGCCTATTCTATAACCAGAGTTCCTGGATTAACCAATGGTCAGAGATCCTCAGAGCACACCAAATGCACAAAAAAGTGAACAAGAAAGTATTGAATGGTCTAGTTCAGTACAGGAAATCTGTGTTCCACCCTGTGTTCTCAGGACTATTTTAATCTTCCACATAATGTAAATGAATTGTCATAGGAATTGAGACAGCAGCAGCAGTATTTAAAGTTAATTTTAGACCTTGGATCAAATTTTTTTATGAGTTTTTCCAATTCTTGTCATAGTTTCATCTGCTCAATCCCTTTTCTCTGGAACATTATTTACTTAATGTTTTTTCAGCACTTTTATTTCTACCTCTTTAATAATAGATATCTTTCAGAAGCTATGATTTATTATTCTTATCTCTCTGCTGCTTGTAAAATATTTTTATATGTTCTATGGCAGTAATTCAGATTTTTCTGTTTCGTTCCTTGCAAGAGTGCACAAGTTGTCTTAGCTTTTTACTGCCCTCACCAAATTTTTCAAGTATATTAGATTTCAGTCTATCAAAGATTGTATTCCTAGCACCTTTTAGCCTATAAATCTTACCATTTTTTTCCTCTTGCAGTCCATCTATTGCCTGTGTCTTTGATTGCCTGATTTTCTTTTCCTTTTGTTGTGAAATAATGCATGGACACCACATGACTTTTTTACAATGTTCTTTAGCACTTTAGTAATTGAAGTTTGAATTTGTCTTTTCTATGTATTTTCTCAGCTACTTACATAGACTTTGACAGTTGAGAGAATTAATCCTTAAATAAATTCTCCTAGTGGTAAGATGTCTCCAGCTTTTCCCATGGTTGAAACACCCTTTCATTTGCATTATCCTGTCCTTACTCCTCTAGAAAAAGCTTTGGCCTTCACTTCTGCAAGCATCTCGTGCAGGTCTGTGTGAACTTCCATGCACCCTCTCTGGGGGATACAGGCAGTCCTTCACTGTGGTGTAAAGGACAGTCAGGACACCTCTTGCAGCTACTTTCTCTTCAGCCCTTCCAGCTAAAATGCATATTCCTAGTCATGGTGAGCAATAAGTAACTTTAGAAACATTAAAATGATGTACTGAAAGAATGCTCGATATGAAGTTTCACTCACATAGATATGCTTTTGCCAAGTGTCAGCATTCTTGCTGATCTCTTCAGATTTCTTTCCATCTACAGATCTCAGACACTAAATCCTTTTAGTTCTTCCCCTATTGAGTGTTTTTTTTAACCTTTTTATTTTTTTCTCTAGATTATTGTAACTCTCATTTAGGATTTTTGAATTGACCATCAGCTGTGGTGAAATGCAAGAAGTTTCTTACATGTTCTCAGCTTTCAAGTCATGGTCTTCACCTGCAATCTCTAATCTTCAAACTGAAACAAGTCATTGATACTGTCAGCTGTGACCAAAAAATCACCTGGAAATTGAGAAGATTTTATTTTTGGCCCCAGGAAAAAAAGACCAGGTTCTTTTACTCACTGTCAGTCATTTGATTTAAGACTTAATATCTTAAAGGAATGTCCAAATTAACATGAATAATGAAATAATTAGAAATATTAGTAATATTTTACATCCATATCTAACTTTGTATCTTTTAAAATATTATAAGATATTCAAATAAAGAAAAAAAATCTGAAAGGTAGGTGAAACTTACTGGAATTCATTGAATTCAAATAGAAAATATATTTTTTCATATATTTCTATGATTTAACATTAAGGCACTCAATGAAAATGTTTCTGTTTCCCAAAGATCATAGTTTAACTTTCCCTTAGACTTAGAATGATCAGTTTCTCTATTTGGTGCAAAAGACTGGAGCGCACATTGCAAATGTTCTTGATCTGACACAGTGACAAAACTCTTTCACATTCAGATGCTTCTCATGTCTGTGAACTAAAACTCATACAGCATGTAAACACCAAAGTAGTAATTAAATTCTAATCTGTATTAAACTCAGTGATGCCTGCATCACATGGCTACAAATAAACAATGAACTTTGTGGAAAACACTAGTGACACAACATTATACTTGGTATAGTCTCCTCTGCTTAAGCAGTTACAAATGGTGGCATTGTTCTAACTGCAGGGTCCTTTAGCCTTTAAAAAGACTTTGCAAGTGTGCTCAGCCTCCTCTGACTGCTGAGGGATTTCTACTGAAGTGTCTTTCTGTTCATATTTGATAACACAAAGTTATGCCTTATCCCTTGAGATCATATTATTGCTCAGCAGGTATAAGTTGGTATTGCTTTGCTCATGTCAGTTGTGTGCCTTTTAAAACTTGTGAATATGACCTATGATAGGATTTTGAGTCAAACTCTGTAGGATTTTAGTTTGTTAAAGTGATTTACCCTATTCACTATATAATTTGAGCAAATTAATATTTTTGGAAACATACTTTGAGGAAAATCTATTAATACAAGCATTCATACTGTGCTCATCTGTGTGGTATGTCTGCTTCTTACATAATGAGCAGGAAATAAAGGAAAAAGGAAAGAATTGATTGAATCAGTTTCTTCAAGCTTCAGCAGTGTGCATCCACACTGTTATCTCTTTTTATGCCATCTAGTTTGCTCTCACTATCCTGAGTCAACAGAAAACATTTACTGTGCACCACTTTTCTATGAAAAGGCAAGAATATATGAAATACAGTGCATGCCTATTCTGCACTGTAGAGTATTATACCCCTTTGACTCACCTCAGACAAAGTAAATGGAAATTGCGCTTTTGTAGCTCAGGGCACATAATTTTAGAAGATAGGATGCACCTCTTGACAGAAGAAGGCTTGAAATATGCATGAGCATTCTTCTGAGAGTTTTCAGTCTTCTGCAATTAACATAGTAAGTATTTTAGCAGATACATCAGGTTAAAAGAGTAAGAGAAGATATTCAACCTTTGGTGTAGTCTCTCACTGCAGTAAGTCTTTTACACATAGTGTGCAAGTAGGCACAGAAGGGAACAATAACAATCTAATCATGTTTGGGGTCTTTTTTGCAGTTTTAAACATTAAAGAGCACCCTTTCTCTGCCATACTTAATTTCAGGAATCTCAAAGCCTCAATTATTGGTCCTCTCATTCTCTTTGTTGCCATATCCATGGCTCTCTCATGCGCTAAAAATCAAACTGGATATTTCCAGCCATGTGAACACAAATCATTACGATTTGATCTTAAATGTCTGCTGCAGCAACTCTAAATACCATTTAGATCAGACGCAGGAAGCATTGCCTCTCATACATTACCTGGGGGTAACACAAAAACAGAAAAAGGAACTGTTCATATCTTGGGTTATTATCTTTGCAGAGCTGTGGTGACTGGTGCATTCATACCAATAACATGATGAACATTTCACATTTTTTAGCAAAAAGAGTGGGTTTTTGGTGTGGCTGTCACACACAAAAAAGGACTGCTGCCTTCCTTTTCAGCACAAAATCTTATAGTGACTGTGTAAATGATTTGACAGAAGACCTGGCATAAAAATAGAATCATGATCTCTCTGAGATGGCTTTGGAAAACACTGTCTGAGATAATTTCAAAAAAATCTTTTGACTCACAAATCACATTTTTAATCTTCTGGTAAAAATGTAAATATATCTCAGATAGTGTTAGTCCCATTTATGAGGATATTCTATATAAGACTGGATTAGAGAAAATGAAAGAAGCTTGTTTTGTGTTTGGCAATAAGAAAAAAAGCACCTTGAACTACCATCATACACTGCTTGCATACAGAAGTGCATAACACTTGAAAAATGTATCTCTGGATTTTCTTAACAGCAAGAAATTACTCTATGTTATTTAGAGGATTTAGTGGCAGAATACTTTTTTAAAAAATAAACAATCAATAGATTTGTATTCTACTTTGTACTTCTACAGATGCTGAAATGAACTAAAGGGGAAATTAAGAGTTTAATTTTGCCTGGCTTATATTTCTGGAAGCAAGAGTTATAGACTTTTTTCATAACAACTATACAAAAGGAGCTACAGGAAGGTAATTAAGGTCCACCTTTAACAAAAAAATTGTTACCTGCCATCCTTCAAGAGTCCAGATCTTGTTTATTATGATTCCTCAGTGTATAGGTTACATTTTGAGAATCCACAGCAGTAATCTTTATGAATTTACTATAGTCACAGAACAATGGCTATTATTGGTGGAGGGCTACACACATCCAGAGTGGAGGAAAGCATGAAAATAGGTGGCTTGATATTTCCTTGACAGCTAGTGAAACCTTTAATTAAAAACAAGTTATTTGTTGATAACACAGAAATCTACATATGAATTTTGTGGATAACCATTTTGTTTTGGCCCAGAAAATGGTATGAACATAACTTCATTGACACTTTAATAGGATATGTCTCACCTTACTTTAGTTGTGTGAAAATTACACGTTCAGCCTAAGGTGATTATATAGAGAGCTCTTTAGGCAGTGAAGATATTTTTGGTGTGGGCCATTATAGCCAGAAATAGATTTCTAATACAGAATGGGATTAATTCCCTCTGGGTGTGCTCGTTTCTCTCCACAGGTTAAAGCACAATGACAAGTCCAAACTAGGCACACAGTTAAGTGACATAAATCCTACTTCTAGGTGGACAAAACACACATAAAGGAGAGGATGAAATTTTAATTTTATTAATTCTCCTTCCAGAATTAGTTCGAATGTATTTTTCTGAGATATTTGTTCACCAGATGTTTATTCACTAACAACCCCTAATTTAATTTATTTCATGAATATATGTGTATTGACCACTGAAAATGAAATTTTGTCCTGTGTTAAACAGAAAGTAGGGTCTGCAGCTGCTGTAAACTGAAACTGCTGAATGATGAAGAGATGCAGATCTTGTGCACTATAACATGCTGAGTAGCATGTTCCCATTTCTCTGGTCAGGTGAAGAAATCCATACCCATGAACTTCAAAGCAGGCAATATTTTAGCCACAAAACCCATTTGATTATCCAAATTTGCCACCACAGAAAAAAAAAAAAACCCTTTAAAATATACCCTAAATGATGCCAAATTATACTCAGTCCTTTCCCGGTGAGCTGCAGAAGCTGGAAGAGTGGCAGTACTTTGCAACAGATGAAATTGGCTAATGACACACTATTTTGTATCAGGTCACTTGGTCCTTTCTCCCCTTTGTACCCAGATGGAGATAAAAAAGGAAGACTAAAAGATCCCATGTTTTCTCCCTGCTCTGTAGCAGACTTTGCATAGCATACTTTAACCTTGGACCTGAAATGGTCTGGGCTAGCTGACAATAGAGCTTAAAAGTTTGTTAACCAGCAAGAATTTGTATCAGCATTGCAGCCTTCCAACAGCTGTCCATACAAAGAGGGTAACATGCAGAAAGGTTAAGTAAGAAATGGATGTATAGCCATATTTCTGCCTGATGCTGAAAAAATGGATGGAATAGAACAGACCATATGGTCTTTTATACTCACATCTCTTTCAATTTCCCTTATGCTGAAACACTTTAAAGTGCATTAGTAATACAGACTCGCTTTTGTACAGGTTCTTTTATTCAGAAGAACAACACAGAGTAGGAATGACTGATGACATTCATGATATACCATAGAACATTAGAAATTCTTACCTCATTCAGATAATAAGGGATATTTTTCTTAACCTATAACAGATTTCATATTTAGTAATGGAGTTTCCTTTTCCCTTAAAAAAATTGACCTTGTCAGGTGAAATGAAGAGTAAAACAAAGAAAGAGTAATACAACACTTACTCCCTGTTACCAGCTCAAGTGTGAAGGAAAAGTTCTCAGTGGCCCCTGGCTCTAATTCTGTTCTCCCACAAGAAACACTGCAAGCAATTTTCAAGTTGTCATCCAAGCATGTATTTTGATTTGATGATGAAAATTAACTCAGTATTTAAACAACTCTTTCTGAAAAAATTTACTGTGGCTAGGTTTGGCAGCCAGGGTTTTCTGATTACACTACAGGTCATGAAGCTGAGCCACTTAGAGGAACCAATCCCTCTGCATATGTACAGTAGGCTCTACAGGATTGCTCTGATTCTGTTTGAGTTTTCTTCTGTTTTGAGTGTGGTTTTGTGTGTGGATTTTTTGGTTTTACTTTTTGTTTTTCCCCATCTCAGTAGATCATACTTAAGAGACTCTTCTGTCTCTGCCTGAACTGTCAAAATCCAGACACTATGTACTAATTGCTGTGATTATGACATTAAGAATAGAATTTCTGACTCTTCTGTGGCAGTGGGGCCAGCTTAGCAATCTCTAGTGTAGGAAGGATGCATTAAAGGTTTGAATATAGTGACATATTTATTCCATAAGTGTCACAGCCTTCTCTCATAATTAAATCTGTTGGGTATTCCTTTGTAAAAAAAGAGCTTTACTAACAGTTAATTTTTATGCATTTTTGGAAACAAAAAATAACATTGGTTGATTTCCTTTGACTGGCAGAGGAGTATCTTTAAAAGTAAAATGTGGTGCTAATACCTCCCATTTCCTCCCCTTCCAGTTTTTTTAAGTGGAATTTCCTGATCCTCATTACAACAGTGCCCCACAGGGATGTTGATGCTTGCACATAATAATGATTGCAAGCAGCACTGTAGATAAATCTTGGCATGGAAAGAAAACAGGCTATAAATGAAAAAGAAAAAACTCTACTAGAAATGCAAGATAATGTAGTGGGCTGGTTTCAGCTGCTGTTTGAAACAAATGTATTTAAACAGAGAGTGTTAGGCTGAATAATTAAGAATTATAGAAGAGAAAACGTAGAGAAACAAACATGTACATGGTTACGCCATAGATGAGATTTTTACTAGAGAGAGAACTTTCACATTTATTTCCTTATGTTTGAAATGGTGCCAAAACTGAGTGTACAGAAGAACTTCAAGACAGATCAGACCTAAGAGCAGTGTTGCTTTTTCTTTCAATTTCTTTTATTCAACAACTATACAATAATTTTGTTCCTATTTCAGCTTTCGTAGTAAAACTGGGAATGGAAAATCAGACCAACATCTGTGAAACAAGGAAAGAAACATTTGAAAGCCTTCAACATAAGAACTGATACCAGGGAGAGTTCAGGCTGGCTTCTTTTAGGACTCTAGTGGGTTTAGCAGTCACTGTAGCTGGCCTAACATGGTTGAAAATGAGAGTGTTTTCTAAAATATTCTCAGAAAACATTAATTTGATATCTACTGAAGGGAGATGCTCTGCTCAGTGATTACATTGTGTCCTGATGCACGCTGGGGTTTTGTGGCAAGACACATACTCTTTTCTCTCAAAGTCACTAGACTTACTTGGAAGGTTCCTCCTGGGTAGCAGAGCAGAATTTGACCCCAAGCCATCATTCCTCCTCTGGCTGTCAGCTCTCCCAGCAGCACGCCACACAGGCTGCAAATGGAATCTGGCTAATAACAGTCCTAGTGAGTTTATCAGGGAATGGCAGCGTGGAAATGTGTTTCCTCTGTCTCGTTTCATATTCCAAAAAAAAAAAAAAAAAGAAAGGAAAAAAAGGAAAAAATAAAAAAAAGACACATAATGTTTGTATTTCTGAAATGATAGGCATGGAATGGAATTGTGTAAGTGGCTATGATTCTGTTCTCCTAGTTATTAGAACTGAAATATTTATCTGTCTGTGTATATATATACACACACACACACATATATTACATACTGAGGAGAGTCAGAAAGGACTTAGAGAAAGGTCACTGTAATTCAATTCCAATAAGTTAAATTTAAGAAAAAAATAGAGCAGCGAGCAAACATATACATACCCACACACTGCTGAATGTCACCCTCTTCTGCATAGCACTATGAGGTTGTTCTATATGACCTCCACATTTCTCCTTCCCCCAGAAAATCCATCTTTGACAGGGCACACACAGAGAAATATATGGAAAGGTGATCAGCTTAATCTTTTATTCTGTTTGCACAAATCCACATGATTTCATTGTTAGCTATGTTAACCCCTTACCAACTGAATATACAAAAAGAAAAAGAAAGCAATAAGGAAAGGTGATTAGAAGGTGGGAAAAATTCTGTGAATATGCCACTGGAACTATATGGATAGATATAGACATAGATATAGATAGATATAGATATAGATATAGATATAGATATAGATATAGATATAGATATAGATATAGATATAGATATAGATATAGATATAGATATAGATATAGATATAGATATAGATATAGATAGCCACTGATTTATAGGCACTAGGCTCTTCATCATGGGATTGAGGCCACTTATCTAAACCTTTTTTTTGGGAAGAGACCATATTTGGTGTCTAATGAGCTATATGTATTTACTAAAGTGATTTTGTCAAATGATAGCATTCCCTTGTGCTCAATATGAGCTGACTTATCTTGTAAAATGAATTCAGTAAAGGAATCTGTACATCAGTTGTAAAATAGCATATTATATGATGTATACTAGCCCGACCAAAATGCTTGGGCATGGATTTGATGTCTATAGAAAATCAAAGAACTTAACAGGGTTAGGAGGGGAAATAGGATTACTGAAGTAAAAGGGATTGAACTTTTACAGAGTAAAGTGTAACTTGAATCACAATTATGTTGGCAGATAGCATCTATTGTGGTACAAAGATAACAGAATGCTCTGAAACATGCCCAGTTCTTGCTTACTGCCACTGTTCATTTCCCATTTCTGGCTTGCTTCTTTGTATGGATTTTTTTTCCTCAAATTAGTTTAGATGACTATACAATGCTGTACTCCTAACAATGATGACATCAGAGATACTTAGTCAACCATAAATGTTAAGGGTTTATTTTATAGTTTTCCAAACACTTGCTGCATCTTTTTTCTACCAGTTTGGTACTCCTCAGCAGAAAAAAACACTTCTTAGTGAAGCTCTTTTCCCTTGGTAGAAGATAATTTGATAGAGCTGGAGCTTTTGTAAAAAGTTATGCTTTTGATATACCTGTATGATGATATGCATGATTTTGATCTATCACTCTTTAAAAATTCATATTAAGATTTTTAGAAACACTTATTTTGATTTTAGAGACTGAAGTTTCCAGCTCAGCACAATTCAGTACATCATTTCTGAGTCTTGTGTGTCTCATCCAGTACCCTGTCTTGTTTGCAGCAAAAGAGAATGTTTCTCTGAAAATCAGTACCAACTGGTAAGGAAAACACTGAGCCACAAAAACAATTGCAAAATAACCTTCAATATCGAAAAACCAACAAGTTCTATGAAACAAACTGCAAAAGGTAGAAATAAAGTGATTTTAGGGCAATAAAGTAACAATCATACACCTTGTCAGGGCACCTGGAGCTGGGGCTGAGGCTGCTGCCCCCCTGGTGTGCCCTGTTCCTGGCTGGCAAACAAGGCAGGACATCCCAGGCAGAGCCTGCCCTGCTGCCAAATGGACCTTGGCTGGACCTGGGGACAGCAAGTGAGAATACAGCCAGACATTATAAACTTCTGTAGAGTCAATATTGAATCTATTGAATTCAGTATTCAGTAAGGGCTTTTTTTATTACCAAAATGAAAAGCTCATGTACCTTTCTGATGCACCAGAAGAGTGTGGAGAAACTTGGTGCATCACTGGCCATTATTCTTGACAAACTACAGGCATGAGCAGGGGGAGTCAGAAAATACAATGAGATCCAGCAAGAATAATCCAGTCCAATGATAAATATAGGGGATATAACAACATTTTATAGTTTAGGAAGGAGAAGACTCAAGAGAAATATGATCACAAGTTAATAAACACCATCAAAGTTACAATAAATGTGAATTAAAGGAATTACATTGTCCGATAAGATGGCATGGCAAGGAATGATGGTCTAAAGGTAGGAAAGGTAGCTCTTAAGTTAGAAATTAAGGCAAAGTCTTTAACAACTAGAACAAATGGCCAGCGTGGGAAATCTCCAGGGATGGCAGTCAAGTTACAGACATCATGGGGTTTATTCAAGAAACAAAGTTTCTTTTAATGTGTCTGATAAAGAAGCGCAACAGAAAGTAGAGTGACAGCCCAGAAAATGAACTGACTATTTTGTAACTGAATTTGTAAGATTGTGATTTTTTATAGATATCACTGTATATTTAGAAGAAATAGACATGGAAAATGATTTTGAAAAAGAAATATTTTCTTTTATGTTCATTCAAATCAACATTCAATTAAGACAAAAAATCTCATTTAATTTTTCCAAAATGCTTTTTGGGGAAAATATCTTTTTATTATAATTTCTGACTCTAAATTTTTGGCAACAAGTAGCCAGTTTTTTAATGAGACATGGACTATATTCCTAAGTAGGAACAAATTATAGATGTGCTAATAAAAACCTTCTTTCTGTTTCTACTGATTTAAGACATTAAAATATAGATCACAATAATCTTGAGTAAACCACAGGACTACAAGTTATGGGAAAAAACTGATTTTTTTAATAAAGAAAAGCAACTGTTTGTGATTCTGGAGATAAAAAAAATAAGCCTCCTGTTGGTGAATTTGGAAAGACATAAAGTGAAACTGCATATGTTTCTAAGAAGTAGCAGCTGAGGACTTGATGAATTAGTGAAAAAAAAAAAGGACTGGAAAAAGCTCTTACAGAGCAGCTTAAGGTTCCTCCAATGTGGTGTTGTCTAGTTTCTTTTCATGAACAGAATTCTTGGGATACACACAAGTATTTTCTATTGCTGATAAGGCTCCTCATTCTGGTAAAGCCCAGAAAAGTATGGGGGCTTTTTTTTCTTTCCTTCCAGTCTTTCCCCAGCAGCCCAGCAGAAATCTCAGAAGTTAATTCTTAGCACTTCCAGCAGCCTATGAGATCTAGCATTAGAGGTACTTCAGAGCCAAAATCTAGTTTTGGATTTCTTTGTATTCTACTTGAAGTACTTTAGGGTTTTCTTTTTGGAGCCCAGCTGCAGAGATGTTTCAGCATCCAAAATAGAAAATAAATAATACAAATGCCTATCTCCAGTTTGTCAAGAGCCAGATTACAGTGACTTCAAGTGCTTCTGTGGTCCATATACAGACTTCCTACAGAATACATTTTTTCTGTCAGAGACCTATTTTGGTATCAGACTGGTACCAGGAGGAACTGAGTTCATGCCTGATATATTTTACAGTGATGGCTAAATTGGCTGATCTACATGCTTAAAAAGCCCCCAACAAACAAACAAACAAACAAAACAAAACAAAAAAAAAAAAGCAAGTGTAATGATAATGTCTTTCTTGTTCAGCTCTAGCTCTACCCAGAGGAAATGTAGGGCTTTCAAATTGAAAATGTTATTAGGAGCACTGTATTATGATTCTTAGGAGGGCTGAATTGGTGTAGGAAAGCTTTTAATCAGTCATGTAGGAAAGCTTTTAAAGAAGTAATTAGATATCACAGATCCATGGAGATATAGGTAAACAGGACTTACCTGCCACAGAAATACAACCAAATTCAGACTGGCATGCAGCAGCAAAGAACAGACAGTAGAGTGACATGCAATTTCGCTCTGAATTAATACCAAGTAGCAGTCACCAGATAGACTAGACATTGTGTAAACTGAAATCAAACTGTTCTGAAATGAGTAGTGACGTCTGTGTTTGAAACATTTAGGCAAACAGACTAGCAGACTAGCAGATTTCAGCTACCTGCAAACCAGCAAAATCTTTCTTATTCTGATTGAAGTACATTGTCCTTTCCGAATCCAGTTCCCCTTTTTATCTTATGGTTTTGGATTTTAATTTTGGGAATAAATAACCAGCATTGAATACAAGCAATATTTCTGCAATATTCAGTCCTCTTGGATTCTGTCATTCAGTGTTGACCCTGATTAACTTGTGACATTTTAAAGAATCACTGTATAATCTGGTGTATTTGCAATATCAACCAATAAAACTAGCAGAAGGGTTCAGGGCAGAGGATGCTTAAAAACTACTCCTGAAACCAATAAACATAATTTGTGGCCTGAAAGGGAATTTTAAATGAATGAAAGAAGATCAGTGACAGGTTTGGTGCATGCATGAATAGAAGCATCTTACATGAAGAGACGTTTGGCAGTGACTGGATGAAAATGTTAAATGTGAGCAGGCTGGGATACTGATAAATCTTTGAAAGAAGAGACAACAGCAGAGGCACTCAGAAAGGAAAGCTGTATGCTATCTATCAATGAACCTGAAGCTGAGAAGTCTATTTATTGAAAATATTTTAGGGGCAGAATTTACTTCTACTTTTTTACGTATTGCAATCACAGAATATGGCAAGATTCAGACACAGGGCAGATTGGTGACAGTAGAAGCCTGCCCATGGGTCCCAGAATGGAAGAGCACTGCCTATACTAACAGGAAAAACCTGGCCTAAGGCTTGTGAGGACGTTTCATACTGCTTGGGATGGCAGCCTAGGCAAGGAACATAATGACCTTGTTTAATACATCTATCTCTCAAGCAGAATTTGGTTCTCAGGGCTAGATGTGGCCAGAATTGTTGTACAAAGGGCACTGGAGCTTCCTTCTCCCAGAATGTGAACCCTGTATTTGTAGTTTGCATGGTGGGTAGGTTTTTGCAATGTCTTCACTGGGGCAAACTGCCTCATCTTGTTCTTATAGAGACACAATTTGATCTCTCTCTTTGTGTCTCAAGACTTGCTTGATGCTTGTAGACTCTGGAGAGCAGGCTCTGCGTTTAGAAGGATTTGAAATAAAGATATTAATACTTGCAAAAACTCCAGTGTAAATACAGTTTGCATGATTATTTCCAAGAGCATAATTTTACTCAATATAAAAATTAATCCACAGATAATAAAGGGGTCTTGGAGGAAGATAAGGTCATCAAACTTACTAGATATTACTTTCAATTAAGAAAATGGCAATTGCTTTTGCTATGTCTGCTCCTTTTGCTTTATCATCTTTGTACTGAAAGGGTTTTATCTGAGAACAGTTGCTTGGTTTGGATTCATTTATTAGGGGGATGTTAGTGTAAAATAGCCTTCTCAAAAGTGCATCATAATCTAAAGAAGAAAAAAAGAAAGAAGTGAACCAAGGTTAAATCTAGCAGGCTGGAAGATCTAAGCCTCAAAAATTTAATATGAATTTTAAATAAAGTTAGAATAAGCTAAAGTTGAGAAGACAATAGTGGCCTTTTCTTCAATTAGTAATACTCACTATTAGTAATGCATTTTTGTTGTTTTTGTCTCATCAGACACTGTGCCACTTTTAATGGATTATTATAGTTGAAAGTTTGGTGGTGAAGAGAAAAAGAAATTTTGCACAGTTAAGAATGATGCAACATGAAAGTATAACAGAACTTTGTCCTCAATTCTACAATGAAATATGTAAGCTTCAATATTTTCACTGCAGGAGTTGCAACAACAGTCATGAGATTTTTTTCTTTAAGGAAATCTTTTCCCAATAAATTCAGTCACTAACCTGTCTTAGCTCAAATATTTGTCATGTAGCATGTTATACTGACTGTAAATTTGCTTTTCCTTCTATCTGAGGGAGATGCAAAATGTGTTAGAAATTTAGATAAGTTCATTTTAATTTCACCTGCAGAGAAATCATCTGGGTATTCTCTGCTGACACAGACTAGTGATAATTGGGCTTCTGATGTCTCCTCTAGGCCTGCTGTCCTGCTCAGCTGTGTTCAGCATATATTAAAGTGCACAGAAGCTTGTGCAGTCTGATAGCAGCCAGTAGACTCCTGCAGTTCGATATGGCTTTCTCTGTTTTCTGCTGTGGACATCACAGTCATGAAGCAGAAATAATGGATGTCCAGAGAAAAATAAACTAATACACCAAACATGTAATTTTTCCTTTTCTGACCTGCATTTTGATGGAATTTTTGGTGAAAATATAAGCTATGAATGAAATCCTTGCCAGGGGTTTTGCAAACACAGCAACAATATATAAGATAAAATAGTACCATGGAGATCAGTCTATTCTCCTTATCTGACTCAAACATTGTTGTTCCTTACTGATGAAAACATAGAGTGGATTTCTGCACAGAGTGAGCAGGTGGAACTCAGTCCTCTACACTGCATGGCTTTGTTAGTACAACAGTAGCAAAAGTCAACCCTACCTTGCAAGTTAACACAGCATCTTTGTCTAAATTAACTCATATTCTAGTAATGTATATTACTCATCACACTTAAGGAGAGGACTCTTTACTGGTCTTTCAGCAGAATGATCTGTAAAAAATATATCTGGAGGCTTCCTTTGGGTGGTTACAGTGCATGGCAGCAAGGTCAATCCTAACTTCCTCAACTGTTAGAGAAAACATAATTCAGCATCTCACAGTGTTCCTGAGTCTAGTATTACATGGGAGCATAGAAAGTAGTAAAGGGCTCCACATCACATTTTATTTCCCTTGGAAAGCCACATAATGCTCCCATATAGCTGGGGCTCAGTAGTTTATTGTGGGTAATTGCAATTATTTTCCTCTTTTGATCTTTTTTATTTTTTAATCTGTTAAACTTCTGCACTTTTGAATGTTAAGTAGGGATATGCATGGCCCAAAACTGGTCTTAGCTCCTTAAAGAAAGAGATCAGTAGATATCTATGAGTAAAAACAGATTACATTACCAAAAAGGAGAAAATGCCTGTGTGGTTTCAGAGTTAACCTTGTTGCCAGTAGTAAGAAGTAAGGTAAATTGAAGACATCCTGACTTAAGAGAAGCTTGGGATCCCTACAACTATATTTTACTTTTTCTGCAAAATTCTGGTGTTAACACCAAGAGCTGCTGGTGTACTTGCTTCTTGGGCCATGTCTCCTCAACTCTGAGAGGAGATTAACAGCGCAGGGTCCTGCTGGGTGATGTCTGAGCTTTGAAAGCAGCCCCTCCCATTCCAAAGGCCTTGGAACATTACAGCTGAGCAGAAACCAGCAGGCACCACCCTTTTCTGTGCCTCCTGTGTACAGACATCAGTAGGAAAGCTGTGCCGTTATAAATAAGTAATATCTTTTCTCCTTGAAATTGGTGTTCAAAGCACTATAAAGATCTGTCAAGGCTGTGTAAGACAGCAGCAAGTCTGTCTTCTGCTGAGCATTAAAATGTCCTTTTAATAAAATGCCAGGGCTTAGTCTTCTGACAGTAACTTTAACATTTATTTGTTTGGGTTTTTCTGTTTTTTTAAAAATTTTTTTATTGCATTCTGATTTATTTGAGGGTTGTGCCATTGCCAGAAGTACAAGAAATCAGTGGGCTGGTCCTGAGTTCCTGCTGGCCAGAAAGCTACACCTGGCCAGCTTGCTGATGGGGTGCAATTTACCTTTTTCAGTTTAGCTTCTTTATTTTCTGGTTTGAAATTCCTCTGTGTGGATGTTTTCTTTGTCTGCTTGCCAAATCTGTGGCTAGTTACAATTACACATTTACTGACAAATTAATATTTTCTCTTGCTGTCAACCTTACACACATTTTCTCCATATATGCAAGACTTTATTTGCAGTACCTGTGTATTTCTAATCTGTTTATCTTCAGCATACAGCCCCTCTCCCACAGAGATATGTAGAGAATGGAAAGCTAAAATAAATTAAATTATATTATACATTTTAATATGCATAACGAACAGTACAGTTAATCCTTCATAAGTCTTTTCTATTTAATAAAATCGACAACCCTTTCTCTCTCATCCCCCCCTTTCTGTCTGATCTTGATTATTCTTTTTTCAAAGAGTTCAAATATCTTACGAATGCAAAGAAAAGAACATTAGAGCAAGGTAGTCTTCGATAGTTCTTTATAACTTTTTTCTTCCTAATTTTCTTATTTTTATTATTTTCTGACTTCCAGCAGTTTCTTTTGCAGGCCCTGGGTGGGAAGTTACATTAAGGATACTATTTTTTCATCTTCTTCAATATATAATTGCTTTATACACTGTGAAATAAGTCCCTGAAGCTTCTACATTTAACTCTTTTTTATTATGCTGCTTCAGTAATAAAAATTAAATAAATAATATGGAAAAGAGACCCTGGATTTCAATAGGTGGATCTGTCATATTGTTTCTGAAGTTTGCTGCAGGAGAGTCCAGAGATGCACAGAGGTGTTGCTCTTTAATTACTATTCAGGACAGCTGTTTACTTGTTTTTTTGGCTGGGGTGATATTTCTTGTCCTCTTCCATCTTTGCTCCTGAATGTTGAGAGCTCCAAGCATCCACTTCCCAGCACCTTGAAAAGGAAGGTGGGATATGGTGATACAAAACTTCACAGTACTGTAACACATGACCACATCAGTCTCTCTCTAGGATTTCCTGTTGACTTAATCAAAGATGTAGGAATTAGAAGTTGTCTATTACTGAAGAAAGCCTTAGTGTGGGAGTTCTATAAAAATGGTACTCAAACTTCCATTTTTTATTCTTTCATGCAATATTTTTTTTCTGTCACATATCCACTTTTAAGACCCTAAGTAGCCAGAGTGACACTTAAGTGCCACAGAAGAATCTGGGAAAGCCTGTGGTGTGCGAGACTTTAAAAGCCAATCCTGTTTGATGATTTAGCCTGTTTATTCTGTAGGGGAACTCATTCTGCATTGTCTGCAGCAGGCTTGTGTAAGTACCTGTAAAGTTAAAGAGGGATTGTGTGTCACTCCCTGTATATTGTTTGAATTTATAACTGCTTGTTGATTTTACCTGCGAGATATATAAATCCATGATGGGCTGATGTTTCCCAGGTTCTGGATGGAGCACAGCATGGGGACAGAGCTTCTCCTTCAGAAGCTAGCCTTGGAAGAGGTCTCCTCTGTCTAGATCCAGCACTGGCTCTCCCCTACCACCTTAACAGCTCCATAAAGAGGAATCAGCATCAGGAGTGGATTAAACAACTATGTTATGGGAAAGTGAGGGGAAATGACATTACCACAGTCATTTCCAAATTTAGAAGCAATCATTTAGAACTGATATGAGATATTAAGAAAAGAACAACACTTTATGAAGACAATTTGCATGAAAAAATGATGTATTTAGTAAGCTTGCTGTTCCCTCTAACTCTGAAAAGATTTTTATAAATAGCTGAAGACACATCTAATGAAATGGGATTTATGAAAAAAAGTCAGTATCATTAATATTATTTTTTTTATATTGTAGTAGCATGATTTTCCCTGAAATTTGGTTTCTCTTGAATTTGGCGTTTTTTAGGTATGCCATAAAATGTCCTCTTTCCTGATTTTTAGCCGTGTGATCACCTAAACTCCACCACTCTTCTGGCTGTATTCACTGATAAATGATTGGAATTTCACTGTGATTTATTTATTTTTGTCAAACATTTGAATTACAATTGATATAAAACCCATCCCCCCAGACCCAAGCAATAGATATCATTCAAGCCATATTGCAGGGGACAATGCCTCAGTCCAGGACAGTGTGAGCAGGCTGCAGAGCAGCAGATAGAAGCCCTACAGCAGGACAGCTTCAAGTAAGGAATGATGGCCAGATGTCATAGGTCTGCCAGATATTCTAGTTACTAAGTCTGACTGAACTCTCTGATGTGTTTTTTTAAGCAGAATTCTCTTGAGAGGGGAAAATGACGTTATCGCATTTTTCAAGGGGAAGAACCTGGAACAGGGAAAATGAAATACATGCCTGTGATTACCCAACAGAGAAAAGACTGGAATCTAGTTTTCCTGACCATGATCTTTCTTACATGCTGCACATACCCTGGGCCTTAGTTTTTATTAGAACAATATGTCTTTTCTTCATTACACCAGTATTTTCCAGATGATTACATACTTCACTGATACTCAGTTTTCAGACCTTCATAGCCTCCTGAAACGAAAACAAATTTCTTCTGGAAGAGAAAATGACCAATATCTGACAGAAATGCCCTTGCATAATACCCCTTTTCTTTAAACACACTCGTTTCAACTGAAAGATTTTAAGTACATAGAAGAGTGTGTATATTTTTCTCTCCATCTTTGATGTACGCAGGAATAACCAAATCACTTTTACTCAGATTCATTTTTATGAAGCTTACTGGTGGGTGACAACTGAATGAAAGACTTTACTGCTTGGATTTTTAAAAACCTCCATCTGAATTTGTTTTTCCTTATTGCCAGTTCATCTGCAATAAATTAATAGGTCTGAGTATGATTTTAGAGGTGCCACTGGGAAGGAGCTGATTTTCTAAAGTAAGTGTATAATAAATACAGCTTCCAAGATGAATTAATAGAAAGGTAAGAAAAATACAGGGAGGAAAATCTGATTAATTATATACATCATATTTTCCCCCTGTTTTTCTAATATTGTTTCAGAGTCAATATTCAATAATTACTTCACTGAAAAAACACTTTTTATGCTATTTAATTAATGTGCAGTTAATTACTAATTAACTAATTAACAATGAAATGGCTATAAAATAAGAGTATTTCTATTTCATTGCTTGTTTTTGCATTTCCTGCAAGAGGAAATATCACAGATATCCCACTGCAAACTTTAAAATATTTAAAATTTCTTCTGGAAGTTATTACATAGAATCAGTGTTGCAGAGATATCTAAACAACTGATTCCACACTTAGATCTCTCTCCATTTTCATGTTATTTCTTTTCACACAGAGATGAGTAAAAATATGGAAGTTGTTTCTTAAGTCACCATTTCTTATTCTTTATGTAAAGACTTTTTACTACAGAAAACCTACAACCTGTTAATGCAACTATTCTATTCATAAACACTCTTAAGAGGGGTAATTAATCTCCTAAATTGAGTTGTCTTCAGATTTCTGGTGCTGTAACATCAAGCAGATGTGCCATTGATGGTAGAAGGTGGGAAAAGAGCCTTGGGATTCAGCTTACATTTCCTCCAACACACCCTCTTAGAAAAAAAGCAAAATGAGTGAGATCAAGCCCCTTAGTAATAAAATCAACGATGAGATGAGTGTTAAAAATGATGAAGTGAAGGATGGCATCTTCTTCCTTTGGCAGCGACTAACTTTTCTAAATATTGAGCTATTGCTAAGACAGGCAAAATTCTTTCACATTACATGAAAGAATATGCTTATCATGTTTATTCAGCTCTTTCTGAAAAGCTGAAATAAATTTTCAGTACTTTTTTTGCTTATACATTTACTTCCCTACTTCAGGATTGTTCTAATATGTCACCCCTTTATTTTAATTTGATAATGAGTAAGTTTCCTGACAAAAGGCTAGAAATCAAGGTTAACAAGTAACAAATTAGTATAAAATCAAAATGTCACAATGTCTCTGTGGAATGCAGCTGCAGACATTGGTTATTCAGGATCAATTTTTCATTATATTCTGCAAATGATTTTAAGCCTTTCTTCATCTATGATGAATTTTTCTTTATCAACTGCCAGAAGATGGAGCTCTTTTAATAAACCATGATGCTGCTATTTGGAAAAAATGCAAAAAAGGATTGCATAGAATAGCTTTAGAAAAACATTAAGAATTATTTCCAGTTTTTACTAACTACAGCTTATTTAAATACATTTTAAAGCAGGTAAAATTGTATTCTGCTGCAAATCTGAAAAGCAGCTTGATATATTAATTGCATTTTCAGATTTTCTTAATTTTTAACCTTACACTTTAAACTTTCATTTTCTTCCATCTTCTGAATTTTCCAAACATTTCCAAATATATCAGAAGTTGCTCTTCAGTTAAGGCATATGGACTTGCAAGTGTGTAAAGTAAGTGAAAAATTGACTCCAAGTTCTTTATCTGTGTTCCTGGTTTCAGTGATGTAAGGCTGGAGGGGAAGCTGTGTAGCTGGGCTCTGCAGAGCTTCATGGCTGTCAGACCAAACATCTTTCACTGACACCTCTGACAACTGCTAAGCAGGTGGGCTTCACTTCTGCTGACAATGAGCCACCTCACACAGGTGACAGTGGAAAGCCACATAAAGGTGCCTGTGAAGGTATCTGTGCATCTCTCCTGCTGCATTGACCATGGAGGAAAGACAGATAATGAGGTTAGACTAGACTGCTAACTTTGGGACAGGCAATGTCAGCCAGAATGAATCCAGAAATCTTATTAACAGAATTTGTGAAGAAAAGATCAAATCTCTATTCACAGCATTGATTCAGACTTGTTTAATATAAGCTGTGATTCAGACTTCTTTAGTATAAGATACAACCACAACAGAGTACAAACATAAAGTTCAAATTGAAGGGAGGCAGCAATGCAGCTTGGAAAGAATAGTGGAAAAAAATTGTTATTTTATATCCAAGGCCATATCTTAGCTTTCCACTTAAAACTGAAATAACTTTTTCATAAGTGTCAAGCCTCTGTCAATCGCAAAATACAGATTTTGTTACTTTAGATAATTCTTCCTACTGTTTTTGAGAGTTAATGGATAATATAATGAAGAATTTTCACATTGACAGCACTTGAAATGTAGACCTCCAAATGTTGCTTGGTATGACAGGATGGCCTTTTTCATCCATTTTAAGAAAACTTCTTTTGCCTATACAAAAATTAATCAGTTTGTGTGATCTGTCACTAGCTCTCACTGACTTTGTCAATCAGCCTGAATTACACTGAAAGTCACTTTAGGTCTGAATTGCAAAGATGATAACTGTGTGTTTGAATGAGTGTAAGTATTTTCATCACTCTTCTGATGCAGTGAAATATTTGCTTCCAATGGAGATTAATGCTATAATAAATGCTTTTGCATTCTAGCCTGGTGTCAGTTAAAATGCAGCAAGTCTACTCTGTGGGTTATTCACTTAGCAAAGCCTTTGCAGTAGTACAAAATAGCAGTTTTGTCCTACAACATCTTTGCTTTGTATTACACTTCTTTGGATGCTCCTAAAACCTTGCACAGCTGTACTGTACATTGGAGCTAAAGGCTGGAGAGTCACTTGACACCTTTGCTTTCTCTCAAGCCATTGAACAGAGAAAAGTATCTGCCAACATTAAGAGCTGGGAACATTCAGAGAAGTTACAGCACTGAATGCAGAGCTTAACTACTGTCACTCTGTATTGATTTTTTAGGAGTTTATGCTCTGCAATTCAAGCCAAAAGTTCTGATAACCCTCCTGAAATCCACTTTTCAAGTGCATTCCCTCTCATACACCCTGAGCCTGTAGGGTGGGAGGGTGGATATGGGTTTCAGCTTTAGTCTGATTAATACTGTTTTCTGGGATTGTGAATGTCCACACTTGCATTCCAAGTTCTGAAATTAATTTAGAAAAATGTCCAAAAGGACAGAATTTGTATTTCCTTTTTTTTTTTTTCTTAGGAATATTTTTTATAGTCAGCTTCCAAGATATCCATTATCTTTGGATCTTTCTGTAGGTTTCTCTGACGAGCAAAGGAGGGATCACCAGTACCACAAAGGAGAATGCTTACTTAACAGTTAATGTCCCTAATGGACACATGCCAGAGGAGTCAGCAAGAATGCATGGTGACATCCATAAATGATGGTGCATAATGATGACAGAGAGAGTGCATATATTATTATTTGAGTCTTTTATTACTTATGGCTTTCATATTTGTGCTGACACATCTTCTTGAGGTGTCTGAAACAATGTTATATGAAACTCACACTGTGTAGCACCTTACTTTCTTTTGCCCAAACTAGAAATATCTTGCTGAATGATTAACAGGTGGAGGGTTTTTTGGCAGGGTTTGCAGTATTGAGCTTTGCTGTAGCACTCTTCTCACACATCTCTCCCATTTCATGAACATTGTAATTACCTCTCATAAAAATAAAATCCACCCTTGCATTCAATGTAAGTACTAGATTTCGCTATTCTTTTCCTTAATTTCCTTTACTCATTTGAAGAAGTGAAAATGCAATTGAAGGCTACTCAAATCCCAAGGGAAATTAAAAGCAGCTTTTGGTACTGAACTTATAAATGGTACTTTTGGATAGAAACTGATGCTTTTCCATCAATTAAATCTGATTTTAGAACTAGCTTGTCTTTCTTAGTGATTATGTAAAAGACCATATGTAAGATAGATAAGCAAATTAAGAAGCAAGGCCAGAAGGAGAATAGAGAAGCAATACATTGCATTTCTAAGGTTGTCTTTAGATATGCCACTTGTGACCATAGTGGTAAAAGTGTGTCATCAGTCAAATGTGCACAGAACTCTGAAAAGAAGTAATTATTTTACAGGAATACTTCTGATATAGATGTTTACAAAGCAGGAATTGTGTCCCTTTTGATCATGTAATTATTTCCATTCTCAAGCAAAGTTCTATGCTCAACTAAAGTAGTTAAAACAGTAGCAAATCTGTAGGTTAATCAGGACTTCTGGTTTTCTTACAGTGTTGTCCAATGTGACTTAAAATTTTCAGTGACATTTTTCAGGAGGAAAGTGTTTCTGTTGATGGCAATCTGTAAGGCTTTGTTGAAACTACAACCAAAATCAAAGTGCATGTATTTTTTCAGAGTGTGGGGGATTCCCTGACAGAGGTAGTTACAGAAAAAATATTTATTCTTGTATTAAGCAAGGATGTTGGCTAGAATGTGGAATATTAATTTCTCTCAAATATTTAAATCTGATGCTCTGGAAGACAATTCTGTTTTGGCAGACCTCCTTTTACTCTTTTTGAGGGAAGCTTCTAAGTAAGGACACTAGTGGAATAGTTATCTCCATGAAACCTAGGGGCAAAGGAAGTCCCTAACTATCTACCTATATAGCTATCCCTACCTGATAGGTATATAAGTGATATACTAATATTTCTGTTAATAAGATAACTAATATTTCTGTTTATTACATCTTGGACAATAATAGAATGAATGTGGGAGGATAGCAACCCTTTGGAGAAGACATTGTACCTCAAGTCATTCCCTGCAGATCCTTTTACTATAGCTCAAGACTTTTATAATGTATTTTCTTCTGACTTGTAGAAGAGATATCCTCTGTGTTGCTTTATCATTTGTAGTAGCCTGTGAAAGGCAAGAACTAGGCTGCCATAAGCCTAGAGGAGTAACCTAAAAAAGGCTCTGAAGGTCTGGGTATTAGCTTGCATTTTTATTACAAGATGCTAACACCATTACATGTTCACTCCAGGCTGTTTCACATTTCATTTAATTACATTCACAATTTGATATCCTCTAATGTTGTACCTTAAACATGCAATAAATTTCTTTAATAATTTAAAAAAATAAAAATCCCCAGAGATATGAGGAGTCAGAAGCAGATTGATTTTTGAAGCTTATTTGTCACTATGAGCAGAGATTAGAGCTCAAAGAAGAGTGACTCATGATGTCTGTGCTCTTTGCAGCATGACTGACAGTTTGCAAGTAAAGAAAGATGCCTATTTGTCTGGGAAGTTAGCAGGGAAAGGCTATTTTATTCAGCCAGACCAGGGCTGTATTTTGGAAAATGTTGTGTCCATTTTTCCAGTCTTGGTGGGCACTAATACAGTCTGTACACCCAAACCAACACTTTCCCAATATGAGCAGTTTGCCTTTATGTCTGTCCTGACTGCACCCTTTTCCTTTACTTTGGCCTTGGTATAGAGCCTACTTGGAACTATGTAAAAACCTTTGACTTTGGTGGAATTTGGATCTGATAAAAAGGTACATTGCTAGGTTTTTTTGCAACAAAGTGGCTTTTTGACTCCTTAGTAGCAGATCTACATATGGATATTGACACTTCTCATTCAATCTTCTATTTTCGAAGAACTTCTCTCTGCGTTGCCAAATTTCCAGTAAATCACCTCTAAAAGACTTCAGATTCCTCCTCTATTGTGAAGTGCCTTTAGATTTAGTTGCTTAGATTTGAAGTGGAAAAGTGCAGCAATCTAGAATAGAGGTCTTAAAAAATATTGTGGTTGGTTTCAGTTCTAGTCCATTATCTTGTGCAGAAGACAAGAATATATTTCCTTTATCTTGTTTTTCACTCTGTTGTTACATGATTATAGACAAACAGACATAGTATTTATTTGATTGTGTTACATTGTGAACTACTACAGAAAGAACAGACAAAAATAGGAAAAAAACCAAACCAAGACAACGCTTTTCTATTTCTAAGATTACAGGTCTGCTACATTTAGTCAAAGTTAGACTGTTTACCGTGGGCTTTAGCTGGTTACCTTGAGATCATATTTAGGCAAACGTAATATGACTCTTCCTTTCCAGTTCAGCACAGTTCCATTTTTTGCTTTTTCTTTTTTTCGGTATTTTATATTATTGACTCCTCTGCTAATGAAGATACTGATATTTTCTGAAGAGAAGCTGGATATTCCAGCAGATTTAAGCATTTCAGGAGATAGTCCTAACTTTACAGTTTTGATTAATTGGTTTGATTTTCCTAAATTTGATTCTGAATCATGGACAATCTTTCTGTTGAGGAAAACATGCAAGGGGCTAGTACTGCAGAATTGGAACAAGTCTACTTTGTTCCAACACACTGAGTGGAGGATAGTCCTTCTTTTTGGAGGATATGTAATAAAAAGGTGAGACATTCAAGGAGGCAGGATTATCTGAAAACTCAGGAAAACCTGAATTTCATACAGCTGTAAGCTACAGAAGAAAATGGTGCTTGACTACCGTGCCTGATGCAGAGTTTTTAGAACACGAGGGCATGTATAATTTAGCAGTGACAGCAGTAACGGCAGGAGAAAGAAATTTACTTCAAAGGAGGAAGGAACAGAGGGAGGGAGATGTTTTAACAAACCTGGGAGCTCTCTCTGTGAACAGTGCCTTACAGGATTCAAATGCAGAAGTCCAGACTCTTCTATCGATTGCTGACTGATCTGTATTTTTTCTTCTCTCAAACTTAGTGTATACTCAGTTTTTAGATTTAAGATCTGCTTTTAACTTTAAAGGAAAAAAATCTTGGATGAATTTTCTCTAACAATGCTTTTCAAGAAAAAAAAAAAGTGACACACACAGAGAACAAAACCTTAATGCAATAATACCTTTTTTTTTCCTCTGGTGGTGTAGAACAGAAAATTTAACTACCTAGAATCTCCTTTTATCCACATGGCAGTCATCTCCCTATAAACATTGGATTCCTCCATAGATAGAGATCTGAACATGCTCTTGGATAGCTTTTCCTTAGCTGCTTTGGTCTGCAAGTCAGGTGGTGCAGAAGATTATCTAGAGCAAAGAATCAACACCGTGTGTTTTAATGATCAGGCAGCAGTCATGATTTAAGAAGTTTGTATGTTGAACAAAAGCAGAAAACATCACTATTCTGTCTTTCTGAGGTGAGGTTTGTCTCCTTGTGTCCCACAGGAACCACAGCGCTTGCCAGGAATCCGAGAGTCATCTTTTCTTACTCGTTTTAAACTCCACTGGTCCTTTGGTGTCCCACATCACCTGGGAGAACCTACAGGAGAAGTTGCCTGAATTTTTATTATATTCCATAGATTATTAATGAGAGAAGGAAGGAAGGAAGGAAGGAAGGAAGGAAGGAAGGAAGGAAGGAAGGAAGGAAGGAAGGAAGGAAGGAAGGAAGGAAGGAAGGAAGGAAGGAAGGAAGGAAGGAAGGAAGGAAGGAAGGAAGGAAGGAAGGAAGGAAGGAAGGAAGGAAGGAAGGAAGGAAGGGAAAAAAGTTGCTCTCATTCTCTTGTAGGATTTAATTGCTCTCTTTGCTGAAATGGGAATAATATTATCAAAAACATTTAAATCACTGTAAGATATGCTGAATATGTGGCATATTCATCCTTGAACTCATCCATGAGGTAGCAATAAAAGCTGAGATTCTAGCCTGTGTTCTCTTTCAGTCTTTCTTCATAAGGATAAGTTTGCTGGATGAGAATCAGCAGGTATCTAGATTTTTCACTGCATATACTTTGAACAGTCCTATTCATTTGAGGATTGTGATTCCAGAAATAAAGAAATATCCCTCTAAATGTGATTTCCCAAACAATGTTTAGCTTCAATGGAATTTCCCATCCATTTTAGCACATCCCTGTTATGTGACACTTGGAATCCTGACAATGATGCACTGCCTAACTAAAATACTAACTTTTATGAAAGGTATCAAAATGAGGGGAGGTAATATTGGGAAACAACATTTCAGCAAAGTGTCCAAATTTATATTTGTTTCCAGCTCTTAATTAAATGAAAGAACTTTCTTTGAAAGACTCCTGCCAGCCTTACTGAATGTAGTAATAATGAAGTAATTTTTGTCTTGAGAAGGCTGTTTTCAACAGCCGTGTATTCTTGTTAGCATTGGTGATCTCTGTTGCAAAACAAAATCACATGCAGCTGTATTTCTGACACTCTTTGTGGTTAAGATACACTATTTTGTGGTAAGGACTTATGATGTAAAACAATGTTATTATGTAGTAACTATCAGAAGTCAGTTGGTACTAGGTTGTAAGTTATAAAGTATGGGACAATAATTATATTGTCTTTTTAAGTACAAGGAATTATTGCCATACCTCAGATGTCTACTAATAAAACTTGTACTATAAAACTTATATTATAATTGTGGAAATACAAGTTTTGAAAATTAATATTGGTGATGGAAAGGACAGTTCCAGAAAAAATATCTTTAGCTCTTTTGGGTTATTCTATGCAATTTTGAAGTGGTTATACTAGCTGTGTGAGTTGACACAGGCAGGCACCCACTACTACCACAAAAATATGGCTGAAATGCAAAGAGTAAATTTATTTCATTACCTCACTAGCTGGAGGATCCCAAAGCAATACTCAGGTGGAGACACACAGGTGGAAATGATGGCACCATCGTGCTGAACCCACCCTAGAAGTGGCACAGCTGCTGTTTGCACCCATTTATTAAGGGCCAGTGTAGCCCACGCTGTGATTTCCCTTGCGCTCTTTTATGATCTCTGAGCTTTGATATTTTCTCTCCCAACACTGGGAACTCAAGCAGGTCAGTGACAGTGCCTCCAAGGATCTGCAAAGACCTATGTTACCTCTACACAGAGATCCTACTCCTCAGAACAGTCAGAGGATCCACAGCAGAAGGCACAATACATGTGGTTTTCCACACTGTTATCTCCAGGCCTTGGTGTTCCCAGCTGCAAGGTCCCCAGCTGCAAGGTCCCCCAAGCCAATTAACCATCCTCCTCACCATTCTTCTGCTTCTAACCCTTTCCTTCCAACATAGTTTATTGCAAACAAACTTATCATAGAATGCTGACGGGTTAGGATCCAAGTCTCTCCAATTTGGAGACAAGGATGTCATGTGGGATGGTGTCAATTGCTTTGCAGAGGTCCAAGTAGGCAATGTCAGTTGCTCTGCCAGATCCACCAGTGCTGAGCCCCATCATAGAGTGTCACTAAATTTGTCAGGCATGATTTGCCCTTTGAAATGCCATGTTGGCTGTTACCAATCCGCTTGATCATTGAAATATGATATTCTGTAAAAAGCAGCATCAAAATTTAAAATTTTCCAGATTTTAAAAGACATTTTCTGTAACATTCAGAGCAGGAAGTAACAGAGGTAAACATAACTTGTATTCAGTTTGGGATTGGTTGTTTGTGCTTTTTTCCCCTTTTGCCTATAAGACTATATTCAGCCTACAAGTTAGATTAAGAGACTTTTTTTTTTAAATAAGGATGCTGTAAAAATGCATTAACAAGGCATTTTTTCTCACAGAAGTCCTCAGATTTTGATCAGTGCTAGTACAGAAAAATAATCTAGAAACTGGTAATTACTCGTTGTTCTAACCTTTAATTCTTAAAGTTACTGCATGCTTTGTCATGGGAGCAGTTGGCCAATGAAGAGCTCTAAACTTGTAGCCTCATGGAGCAGTATTGGCCAGGAGACCTCCATCACCCTGAAAATGGGTTTGGTTTATCTGTGTCTGACTTCTGATTTGCTGACCATATTTCCTTACCCTTTGGTGCTTAGACATAACTCCTTTGTTTGACCCCAAAAAGCTGCGGGATTGCAAAGACCCATCAAAATTGAGTCTAGTTTACAGTACTTTGTTTTGATGCAGCTAAGAAATGAGCAAAAGGGAAACTTTCAGAACATGTATGAAAGACACAGTGGGATTTCTCAGGACATTTATTCCTTAAGAAACCAGGAAAAGGGATGCTTAAATGTTGAGATATTCAAATTATGAAATTTATTGCATACATTGAGTTTCTTTTTAGCTGTTAAATAGAAAATTCATGCAAGAGACTCTTTACTTTCAAAGTCATCACAGGAGTTGTAGGGTTGATGAAAATGATATCCTGTTATCAGAAGACCTTATTTTAAATTTGCAATTTTCATTACAATATATTCATAAAATAGCAAGCTAAAATTAATTTTAGGATGAAAGCAGTAACAGAGTGATAAAAACCAGGTAAGATATCCAACCCCCCTAAATCATTCATAGAGAATAATCGCATTAGCTTTGTTTGTATAAAAGTTTCAATGACCTGTATAAAAGCAGAAGCTACAACAACACATCAACTCTTCCTGGAACCTGAGAACTAAAAAGATATGAGGGCTTGTTTATCTATGTAAATTTTTTTTCTTGTTTTATAATGATACTATTGGGCCCAGTTTATAATGAGAGCAGTGGCTGTGAAATAATGTAATGCATGTGTTTCCAGAGGAGAGAAATTATTAACAAACTTCCTGGGTTTCCTCCTTATGTGGCATGTGTTGCTCCAGTAGCTTCAGCTGCACAGTAAAAGAAATTCTAGCTCTTTATTTCTTGCTCTGTCATTTTTCTCCTTCTACCTCTGCTCTCATAGTCTCAAAAGAATAGACTTTTCTTTTGTTCTGTTAAGCATGAAGTCACAGAAGCAACTCTTCAGTAGGAAGAGACTTATACTGATAGGAAGAAAATTTCAAAAGGTCTGAGAACTTGTCTTTTTGTCACCAAAATCCGTAAGAGTTTTATCATTAACTTCAAGAGGAGTGGATTCAGAAATGAATGCTTTCAAAAATCCTTCAGCAAAAAGTAGCTTTTTCTTCCTCTTTTGCCTGCTATATTTCTCTCCATCCTTTCTTCCAGCTCCTTCAATAAATTTCTTTTGAGTGTTATTCAGCACATACATATCTTTAACTGGAATTTTCAAAATACAAGAAGTACGTGCTGACTTAGAGTATATATTTATATACAAAGTAGTCAGTATGGCTATAGTATACCAAAAGTATATTTTATTAGTTCCTCTCAGAACCTAAGTGAGCATGACATGATTTAAGAGACTTTAGATGCTCGTCTCTATTTCTGCAATACAGAAAAAATTTTAGTATTTATATTTAGGTGGCCACTTTTAAAATGTGAGATTTATTTTTTTAATCAAATTGTTTATATTTTTTTTCTGAAATATCATGTTGATTTAAAATTTTCACAGTGATGTTACACTTATTCTGTTAGATTGTATTCTAAAGAAACCCCCAAACTATTTCACTTTTGTATTTATTTTCATACATTGAACATAGAGGAATAATTCTTTGGAATTAAATGTTTACTGAATGTATCAAGTCAGATGGGATTAATGTACTCAGTGGTAGTGACACAAAGATTTCATTTAATTTTATTTATTTATTTATTTACTTAATTTTTATTTAAACATGTGCCTGTTTTCTCTTCATCAGCATTTATTCTCAGTGTCACATCTCCCGCTCCCCGAGGTTTCATGTAAGGAAGTTTCTTTTGGACACTTTCCCATCTGTTCAGGAAAGTGCTGTAAAAGTTTTGCATTACATCCTTCCTATGTCATGATCATAACATCTAATGCTGTCAAAGTCTACATCTGCTATATCATATTTGCCAATTCTGCTTAGATTCTCTAGACATCAATGTTTAGACAGGAGAATCCTACCCAGTTAGTCCACAATGTTCTGTAATGTTTTGAAGGGAATAGAGAGGGCAAGGGTACAGACACACAACAGGATGTAATAACTCCAGGGGTTTCTTATGGTCATATTGAAGAAAAAAATTACTCAAAGCACTGTTTTCCAGAGTATTTTATTCCTTATTTCTTTTTCTGCAAAACTAGTTGGATGAACTTTTCAAGGTGACTTTGCAATCTAAGTTAATTCACAACCTGTCAGAAATTGTGGCTTAAAATAAATGACCCCAGAGTTTTTCCATTCTGTTCTAGAAATAAGTAAATAAGAAAATGCATAATCTAAAAAATAGCTCTAGTTGCATTTTTAAGCTCACAGTTCAGAAGAATTTTGCCAATTAAAAAGTATAGGTGTAGATTTACTATGGCCTATTTCTTTTGATATTCTGTATGCAAATAATGTTACAATTATTATGAATTAAAACATGGTAACAAAAATGACTAATTTAGGCTCCTGATCATTTAAAGTATTTGAGCTTTGATGCTTAAAGCACCAGTGGACTTATACTCCATGCCTCCAGTGTACCCAGAAGGCTCATCAAGAAATCTCATTCTATTGTTTATATTTTAAAATTTGCTTCCGTGCAGTGCCAGCTCCCAAGACATTATCCAAACATCTCAGAGGTCATTGTATCACCCTTGTTGATTGCTATTCCACGTACAGTCTTACTGCTTTTTCAAGGTGACAGTCTTTATTCCTCCTTTCCAGCCTCACAATGTACTTGTTGGCTTTGTGCTACTCCAGCCCAAACAGTAACAGAAATTTGGCATGGTAAGAGAAGACAGCTGGAGAGCAGTGCTTTTTAAAAGTAGCTGTTCTACTGCTGCAGGATAGAGATGTTCTGGCCCTTGATATTCCTGGGCAGTGAACAGGTGTATCAGGCTTCCTGGGTGATGGATACCTCCTTTCAGCTCAGCTGGGCAAAAGGGTATTATTTGTTAAGGAGCTCTGTCTGTATTTGTGCACTGAACTTTCTGAGGACTGCTGTGACCTGAGCTTTTCTGTTCATCTGGAAGTACAGGAACCTGCAGCTTTGGTTAAAATTTGATTCCAGTCCTCAAACTGAAATCTGTCAGAAAGTAAAGTATTTTAAGCAAAATTCAAATTCTGCAGTTTGGTTTTGCTATAACAATGAGTAGCATAAATTCTTTTTATTTCAGATGAAAGCAAACCCATCACTACATTGAAGTTTCCTGTGCATTTTGAAATTAAGCCAAATAAATACATCTTTAGAAGAAAATCCTGCTTGAAGTAACACATCAGTTCCATTGCTTTGCTATACTTCCAGCCTGCAGGGCTGCCAGTAAATTTGCAGGAAATTGCATATTTCATGTGGTAGGGTCAACAGAGTTGGAGAAGTCAGGTGGTGTTATTAGAAAAGAGGCTTCAGATATCACTCTGAATATCTTGCTACATTTTTTTCCTGTGAACTGTAGATACTGTTGTTATTGTAGTCCCTGCTTAGAGAATCCTTTAGAAAATGATAGAAAGCTGCTTTAGGGAAAAACACTTTTCATATTCCCTCCCTTTCACATCTTCTTATGAGCCAATTGGTCAGGCAATGAACCAATAAATTGAATCTTTAAAACTTTAGGAAGCATTGGGTGTTCAATGCTGAGCTGACGAAGAATTTCTTGGTGGGTTTTTTATCATATTTTAGGAAAGTTTCTTAAAATCCAGAGTGGAATCTGGGGGAAAAGGGAGTAGGGAATCAGAAAAAACTCTAGTTCAGAGACACAACATATTATTAGGGAGACCCTTTTCTATCTTCTTGCATTGGGATCTAGTATTTGAACACGTTTCCAATATGCAAAGCTGTAATATCCTAGCGCTAATATGCTAAGCTCTATCATCCTGGTCATTGTAACCATCCAAAAGGCCACCCTCCCCAGCTTTTGAACAGCTATTCACTGGGCAATAGACTGCCTCTACAGCAGTAGAGGTTGGGTACCCAGCTTGGAAATGGAGGATTTTGTTTAAGTTACAAAGAACTCACATGTTCACACATGAACAGAATATAATCTTACTAATTAGTCTTTTCCAAGTCAGAGGAGGAACTGGATTATGAAACAGGCATGGGAGGCAGTATCTAAGGAAAGCACTGAAATAGGCAAGTAGGAAAATGTCCAGTAGAAGGCTTCCATCAAAAAATCTTGTCTCTATTGATTCAGAGACAACCATAATAAAGGAAAAAAAAGAGTTTGAAAAGAAGACGATGGATTATCAGATAAATGTACATATCTCTGGGAGCTGTCACCTTCCCTGAGGTGTCAGGCCTCTCTCCCTGTGGTACGTGTATCTGGACTGCACAGATTAAGATTTCTTATATGTCAAATAACCCCCCCAAATCCCATTGGGAACAAGAAGAGCTTTATGTGCTAAATACTTACACTATGAAAAATTAACTGGAATTACAGAGAAGAAACCACAGATTGTTTAATCTTTTTAATGTTATAATCTGTCTTAAATTTGCAAGGATCAAGAATGTAGCTTGCAGAAACTCTTCCAGTCTTCTCTATTGCAAAGTGTTTTACTTCACTAAGTATATGAATGAGAACTGCATATGCATAAAAAGTCATAAAGGAGCTCAGAAATTTCCATCCCATTAAATTTAGTTTGCATGAAGACAAACTGTAACTCAATATATATGCATTTATATACACATATGGAAATATATACACATTCATATATTTATGTGTAAATATATATATATATATATACACATATGTATACATATCTCTGAGCATGTATTTGTTGCATTCTGTATGAGTACCCAGAGTATGTACTTTCCAAAACAGAAAACCCAAAAGAAACCTGCTTCTGCTGTGTACTGTCTTGGAAGTTCTTGTCTCTGAGGAATCTTGATGTAAACTGCCAAGAGAATGTGACAAGACATCTTTTCTATGTCACCCTATAGAAGATTATTTTCACATTGCACACTGCTATATTAGAAACCCTGGATGCCTGGAAAAACAAGAGAAATGGCAGTCATCAGTGGTCAATAGATCTGTTTCCTTTATTAGAGGACTAGAGAGAAAATGGACAGCTTCTGGATAGATGTGGCAATTAGAATTTCTACTTCAGTCTATTAGTAAGCCACTAAAAGTAGTCTTTAAGTGAAAATTATTCTTTATTTTGTTATGAAAATCCTCTCAAAAGTTGGAAGACATGATTTTGTCATTTAATAAATTGCTATGCAACTAATCAAACCAGCCTCCCAACCCACAAACCAATAAAAGCAAACTGCTCTGGTTGTACTTTCTGCACAGCAGAAGTCTGACAGTACCATTTCTTGTGCAAACAAAAATAGAGGGCTGTTGTTCTTAGCTATGAGAAGGAGCTTTCTGATGGAAAGTAAGAGTGAGTAATGACATTTTTCCATCCAGCCATAGCATTTATGAGATTAGACTGTGAGAAGTATCTTTGTGTGATTCCTCTTCCTCTCTCCAGAAGTGCTATACTCATAAAATCCTTCACTTGCATTTTTGTGCAAGTTTTCTCCAGGGAGCATGAAATTTTCTTTGTTTTGCTCTTGGAGTATATTTGCTGCTGTTCTTTACAAACAATTCTTGATGTGCAATTTTAAAATATTTTCAAATATTTAATATGGTGGAATAAGAATGACAAAATTTATATCCCTAACTGTAAACCTGCATTGTATCATTGCTCTTTGCTCTCCCTGGCTAAATTTGCTCAATGCTTTGATTCAAAATATTTTCTGGTTATTCTGGATTTGTTTTGAGCACAATAAATATTTGACTATGAGACTTAATGCTCCAGTAATATAAAGACTGTTAATATTCATTCTTTTTTTCCCTGATAATCTTTTTTTTTTTTTTTTTGAGCAGCAGCCATGATAGCTGAGCATGCATTGAGAGCAAAGTCCTTTTGACGCAAATCTCTTGCTGAAACAGGAAGCAAAGGCTATATTACTACTGGTATGAAGGAGGAAAATAACCTGTTAGGTCATTTTCTTCCTTTATTTGGAAGGATTCACATACTCAAATCCTTGAATGTGGACCTGAAATGTGTTAGATGAATGGGAAGAATTGACTAATATTACAAAAACTACATATGATAAGGGAATCAAATCCTAGTGTTAGGAATGTGGCCCAACTTATTTCTCCATAAATCAGTGAGCTGGGCAGCCTGTCATAACATGTTCCAGTTCCCTGATTTTAAAAACTGTAAATTGGGTAGCATTGTATATGGCTCTTCTCCACTTATCCACTTCAGGCAGCAAATATCTTTATCATCAGATCAGAATCTGGAGTAGAGCTCACAGGCAATGCTCCATTACCTGTAGTCATATGCCATTCTACCATCTGTTTCAATGATCTTTTAAATGGGCAAAATTAAGCCCATTCTCCACTGATCTACCCAGACTCTAAAGGCTAATCCAGCACAGGTGTTTTTATGATCAGCAGAGCCTCATCCACAAAGTTCTTCAGAAGACATTAAAGCCTTCTAACCTTTAGCATGAAGAATCCAAGGCAAAGCCACAGGCAGCTATTTTCTCTTTCAGAAGAATCTTTTGTCTCTGTGTTCTCCTTTCGCCAAATTTACTACCATTCTAATATCACAACTGACTATCTAGATAACCAGGATAACCATGCTCATCTTTCTTTATTTTTTGAATACTTTATAATCTTAAAGACAGACAAATTCCAAGTGAAGGAACACACATGCTGCGCAATATTAATAAACATTAAAGTTCATGCAAAGAATGCCTCTATGGTAGGAACAGGAGGCTCCAGAAATAAGGTTCCTGAATTCTGATTATTTTGTTTTTATTACTGCCAGATGGTTTCCTTCCCTCACCGATTACTTATTTTTAGTTGTCTTTTAAACTCACTTGTAGTGAGTGATTAATTTGAATACCTTCAGAAAGGAAACACAAAAGTGTGTTTTGACAGAAGTTGAATTTTTATGAGAGGGTGTATTTTTAAAATTCCACAAGTTTCTTAGCAAGTTCCAGTGAAGGGATATTTTGAAATATGATGTTTCCATCAATACACCAAATGTAGAATGACAGTTCTGACCACTAAAGTCATTCAGCAGATTCTGGAAACCTTTTTGGCAGAGATCTGCCACTCACATGTTTTAAAGCAGGCAGAAGTCTGATTTAGCTGGGCACCTGATGATGCTCTACGAGAGTAAGGAAGCCCATGGGGATGGCACAGCTGCAATCCCTATTCCGAATGTAGCGTTCAGAATATGTTCAAGGAAAAGATAAAATGTCTGGGTTGCTCAGCCAGTTCCTGTTACCATGACAACTCTGGAGAGCAGTAATTTAGATCAGCCTTAGGGTTACTCTTTCAGCTCTTGCAGAGGAAGGGACGTAAGTCCACTTACAGGTGTTGGAGAAAACAGTGCTAATGATATGACTACCTATGTATGTGTGAATCCATTGTGTTAGCTAAATCAAATATTGAGGTTGCTGTTATATTCCTTTAGACAGGTGGCAGCAATTGTCAGTGTATCAGTGGAAAAGAAGAATGAATCTATAAGAAAGGAGCAGGCTCAAGTTATTTCATTGAACCAGACATGTAACAAACACTGTGTGTGCACTCTGTCCAGTGCCTCCCTGCTCCTCCTTCCAGGCCTTGCCAGGTGCTCCTGTGCACCTGGCTAACTTTCCTCATAAGTGCTGCCAGCAGCAACTGCAGGCTGCTAGAACTGAACCTACTCCATCTCATGCCGTTCCCTTGGCTACCTCTGGAGGTATCCATCAGGTTGTTGTTCCCTTGCCCCAGCTTTGCTGTCTGTAGCAACTCTTAGGGAATGCTCCAGGCTTTGCAAACAAACTTCCACAGATCAAAACTTGTACAAACTCATAACATTGTAGAAGTCACAATTTCCTTTTTCAGTGCTACTCAAGTGCTCCCCTTTTGATGTGGAGAAGCTTGTCCTGCAGAATCATGTATTTTTTTGTCTCGTTCACCATCTGTCTCCATGTCACTTCTGTTTCCTGGCCTCTTCATACATGCCATGTGAAACCTGCAACAAGGCATAGCTGCTTTCCATTAAATGAACCGAGACACTTTTGTTCCAGTCGTGGTATAAATCACAGATAATGATCACTCATGCTCTTTGAACTAACATGTTCTTTTCCATGACATGTAATATACAAGAAATAAGACTTTAATAATTTCACAGGCTTGAGTCACTTGTATTCATAAATGAACCTTTGACACCTCAGTGAAGAAAATGCAATTGACTGAGTCATATGAACACGAAGCATACCTAGAGTGTTAATGCAGGCCAATCTTTTCTTCTCCTTTTGAAAGAAAAGACTTTGGGGACCTGAATGCACAGCATTTGTCTCATTATGTCTAGCATGCTGTTGCTTTGCTTTTTCACAATGGCAAGGTAACCTGCTGACACAGCTTGCCAGACTCCTGCCTCTCAGTGGATGTTTAAGCTGGGCTGATGCAAATGGGCTGTTGAATTGCACTCATTTGGCAGTCCTCCCACTCAAAAGATGAAGAGCAGCAACTCTGATTTACAGGGCCTCTTCTCATTTACTTCTTTTGTTAGGCAATATTTTTTGTTTAAGAAACAGATACACTGAGCAGAGAATTTAAGCTCTGGTGAATGATTCTGCAGTTGAAAAATCTTTTGCCTGTGTTAAAGCTAACATTCCTCTGGCCAAACAAGGTACACAAAGACACTCCTGAATTCAGCAGGTCTGCCTAAATATGTAACAAAATTGGGTGGTTGAGTATTTTCAAGTGTATGGCTAAAGCCTACAGAACAAAATTTTAGTTTGGAAAAAAACAAGGGATGTTCTTAAAATGTACATATTTCCATTGAGTATTAATTGCAATATTTTCAAGTTGTTAATATAAATATTCACAAAAGTATTGAATTTCATTAGGAATCTTTGATGTATTTTATTTTCCTTTTCAATTTATTCTTTAGATCTGTTAAGGTTGATCAATTAGAGAAAAATGCCAACAATGTATTTTTTAAAATTCCTACAATTTGTTTTTAAACGGAGCTCAACCTTTAATTTGAATAATATTGAACTTTTTTTAATTTAAATAATCCAACTCCTGGTTAAACATTGCATTCATAATTTATCACATTTTCCCAGTATTAGTGGCAAGAAAAGAGATGTAAAATTCAAAACTTTGGACTGTTTTGGATTTTCAGACATCAGTTTTTCTTGGAAGGGGGAGTGTGAAAAGTCTAGAGAATGTGACTGTATTTGATGGAAAAGAATTGTGTGTGAGTTGTTTTCTTTTATTCCTCTCATAGTTTAATGCTTCTCATGTAAAGTTATAAAATTGGTATAATGTATTTCCACATAATATAAAATGGAAGATAATAATAGTTCTGCAATATAATCATAAGTTTTGCATCACTGTGGCACCTGATTCATGTCCAAATCTTGCCCAGCAACAGTAGTACCTGAGATCAGGCTGAGATCAAAGAGCAAAGGCACACAGGCATATTTCAAGAAATCTAAGCACAGACCTAGCTATAAAGTTTAGGCAATTTCAATGAGCTCAGTAGTGTATTCGAAGTATTTTTAGATTATGTTTGCTGTACTTAATTCCTTCATCCAAATAGGTGCTGCTCCTCACTAGGGTAATTGCTTGTCCTAATCGGTGCTGATCAGTTTTTCTGCCTGCAGTGCTGGAATTAGAGTAACATCATCTTAGTCCTGATTCTAAATGCAGCCTTACTAGAGATGATAACCTTAACATTTTCCTTACCAGTCTCAAACAGGAGGTAAGAAAGTGTCTATACCAAAGAGCCAAGAGCTTTATCTGTGTTATCTTTCTGTGTATTTCTGCATACTATCAAATACTGCAGAGAAACTTTTCCTTACCCAAAATGCTCCCACTTCTCTTAAAGCATAAATACTAGTAAGTACTAGCCAACTTGCCTAGGAAACTTGTCCTTCTGCCTTTCTGTCCCAGACTCCCTTCCTCTCCTCCCTTTCCAGTCTAATTGGACAGTTTAGAGACTGAGCTCAAGACAGCAGCTGGAATCCCAGCCTCTCACAGGCACTACATCTACAGGTTGATTTTTAATGATAGGGGGAGAGAAGAACTCCCATCATCCCCCTTCTCTGACACTGATTTTGGTTGGTGTACTTGTCCTCACTAAGTCATCTCAGCCACCATTTTTCTCCCTCGTACCCTGTCAGGGCTGTACATTTTTAGGCATTTGATTGTCTATGCAATTCACACAGTTTGGCACAACTCAATTAGGCTCAATCCCACCTCCAGTCCTTCAGCTGACTGGCATGTGTCATCCCCTGACTCACCAGTGCAGACACCTGATCTTCTGAGCCAAAAGGCTGATAGTTTTAATAGCACTCAGAAGCAAAAAAGTTCAAATAAGTCCCATATTACCCAGTAACTACTGACCATGTACTTATAAGATATCAGGGGAAAGGGAACATTAAAACACCTACACAATGCTCAGAGATTTCTGAATGTCCACTGCATTCCTTTAGAGACTTTTTTTTACATTGCTGCATGTAGAACCAATAACTTACAGTTCTTTGGAATTGAAAAAATTTAAGAATTTATGTAGGTGCTGTTTCTGACCTAAAAAAGTAATCTACTGGGAGATGCTCGAAGTAGAGGTCACTTTGCCTAATACAGATTTTATCCTAAAGTTCCAGAATCATACTTGGCAGATTTGGCCAGGCTGATTTTCGGTAAGGGCATACTGGAAAGTCTCATGTAATAATAATTAAGTGCTGATTTTATGACATACAGAATTTGAGCTGCACAGAGATAGGATTTCCAAACCCGGTCACTTGATTATGCTGCTATTACATAATTATATTTTCAGATCTCTGAGACTCCTCTCCCAAGCTGTCAGGACAAATGGGCAGAGGGCAGAGAGGGGGTGACAGGTCAGATGAGCAGGTAAGGCCATAACTCTCTGCTGTCCAGATAGGATGCAGTGACAGCTGAGCCCCTGTGGAATGACTCTTTCCCCTGCTGAGTGTGAGGAGCAGTAACTGCTGGACTGACCAGCTGGTTCCAGCACACTTGGTCACAGGGCAGGCAAGGGTCACACTGTAGCACTGCACTGCCCTGGAGCTGCTTGGGCAACTCTCCCTCTGTGACCTGACAGACCTGGATTCTGCTGCTGTCCCTCTGCAGCTCCAAGTGAAGCCACTGCTTGCTAATTTATTTATACCAGGTTGTTTGGAAGAGAAGTTGACTGGACCATTAGTGTCAGCTATGTTAGAAGACAACAGCAGTGGAAGAGTTTTGCTGACAGATTTGGAACACATGAGAGAGCACTTTGAGGCTAAGAAACTGCAGATATTTCAGATAACTCAATTCTCTTCTTACAGTAATTATATGCATGAGTTGTATAAAGCAAATTAAAAAAAAGAAACTTAATATTAAGAACTGATTATAAGTTCTATTAGTAGATAAAACTTATTAGTATTAGTAGACAAGCAAGACATCTTTCAATATTTCATCTGCCTTAAGACACTATGTTTATTGTTCTGTTCTTCTTTTTAAAAGAAATTATTAGTCTTCATCCTTTCCCTTCCTCCTCCCCACCTCCTCCCCCTACTCTGTCCAGAATTAGTATTGGAAACAAGATGCTTCTAGAGCTGTGCTATGATATAACATCTTTCCCTCCAGATACTGAAAACATGCTGATAGGTTCTTCAAAAGAACAGCAATACTTTCAGACTACTGGTGTCCCACCACTGTCCCAAATGTTTGCTGTTTAGTTTTATTTCATTTATTGAAGTTATGATTAGTAAAAAGCCTTGTCTGAAGAGTTTTGAGCAGTAAAGTGTACAAATTCATCATCAGACTGGAAAAGCTTAAACAGATTTTTTTTTTCTGTACTGTATGTGAGGAATCAGTTACATTCACGGGGTTGAGATAAATTTACATCCTGTGTTTTTTCAAACATGATAATGATGAACATTATGGCCTGATGACTAAATATGGGATTCCAGAAGGAGAGCACATGTGACAGTCTGCAATGCATGTGTCTAAAGAATTAGTACCCAGCATGTTAACTATGAGTAGAAGAATATGAATGGGGTAATAAAGCTGCATTTAGCTGTAAAAAACAAAATCAGAAAGAACTTTAAAATTGCTTGTTAAATCAGGGTGGCTCTTGTGTTAGTGAAAACTTGATATGACAGGTGGAATGTATTTTGATTATCTGTAATTAAACATGTTAGACACGAAACTTTTGGCTACAAGTCACTGGCAGAAAAGGCTTAAACACAGAAACTTCTAACTTGCTTCCTATTTCACATACACAGAGCAAGGTCTGTTATCAATTGCAGAGAGAAGGTTCCTCTTCTATGAAATGTTAAAATTAGCAAAATCCATGTTTTTTTAATTATGAAAAATGTGTAGCCTTAGCGACAAAAATTTTCAATTTTTCTAATGTTAGAGAATAGAACTCTGCCTTGGAGGGTCTGAGTAAAGGCCTGGCACCTCTTCAAAGCCAAAGCAATACTTGAGAACTCTACAACTCTAAGGTATTTAAAACTGATATCTAGATTTTAGACAAATACCTTTGAGTTTTTAATGCTCAAAGTACTGTAAGCCAATGTAAAATTTTACACACAATTTAATTTAACCCTGACCCACGTGAATCACATTTAGGAATAACTTTTGCCATTCAGGTCTTCTCATCTTTTCTACATGATGAAAGGGGCAGTGGACAAGGACAATGATGATGATTCTACATAAGGCACAGAGCAGTCATAAAATATCTGGTCTTTCTCTCCTAGTCAGAAAAGTTCTGGGTTTGAACAGTCTGATTAGATCTAAATATCTATTTTATTTCTAGCCCTTAAGACAGATAGAAATTTTTTCTTTCTGTAAAAACTACCAAATCACTGAGTGTTGGAAGAAATTAAATTCCCATGTATAACTCTCTTCTCAATCAAATTTTTATTTAAGATCTTGGAAATTCTGCCTATATAACCTATAATAGAAGATGGCTTTCAAACTATTCGCTATTTTTCAGATGGTCTGTGTGTTTGATAGAAAATGGCATCTCTTTTATGTAGAAAGATTGAATATTAAATCAGATGGGAAAACACAGAATTACTTAACACTTCTAGTTTTTCTTGGATGAACCCCTGTGTCAATACAGCTACTTCTGCACATGATGTATTAATGCTGCAAATCAAGATAGTACAAGAAAAAGAGACATGGCAAGAAGAAAAAAAATTTGCAAAGTGCTGCTGACAAAACATTGTTTTCTGTTTCCCAGATGAAAAACCTTAATTTTGTCATGGGTGATGATTCTTATGGTTCTGAAATCATTCAACTTTCTATTACCACTGAAAGAACTGTTCCAACCTACTAACTCTACCCTGCTACTATAGATTTAAATGAGAAATGAAAGACTTTTTTCAAACTTTGTCTCATGTTGCTTACATGAGGATTTGACCCATCATACTTTGCTTTGGTTGTTTCACCAAAACAAGTGCATCCACATTCCTCAGGATTTCTTAATAAATTTATGACAATCATTTGAGTTTTGGCCTCCAAAATATTCACACTATATCTCCATTATTTACACATTTCTTAATTCACCGTTACACTATTAGAATACCCTTCATTAACTAAATCCTCAATAGCCCACTGTATTGAGAGTTCATAGAGATGTAGAGAAAAATTAGAATCCTACATTTTAGCAGATCATCATGGAACCTTAATTCACTATGAAAATTCATGTTGTAGAGCCATAACTAAAATCTTTTAAAAACCAGGTGGTTTTATCTTACCTTCATTTTGAGTCTGTTGCTATTCCATACAGAGATCTCTGCTTAGATCATTGTTTACATAACAGGCTGTCTCCTGGGTGCTGTTTCCCATCAAGGCCAACATCAGAGAGAAATTCCATGATTTCTTGCTTGCATGACAACCAACCCTTGTTCTTGGAAACTGATAAGACAAGGCCAGTGACAAGTACTAGTTCCCAATCTAATTTCACATGTCTTTAATTATATATATATCTATTTTAATAAAAAAATGAAATAAGCTCAATTGTCTTTTACCTTTCAAGTCATCTTTTTGCATATTTCTTTTCCATGTTTATTTCCAAGCCCTCCCAGTAAGAGTACTCCAAATCCCTTGTTGACAAACCTAAGGGATTTAGTTTCTAATTTAGATTATGTCTTTCATGTTTTTTTAGTCTTTAAAGAACAAGTACATATAGTTGCTCATTTACTGTTCTTGGGCATGTGTGCTTTGCCATTATTTGGATCCTCATTGCTGTGTTTGATTATTAGGGCAAGAAGATGTCAGAATCAATTTTTGTTGGCTGTATTTCTCTGTGATAACAAAAGAATGTGAAAAAACATGTATTTCAATAGGAAGTAAGAGTAAACTAAGAGCATAATAAGAACAAAGAACAGGAAACAGTGTATTCCTTTGTTCAGGACTCAAAACATTGCAGACAGTTTGTGACCTGAGCAGCTCTGTTTCCTCTAAGATCTATGCCATCTGGTGTGTCACTGGTTTGCTCTGAGTTTTCCAAAAATCACTCATCTAGTTTCATCAACTGTGGTCACAGCCCTTCAGTTTGAAACTTCTCCTTAAGTTTCTTGTTTTTCAGGTATCTCCAAGAAGCACAACAGACATTAGATGTAGCGTCTTCCACATTTTAATCATTTAACAGCTCAAGCAGGCATTGATGAATTCTGTCTTGAGACCTAGATGAAAAATGGCTAAAATTTTGTGTGCTTTAACAAGGTCTGTCTTTCTTACAGATCAAAGACATCTTTATAGCACAAATGCTTCCAGCACACTTGCATATTGTCCCAATTAATATCATTATATAAACCTCTCTAAAATTCCTAGGAGTAGGAGGTTTAGAAACTGCTGGGTTATTTTTTGAGATTATTTATAAAAGACTGTTATCCACATTCTGTGAGAAAAGCTACACAAATGGGACATTCTGAAAAGTAAAAAATAGAAAATATAACCTCACTTCTTGGTATTGTATAAATTTTCATTTGGCAAAAGCTTTCTTTCTACTTTTTAGTGAAAGAAAATAATGGCAAAAGTACTTAACATTGTTAAAAAATCTTGGTTATGTCTTTAATGTAAATGAGGGTGTGAAATTAAACAAGAAACAAATGGAGATGTTAATTCAACTCCTTGATTTGGGCAATTTCGCTGAAAGAAGATATTGCTAGATTTCTCTGCATGATTTCCTTCAAATAGCAGTACACTGACTTTCATAATCACCAATACATGTATATTCATTTATTGTACACTTTTGTGACTCAATTGGTCAATAGTGGATTTATACACAATATATATGAAAGGATTATGAACTACAGGAGGACTGGAGCTTTGGGTTCAGGGCAAAGGAAAAGTTAAAATCTTCTGGAACATTTAGAAAGTAAAGAACTAGACAGATGGTAGGAGAAGAAGGTTGCATCAATTATACCACAGCTAACCCATGTCATGCCCTGGACCTTGCTAAATCCACTAGATGTCCTAACAAGTCACATCTTTCCTGCAGAGAAGGGGTGTTGAGAAGGTGCCAAAGAGAAAAGAGCTGGCTTATAATGACACTGATGATCTCTTCTGAAAGAACTGCTCCTACAGCTCAGTTTTGGAGTGGGAAGATGGCCTGCCTTGTCCTTCTTATGCAGTACTATCAGTTTGCATTGACTTATTTCAGCTTTGATTTTTGATCCAAATCAACAGTGTGAACTAGATTTCTTTGTCTGGGCAGGAAAGGGTTCACTGTAATTTGCCTCTGTACAGTGGAATAATGGGCTGTCTGGGACAGCCCTCCTCAAAAGAATAAGCTGAGCAATAAATTAGTGAAGCCAGCCTTATGGTGATGCTTTGTAGAGCACTTTATAGTTCTTGTTGATTCTTGCTGCAGGCTTAGTTATTGCTTAAGCATATTTTAGGATGAAAAAGACTGAGTGAATGGCATCATAATATCTGAAGTGTAAAATAGATACCCTAGTCCATTGTATTACAGAGCTGCAGCACTATTACAGAGAACTTTTAGGCTCTCTGCCAGATTCATTCAAGTACCATAATTAAGTGGTTCTGTGTTTTGAGATAAAATGCTGTTTCTCTCCATATCTTCACCCTGTATTTTTTTTTCTGTAATATTTTATTCCACTTGTTCTTTCCTTCATTGCAAATCTTGTGACAACCTATAAAAACCAGTCATCAAATTGGATGTTTTTACAACAGAAGTATTCTGAACTCCTCACCAAACTAATGCCATCAGGCACTTTATGTGTTAAGGAATAGTAAGATTGCCCTTGGCCTTTGATATATTTAGGTCATATCAGAGGATGATGATTGTCTCTTGGATTTAGCTGGCTTTAATGATGTTAGTTTTTAAATGTATGACATTCCAACAGGCAGCAGGCCGAAACTGAAGCACAGGAAGTTCCACCTGAATATGAGGAGGAACTTTACTGTGTGGTTCAGTGAGCACTGGAGCAGGTTGCCTGGAGAAGGGGTGGAGTCTCCCTCCCTGGAGATATTCCAGAACGATCGGGACACAATCCTGTGCTGTGTGCTCTGGGATGACCCTGCCTGAGCCAGGAGGTTGGACCCAGATGACGCACTGTGGTCCCTTCCAAACTTAACCATTTTGTAATTCTGAGATTCTGTGAACTTTTCCAAGAGTTTTCAGTTAGCCTGACTGCTCTCCTTAAAACTGGCTGATATGTTGACAGTGACCTGGAAGAGGTGATTTGGAGATCCCAACTTAGAGTCTAGCCAAAAGGCTTAGCTATAAGTTTTTGATTTTATATAAGAGGTAAAAAAAACCAACAATATTTTCTTAATTCTTAAAATGTTTATTTATCTGTTACTTGTCAAAATATCAGAACAAGATCTGTTATTTCTTTCAAATAGATGATAAGGTGCTCTCTTGCTGTGAAACAGTTTTGCTTACGTTGCCTAGTAACAAAAGTGGTGAAAAGCAGAACTTTGGAGCTGGTAAAATGAACAAAAATATTTACACCAATGGAATAAGAATTCTTGCTCCCTTGGTAATGAGTGCAAGTTTATCACAGTAGCACATTTATAATGCTTACTGTTTGAAATGGCTAAATCTGTGTGAAAAACTCATCTACGTCCACTCATACTGTAGGAGCAGAAAGATGTAATCTGTGGTCTTTCCTATGGCAGAGCCCCATTCCATTTTCTTCACCATACTGTGAATATTCCAAAGGCAGCTCCCTCTGGTTTAAAGAGTGCTGCCTGTGAAAGCTACTATATCTATCTCTGCTTTGCAGTCTCTGACAGTCTTACATTTTTATCATTGCAGTTATAGAATATTTTTATGGAAGAGCATTCATTTTTTTTGTGTCACCCAGTACACTAACTCGTTGCAAATATATGTAATGCATTTTTCAGCAGATTGTCACAGAATTTCAATAATTTAATATAGTTTAAAAATAGCAGTTCACTTTAAGATGCGTTCATAAGCATACTTTAGGATGCATTCATAAGCATACATAAATCTTTTTGCATAATGAATATTGCTACACTTATTGTTGATAGCTTATGTAATCATTGTTGAGTTAAAATTTTTGCTATTTGCCTGGCCACAAACTGCATATTTTCAAAACCCATGTACATTTACAAAAACTGACAGCCTCTCTCTGATAAATCATGTCTGCTGATTGTCAGCAGTGTAAGCAGTAAAATCATTCAACAGCAAACACACAACACCTTTGCCCCTATTTGGATGGGGACAAGGTGCACCCTGGTATCCCAGACCCAATCCTATACATAGATGCATGTGGTCAAGACCCTCAGGCTAATAAGATACCTCAGAAATGTCTTCTTGCAGCAAATAATGTGATTGTATTTTCAGAAGAGAAGTTTTAATATTGTGAACTAAATTGATTTTTAGGGCTAGCAATGGGAAAATTTGCTCAAATTGAGTTTGAAAATACACTGCAAGGTATGTGGTCATCAACGGTCCAAAACAATTGACTTCAGCTTCTCTAATTGTAGGGTGGAAGGGTGAATGTTGGTAAGAACAGGCAAAGAAATTAGGATTCTCTTTCATATGCAGGAACATATATTGTTTTGTAAAGATAAGAGTGGCATTTGAGAGGAGTTATAACAGTAATAAGTTTTGAAGGACATGTTCAGCTAATAACTGGTAGGTAGGAGAGGAAGGAGGAGGAGGAGTGTGTGAAGATGTAAGTTATGCATACATATATGTGCTTTTGTTTCTAGTGTATGGTAGAGAAAGGACAGTGAGAAAGAGGGAAAGTGATACATGGAATGCAGGGAGCATGTGACTGAGATAGAAGGGAAAAGTAAAGAGAAAAAAACCCTGTCTATCTCATTACCAGTCAATTCTGAGTAACTGGGAAAGAATTTCCACACAGCATAACAAATACAGTCCATGAAAAAGGCTAAACATTCTTTGCAGGTTTTTAAAAAAATATATTTATTATTATTTTAGAGCCAAAATGTTCTCCTGCTTGTTCTCTGATGGATCAGACATATATTACTTCTAAAAGTGCTTCACACCAGCAGGGGATCCTGATGAAGCACAATGCTATTCTAAACAGTTCACAGTGAATAGCAGCTTACAAAACTGTCCCACTTACAGCAAGAATGATTATTCTTTTAATAAACTAGATTTTCCTGGGAAAATGGTGATATGTCAGAATCCAGAGTTTGGGATTTTCACAGGGAGGTGCAGGTGGTTTATGAAAATATAGTTGAGAGCTTATTCTCAGACCAAGATTAGTATTAAGGTAATTTATGTGATCTAGAGGAGACCTGGCAGCTGGAGTCATTCCCACTCTACCTTATGCAGTCTCTGGCCGTACATGGTGGTGTGGGGATGGTAACAGCTCACGGTGCTCCACTTGTCATCCTGCTGGTGACATCATTTCCAGCTCTTTTTATTGTCATGACATCACTCTTTGAAGAACATGACCAGAGTTGAGATTTAAAACATCTACATTCTTTGGAAGGTTTTTCTTTGGGTGCAGAAATCCTTTGGACGTGGCACAGCTGCAAAGGTGGGGCCCTGTGAGGTGGCCCCTTAAAAACAGATTCCACCCATCAAGGCAATAATGCTGATGAACAGTTTCCATAAGAGCACAACCTGAATGTGTCTATGTATATATTACTGCATATGTACATGGCTTTTAATATAGACATATTTATATACAAAACAGCTTCTAAAGATTGGTCATTAAATGGCAATATATAATTAATATGACAGACAACTTGAAATGTGTGCATCAACATTATAGTGGGCAATAAATCACCAAATTGATGAGGTTAAAGACTGTCTTCCTTTGATTATTTTCTTGATATTTGCCCTGGTATTAAAACAGTTGCACAAGGAATAAATGTACGTGATATTCTGGGTCAGTTTTTGTATGTGCTGAGTTTCAATAATTTTTTTTACCATATATTCCATACAAAGCAATAGGAAAGACACTGGAAACCAAAGACATTTTTTTTGGTAGATTGTGATCCTTTACTTGTTAAAATTTAGTTAATAATCTTGGCTAGATTTGTAAGGCATAATGTGAGCCTGTTTCCTTTTAAGATAAACAAATCAAGGGTCCCAAAGTGGCCAAATATTCTGTGTTTGCTTTAAGTACTTCATTACAGAATCATTAATCTCTAAAATCTTTCGAATTTGCAATTGGTTTATGCACAACTAACAGTGGCTTAATAGAGAATAGTGAACAAGTCACTGATGCAAAAGTGAAAGGGGAAAAAAACACTAAAAAGGTAGTTTCCACTAAGAACATAACAAGTATTAAAAAGAAAATATTTTCTGATATGCTTTTAACTTATTTTAGCTGGATTAATTTATTTAGCTGGATCTGTTGTGCAGATGTGATCCACCACATACCTTGCACTCAATGTGTGCAAGTTGAGGGACCTTAAAAGCGATGCTCTTCTGGTTTTCTTACAGGGTGAGGATCAGAAAAAAAAGTGTGTAGTCACGTCTTCTTCCCACATGAGGTCTGAAACCAGTTTACTGGTGGACTTGGCAGCATTAGGCATAGAGTTGGACTCAATCTTATAGGTCTTTTCCAAGACTAATTATTCTGTGAGTTTATGGTTGGTGTGTGCATCCAAACTGCTGTACCCATTCCATAAGACTACTTGAACTCTTTTTGGTTTTTCTGTTGTGCAAACACCCTTGGCAATGTGCATGGCTCACTTCACAAGGGTACTGAACTTACCTGAGAAATGAGGTGTGGGGGGAGAAGGGGTTCATACTCGAGTTTTTCAAGAATAATTTAATTTCTCTTCATCTGTAAAATACCAATTCAGTTCAGTGACATCTGTTCCGTGGACTGAATTTTTTATCATTGGACAGGATTAAGTACAGATTTGGATTTCAGATAGAAGTACCAGACATAAATGTTTTCTTCTGAGTATGATCTAGGTTTTGGAGCACTTTCTTACAATATGGCATAGACAATACTAGTCCCTGCTATACAGTACTCATTTAAATGTTTCTATCTTGATTTCCCATCTCAGATAATTTCAGATATTTGCATGCTGTTGACTGTTTCAAAGTAATTTTTCCAGTTCCTCTTCTTACAAGTACAAATTTAGAAGCAGTAAAAAAAATGTGTAAAATAGAATCACTCTAAGAGAGGAGGCTGCAAGAGGAGACTGCCCTTTATCTCTGAGCTTTGAAATCTTTGTAGACATAAAATTCAAGTGGCTTGTGGATTCCTGAGGTAGAGCTAAGGTTCTGCACTTTTTATTTTGAAAAACAGCTCTTAAGATCCTGGCCTTGCTCCTGTGAAAAACCTGGGATGGATTGTATGCATGGATAAATGGCAATTGTGTATACTTTTTCCTTCTGGAGTCAAAGTAAATTCCCATTTTCATTTAAATTTAATTTAATTTAAATTTAAAGCTACTCCAGATTTATTGGTTGCTAATTTTTGGGATGATTTTTGCTTTACATTTTAAATATAATTCTGATTTGTCTCCAAGACAATAACAAGTACTCAGAATATTTCACGGTATTCTAATTTCCTTTGTTTTGTTACATTCTTACTATGACTAGATTTTTTTTTTATTCTTGATATCAGTAAAGACTGTTGAAATTGTCCAAATATTCTGTGTAAAATATATATATCATCAGGTATTTTATGCTAGTTTGTTTACCTTTCTTAGAAAGGAAATAAAAAATTAAACTTTTTGATTTATAAAGTTCCAGAAAGGTTTTTAAAGTATTGACAGTCTCCTTTGTCTTGGAGAAGGCATCCAGGTGGAAAATAAATTCTATGGGAGGTCAATTTTTGTTTGTATCTTTGTCTTCAAACAAAATAGACCCCTATAACCAAAGACTATGTAAGTTAGAGTAATCAATTAGTTTTTACAGAAGATATTATAAAAAAACACCTTATTCTTTAAATTTTCTTAATTCCTGTGTAAACAACAAAAGGATATGGATATTTGTCAAGAAAATTCAGGAAATGGGCATCTCTTCACTGTTTCTTTAAATGATACCTTAATTTCCAGGCTCTTTAAAAGTGTTTCTTTTAAGGAAGCAGAAACCCCACAACTGCCCAAAGAAAGCCAAATAGTTCACAGAATCACAGTATATGCTGAGTTGGAAGTGACCCACACTGTGAGCGCAGTTCCAGGCCCTGCACAGCACCACCCCCAAGAGTCACCCAATGTGCCCGAGAGCTTTGTCCAAACACTTGAGCTTGTCAGGCTGGGGCTGTGACCACTTTCCTGAGGAGCAGCAGATCCTGCACAATTTCAGGGTCAGTTGGGAATTGGTCATTCTCTCAGTTGTGGTCCTCCAGCTCAGGGCACTGAGACCTCTGTGGTCCTTCATCCCTGTTGAGACAGAGACAACAAAGCATCAAACAGCTTTGCCTTGTCCCTGCCTCTGGTTGTGAGGTGGCCATCCTCATCCTGTAACGCGATCCTGTAATGGGCTGATGTGATTTTTACACTGCCTATTGCCATTAATATATTGGAAAAAACCCTCTTTTTATGGTCTCCCACAATTCTGTCCAGCATCAATTCCTGCTGTGCTTTGGCCAAACAATTTTTTTTCCTACAGTGGTAAGCAGTATCTCTATATTCTTCCCATGCCACCTGACTTTGCTTCCACTGGGCATACACCTTCCTTTTCTAGGTTACTTCCAAGAGAAGAAGCTTGCTCAGCCAAGAAGGCCTTCTGCTTTTTCTGCTTGACTTTCAACATCTGGGAATTTCTGTTCCTGTGCCCTTAGGAGGTGATGTTTAAAAAGTGATCAGTGCTGATGGACGTCAGGACCTGCAAAAACATTTTCCACAGATCCTTACTAAATAATTCCATGAGCAGCCTGAAGCCTGATCTCCTCATGTCCAGGGCTCGTGTTTTACTGGCACTATTTCTCCTCTACACAGAAGTTTTAAACTCAATTGTTCTTATTAGGATCTGGAAACAGACATTTATATATCAATTTCAAAGACTGAAATAATAAAGAGAGCTAAATTATAAATAAATGGGGGATAAATAGTGGTAAGGTCCTATTGTTTATAATATTTATGCCAAATATCAAGGTAAATGTTTTAAATATTTAATTTATTATTATAGTCACACCTCTAAAATGCTTAGTACCAGTCATTTTTTGACATCTTATCAACAAATTATGAGAATGGTATCACTGATGACTCTATTGGATCATTCATGAACTGCTTTTCAGGACATATAAATATGTAAACAGGGTATTTCTTTCCAGAAAACCATTTTATTCTGCCATTCATTTGAGGAGTAAGCCATTTAACATCTCTCTTTGTAGTTTATTATCACAGTGAGACACTGGTAGTCAGAAGGTAAATGACAGAAAAATGTGCCTGTATACCAGATTTAAGAAGAAAAAGGAATAAATCAAATTCAGATTTCTTTTTTGCCTTCTTCTTCATGCACTTATTCTTAAAGCATAAACATTTGTGGTTTGTTTTGTGAAGCAATTGGTTTAAGATGAGATAGTTGAATTATAGACAACAAAAATGCCTTTATAAATACCTTTATTTAGAACTCAGCTAGCATTAATGCTTTCATACATAAAGTCTGAATTATTCTCTGAAGGGAGGATATAGTTTCTTTGAGAAGAGGATTTCATAAATTGTGCTTTGTTGGCACTTGGCAATCATCAAGGCAGGAAAGGCAGGCTAAGCAATGCTGGTATTTTAAGTGTTATTACTCCCACTGTAATAAGAGCTTGCAGAGAAAAAACATCCATTGAAGAATGCCATGCCAAACTTGATAAGAAATCCTCTGGTAAATAATGCCTTGTGAGCTCAGAAACAAAGATATGATTTTTCAAGAAGTTTTCAAATGTTAAGTAAAAACATAAGTATTCTATAGAAAATCTTGTTTGTTGATTGTGAGAGGGCAGGGTATCTCCAACAATTCCCCAGTCTGTACTTGTAAGTATGGCAACACTCTGCCCATATCTCTCACTTACTCAGGTTGGTGTCCCTGAATGAGCACCCTGTTTTGTTTAATGCTTGATTCCTCCTGGCCATGTGGGCTTTTTATTTTCTTGAATGCAGACATTCACTGTACTTGGTGGTTGTTATTGCTAATGCTCTGTTAAGGTGAACAAATGGAAATACATCTCTCAATGTTTGAGTGATATGTTAGAAACACATTGCAGGAGGCAGCACTGAGTCCACTTGCATCTTTAAGTGAATTGTCCTATTCAGAAGTTTAATTTCTGCTTTGCCTTTAGATGGAGACAAACATTTGTGGCAAACATCACTGAAAGTCTATAATTAGGTTAGCAAGTGTGAATTAATCTGAGGGTTTGGTGCATCTGGGTATTTTTCAATATGTTTTTCTTTTGCTTTCTTCTATGTTCAGTCTTTTATCCCTAAGAATCAACTTTCCTGTTCCCTCTCACAAGGAAAGCTGATTCCTAGCAATAAAAGGCCATTGAACTTTCTTCAAATCTTCTTGCTAAGATTTTAGAGTTCACTCTTTCACTGAACTGTTTCTAATTTTACCTTACAGGCTTGCTAGTGGATCAGAGGAGAAACATTCTTTCTTGTTCCAAAGTACAGGGAAACATTCTGAGATGACAGAATCTGTGGAGATGGAAATCTATCTTAAAACAAACAAACAATGAAGCACGGTCACAACCTTTGCTTCTCCAAAGGTTGTTTCTGGTCAGCTTTTCACTCTTTTTACTTCCCGGCTTTTATTATGAATGATATGTTTGGGCTAAAATCTTTAGAACATGAAAAATGGTGCTATCTAACCCAGTAGTTGCCGTTGGCAGTTGGAAAGTCACTGGTATTGTTTAGGGAGATTACACAAACTTTGGTATTTTCTCTGATCTGTTTCCATCATACTATACCATCTGGGGGAGGAAATAGCAATTAGGGAAGACAGTAGGCACAATTCTGCCTCATCTCAGTGTTTGTTTAAAGATTTGTGTGTGAATTTTTTAATCCCATCTGAGGAAACTGAAGGTATCAGTGTCCCGTGGCAACAAAATTCAGGAATTCATTAACTTCAGTGTAAACTTTGTTCTAGAGATCATTGACTAATTTCAAAGAGTACAACATCATTTCAGTGTTTCATTCTTTGGTGAAAAAAAATTTCTGTTCATCCCATACTGTGGCACAGGGTATGGGCAGCTAGGGAGCCAGGAGTGACAGGTGATCCTCAGGGTACCAGGGAGCAGGACAGCTGGATGGAAGCCCCAGCTCCATCTTCAGGTGAGTCTGTCGTGAGGGGATGATGACCCTGGGGACTAAAATGGGTCCTGCTCCATGGGTGGGGAGAGGCCCAGGGGATGCTGGGCAGGACCAGGCCAGTCCAGCCCATCAGGAAGCCTTGTGTGCTTTAAAAAATAAAAAAATACAAACCAGTTTGGAGGGTTTTTTTTTCTTTCAGGTTTGTGAATATTTTTGATTTAATTAGGTAGACCTAATCCCTATTTTAATAATGATTCAGAATCTTTAAACAATGCATTTGTTTCAAAGACAAACTAATGAAAAATTATCAGAAAATGTTTTTTAAAACCACTTTTTAAGCAGAATTTGTGGTGTATACATTGAGTACTTTGATATTTGCTGATGATCCAATTCAGACTGGTTCCTCTGTACAATAGACAGGTACCTCTGATTGCACTTTGTGTTGGTGTGATAAATGGTTGGGCGCCTGCAAATGAGACAGTAAAATGAACAAACCTTTGTGTGGCTAGATATTTCTTTCACTGCTCAAGGCTGGCATTCCTGAAATAACCCTATTAAAGTTAGTGAGAGAATTCTACACTTAATGCAGTGGAACCTGGCCTTCTGCAGTAATAGAAGCTGAAGGAAGAAGAAGAAGAGGAGTAGTTCACTGTGTTGTGCCAGCGGAATTTGTACTTCTGGCTGGTGCACTTTGTTAAAGTCCAAATTCTCTAAACTGAGTCCTAGACTCCGATGTAGCGCATCCAATACTTAAAATCTGAATCTGACAATCCTATTTGAAACTCTTTGTAGGGTTCTTGTTCAGCCAAAAAAGAGATACCAATAGGATTTAAAATGGTACATAAAATCTTAACAAATAAGTGTTTATACATCAAAGTGCCAGTTAAATCACTAAACCTGGAAAAGACTCACAAGAACTGCAAACTAGAATTTATTCTTCCATTCCCTCATTTTGAGCAATGAGTGGGTATTTCTTTTCTTTGCTGCACCTCTCATCTCTTTGAAACCTATGTTACATAAATAGGAGAACTTAATATCTGCAAAGAAAATATTACATATTTTTTGTCAATTCTTAATTTGATAAATTGGAAAGCGAAGACATTTTATTACCCACTAGATTTTCTTAGCAATCCTTTGTTGATAACCTCAATTTGTTCAGTTTGTCTGCAGAAATCTTTTATGGCTTTGCTTTTGTGTCCACTGCGTTCAATAGGAGAAAAAAGATATTTAAGCAGTAGTGGTTATTTCCAATGAGATTTCTGAAATCTTTAGTGTTGCTTGTTGCAGGAATGTTACCAGTATTGCAGTCAGCAATAAAGAGAGAAAAGTATTGCAAAATTTGCTTTAGATGTTAACATATTACACTTTTACATATAAAAGGTCTTCTACAAATTAACATTATGTAGAAGATAAATATGAAGCTAACTAGATAACCATATATATGTACCACAGTAATGGTTATAAATCATTTTATCCTTCTGCAACCCAAATCCAAATTCCATGCCACAAATATCAGCTCATTTATGTGATCACGATTGCACTGAAAGGAATGAAGCCTTGATTGTCATTAGTAGTCCAACACCAGGTAAAACTGGGTTTTTTCCATTTTTGTGTGTATGAAGCCATTTTTTCCTTTTTCCATAAAAACAGCATAGTATTAGTCCTCAAAACATCTGTTCAGTGACTGCATTGGCCATTTTTTCCAATGCTTTGTGCTTTTTAAAATATTGCTGTGTACTTGTTATTGTGGTCTAAATTTGTATCATCATCAGATAATGTGAAGTTAGTTATGAAGTATTCAGTTAGTATGAAGTTATCAGATTCTTTAGTTTGATTGGTACTGCCTATAACAAGATATAGGTATCTCATTCATAGATCCAGAACTGCCCAGCATGGAAACATAAATTGCTCCCATTCCTTTGGACAAAAAATTCTAGTGGAACAGCATGTCGTATCATAGCCAATTTCTACACTTTTTGCAGTGGCTCCCATGCATGGGCAGAAGGGGAAAAGTAAATGAGAGAATTTGGTTAGAATCAATTTTGTGGCTAGTCACTGGGTTGGTCTACAGGAAACTCAGATATAGTGCTGGCTCGGAAGTTAGATGGAGGTGAGAACAACTGACTCATATTTTTTTAATTAGCTCACAGGTCAGTTAGCTTATTAGAATTAAAGAATCTTACTGGTTATATCTAGATTTTAAAAATTTATTTTTTGCCCATATTGATCTGAAGGGTATGGATGTGTCATTCCCAGATCACTTCTTAGTGATGCACAGAATTTTTCTTACACAAAAGTCATGTTACTTCAAAGCTGTTTCTTCTGATGCATGCCAAAGAGTCAATTTATTACAGCATAGTTGATATAGTCTTTTCATTTTCATATGTGGCTTAGTAAAAACCTAAAAAGGGTCAGATGTTTCTGACTTTTTGTTTATTTGCTATGTTAAAAAAACCCCTCTTCTTTTTGGCATTTAGCAGAAGAATTTAATATAGCTATTTCTGATTAAAAAAGGAGACATGTGCTTCTGTGTGTCCTACAATAGTTCTTTTGTAACTAAGGCTTGAACTCAATTTCACATTTTGCTGTGGATTCTTTTCACTTTCAAGTGCAGAGAAATAATCACTCTTTCTGCATTAGTTTTGAAAGTTTGCTGTTCACATTTAACTCCTGGAAATAAATTTCATTTCAAAGCTGTTTTCTTCAGCTATTCCAAAGGTACTAATGTAAGACAAAAGTATCTGAAAGAAAAAGAAAAATGAGAATTGCAGTCTTGTTTGGCTGATACAGGGAAATGCAAACTATATCTCCTGTCCCCTAAGTCCAGAGTAACCCTGTCAGAAGAGATTCTCCAAGAGGCACAGACTGGAATTGAAGTAAGCAGTGCCTGCCTTAAATGGAATCCCAGTCTGCTTTGGGGAAGAAAGTTTACTTTCTACAACGTCCCCTCAAGCTATGATAATTTGCCAAGATACACTTCTGCAATTGTGAAAGCCATTGCAGACCTTGGAAGATGAATTTAGTTGTGTTTGAAGTCAATTTGTCACTAAAGGGAAAGTCACAGACTCCCGAAAAGGGCTGACTTAGCTGCTTAAAGAATGACTGGTGAAAATGGAAATACCAGTAAATTGCAATGCATTAACTCCTTAGCTAACTGCTTTTGGATCCTCGTGATCATCACTCTCTTTAGGTATGTATTTGTATTTAAATCTCTTTAGCCACTTACAGTTTTGCTTCTGGATCTTTTGGATCTCCCTGGCTTGGCACTGATCTCTTTTTTAAGGAGCTCACCTTCTTCAGATTCTTCACGACCCTGATCTAGTAGGAGTGTTTAGAAAAGGTCTGTTACTGAAGAGTTTCAGGTTTTCCAATTTTTTTTTGTCATTCATAAATTATAGCTGTCATAAAAGATTCTAGTTGTGGAAAAACACTAAGTTGTTACATATCATCATTAGTAAATAAACATTTGCAGCTGATGCTTTTGCTACTCAGCACAATTTAATTAATAAAATTGTACTTGTAAAAGGGTGTACTTGTACATGGGTATATTTTCTGGAGCCATATTACCTGAAGAATTCAATTTGATTTGTTATTTACCATAGTCCAGATAAGGTGGCACAGTTGGGGTGAAGAATAGCTTGCACAGCCTGGGGGTTTATGAGCTCTGTAGCTGCCCCATTTGGGCAGAGTCCGTGTCAGCAGAGCCTGTTAAGTTACTGCTTCTGATCTGACCTGATCTTGAGTGTATTCCAGTGCTCTGCAACACTGGACCTGCCTGTATACAACCTGCCTGTAAAAATGTCACAGAGCAAAAGGTATCCCACCTGCTTCAAAAGAATATCAAAATGTTCTTTGTCTGGGACATTTTTAATTGCTGTTAAATCAATACCAAGGGTCAGAAAACATTATATTAAGTACATAGCCTGATTTTTTAAGCCTGTTGTAATGATAATTCTCTGAACTTTGGATTCTTGCTTTTATTTCTGCATTTTTTCCTTAACAGTCTTTGGGTTAAGGAAAGAATTAAATCAAAATAAACCAATAGTCTTTCCAAAAACTGAATTGCACACAAATCTTAGTTTTGGGATTAACAATTGTATTTAGTTTCCTTCAGCTAGAGGAGTGCTCGAAGCGCAGCCTATAACAGCTTTCTCAATACTCAAGCATTTTAAGAAAGATATTTAAGGAATAAAACTAAAAACTAAACAAAAGAAACAAGCAAAAAAAAAAAAAAAAAGCACAAGCAGTGGATTATTCCATCTAGCTTTATATCATGATGCTGACAAAAAACCTTGAGGACATCTTGACTTTTTTATGGAAAAATCAGAGTAAATGAATTCTGTTTGGTAAGAGATTTACTTCCATGACTTTGAGGGCAGATCTTAGTAGACATGGCATGTGATGGCTATTATTAAAATCTGCTTTTCATAATAGCCATTTATTTAATTCTATTTAATTCCAGTTCTTTCATTCAATATACTGAATGTAAAAATAAACAATTCCATGCCGTCCAATGCTGAGAAAGGAACAGTGTTCTGATAATTTACGTTTTATATTTATATACAGTAAAATATATTGAAAGTATATGAAATTTTAAAGCTCCTGAGGTCCTTTCAAGTTGAAGAAATTCTTGCCATATTAAAAAAAAACCCTCTGCTTACCAAGTATGTGTGCAGAGACAAGTATGATTTTGATCATGAGCAAAATAAATCTACTTTCCAGGGTCACTTCAGATATATAGGTATATAGGGAAGATAGATCATTGCTTCAATTGTAATTCCCCAAGATTTATCCTTTCCTAAAACACCTTTCTTCTTCTTTAATTTTTTTCTTGAGCAGAGTGTGATTTTTTTACTGATCTGAAATTTCACTTAGATGGGCATCATAAATATCATCATTTACTCAATTTATATAGCGTTGGCCAAAAAGCATTTTAGGGATACAATTTCCTATCAAAGAAAGGCAGTATTTTTTGAAAATTATATTTTTCTAAAAGTCCATTAATTCTCAAAACAAAAGCAAAAGGAAGTTGTGTAATGCTTTTTCTATAAGAACCCTACTATGTCTGACCTTTTTGTCTCTCTATACTTTTGAAATACAAAATGTTACTTTGCATTTACAAGAAGCTCACACAAAACGACGATGCAAACTACAATGAAAAACTATGATATAGGCTGACTTAGAAAGCAAGCATAAAACATTACAGTACTTAAAAGGTGACAAAATCACACCCTTAGAAACCACACTTTAAAAAATATTAAATGTAACACACCAGAAGTGACAATGTTGGAATCTACCTAACAACACAAGAAACTAAATGAATGTCCTCAAAACCAAATGCCAAAATTTCAGAAGTTCCCATATGGATTCAAGTCACCTACTACTATATATGTTCATGACATTCAAAACTGAAAGAAAGTTGTAAAGATCTATCAAGATCGATGGTGTTATAGTGTTTTCATCACTGCAGAATTTTCCTTCTATGGTGATCAAAAGGAAGATAAAGTCATCTTTCAGTAGGCACACTCCACATACCAGCAAGACATTCTCAATTTGGTTGTACTATTGGACATAAATATATATTTATGCATCTATAATTTCAAAATAAAGATTTAGAAATAACAAGAGAGAGTCATCATTTCAGTCAAGTTTACAGGAAGATCTACTGATCTAATATTTTCAAGCTAATATTCTCTGTATTAATATTTTTCAGGCATCTGTAGACAGATGCTGCAATAGTGAAAAATATAAAACCATGCACTGAATTTATCATCAGAAGACATACCTTAAGTGATTCATGTTTCTGAAGTCTCAGTGATATTTAATAAAACTTAGAAAGGGTTCTATCAAGGTGCATACTAAATCTATATTTTTTAATCACGTTAATGTGGACTGACAGGGCAACAAGCAGTACATTTTCCCAAAGAAATAGAAATTTGACTTATTTGCAATCATATGCACTTATTCTCTGCATTTTTACTAATAAAAGAGACATGTATCTGTCATTCACTTCTTTATCTTAACTACAGTCAGTTTCAAAAATAACAGGAATTAAATGCCTCTGTCTTCAAAAGAAAATCAATTTTCGTCACTTTGTGCGTCTCTTTACGCATCAGTGAAAATACATAGAGATAATTCCTGGTACTTCGCTTTAGATGACAAAGAAAGTTGTTAGGACATAGTCATAGTCATGGAGGATTCAACCCCAGATTTGCAGGTGTCTATATTTCGTTTGTCTACCTGCGTATCACTCCCTACCATTCCACTAGAACTCATTGTGTTCTAGTGTATAAAGTCTGTGAAGTCAGGATGAGATTGAAATGGAAAACTAGATATTTGGTGAACTCCAGGGACCATTACTGTATTGACTTGGTGTCTGCTGACTGTGATGACTATCTAGCTCAAATGCAGGCGCACTGTGAACACTGCCTTCTAGGTTTGAAACTAAATTACAACTGGATTCTATAGCAATTTTTCATCTGGTGGTGGATATTTAACCTTAGATGCTGCACTACCCTTGTGTATGCCACTTTAAAGTATAACTTAATTAAGGGAATGACATTTCCTTTAGTAACAACCTTTGGTTCTTGCTGGGATCTCATTAATCTATTCTAGAAGTAGAAATCAATTTTTTATGATTTCTGCAAATCCTCACTTCTTAATGTTTACACCTATGACTAACATTCATATTTTTCTTTAGTAACCTGCCATCTCAAAGGCAACAGTAAAACCCAGACAATTTAGTTATACCTAAAAAAAGTATGTAGTTTTTTGAATCGGATATAAAGAGAAAAAAAAATTGTGAAAGATACTCCTTAGGATTTGTGACTGTATACTAATCCCACGATACTTTCTGTTGCTGCTCAATCCCTAAGCAACTTTCTGTAAAAAAATGATACTTCTGATTAATCCAGATAATTTTTATTCCTGCTGCTGCTTTAGCATCTTTCTTGTGACTAATTTGGCTGTATTCTGGAGACTTGCTATGCTCTCAACCTGTGCAGATGGCTTCATGTTCAGCTGTTTGAGATCCTCCATTGATCTCTGTTTGTGCCTTCTGACCAAAAGAAAATATCTCTTTTTTACATCAGCTGAAGAGTAGAATAAATGAAGCTTAACTAGGCAAATGCTGATACATAAAGCATGGTTCAACATTTCACTTGGGAGAAAATATTAGAATAGTAATATAATCAACATTAATTTCATTAGCACATTAAAATAGTTAACATAAGAATCTGTGGAATGGATGGGCTCCTTAGTAGAGCACAGATATGTTGTTTTCAAAGAATTTCAAGGAGAATGAGTGACACTTAACATGGTCAAAATGTATATTTATGTACCATGCACCCATCTTCCATCAGAAATTTTGGTTTATAGAGTAGCAAAGTGATATCTCATCATAGGGATGTGCATCTCTATCAGAACCCAAATTTGCAGTACTCATTATGTCTATGAATAATGAGCAAACTTCAAGGCATTTGACAAACAAATAATTCCTCCTTTTGCTGATAAAGATAATGCAACAGATAACTTAAATCATAAAAAATTACCATATAGAATATTTTGAATAATATCTTGAATGAGTTATTATATTGTTGCAAGTTTTTAGCAAATAATATAGTGATAAGAAAATTTCATGGCACATTAGTAATACATCTAAGTAGCAACCAAGGTAAAACTTCTCAAAAAAGTCCATTAACAAAGCTGATCCATGAACATAGAATCTTTTTCAATCATGTTATGTTCATGATGAAGAAAAAGCACTTTTTTCTTCATCTGATTAAGGTTGTTAAGTTTGAAAATGGCAAGAACGTGTACTGAATCATCATACATGCGTTTTTCTGATAAGAGCAGCACTAGAAGCATCAAGATATTACTTTGCAAAGTGCATTAAAAAGACAAAACATCTCACTAAGGAGAAAAATGTCTTATCAAATGTTCTTAGAATAGACCATCCATCACCTGTTACTGAATTCTCAGATCAACCTGGTCTAAACAGCACAGAGAGCAAGAATAAAAGACCTAGAATCTGAATGTGTCATTAATATCACTGCAATGGAAGAGGAAGAATATAAGATTATATTGTGAAAATCTGCATCTTAATTAAAATATTAAAACATCAATTTCACCTATACCAAAAAGAGGACATAATGGACTTTGTCCACTAAATATTGTATTTGTTCTCAGAGAAATTAATAAAGGAGACATTTGAGATAGTACTTATGGAAATAATCTAATTTTATTATGAGAATATACAAAAGAAGCCCAGAGAAAGAACGTAATTTCACAGAGAATACGTACATCTGAGCAACAGTTGACTTCAGTTATGTTTACCCACCTCACAGTATCAAACATATGGATTATTCAGCTATTCCCTCATCCAGAACTCAAATTAGTGTATGGTATTGTTAATTAATTCCAAATGACTGCTCAGTAGAGAACAGCTTTTACAAAGAAAGATGTGAATTCTATGCAACTTAATATTTTGCCCTTAAGCACGAGTACATATTTCATTCGGTATAAAATAAAGAACAAAGTAGTTGAGAACATCTACATGATATGTTTTCATACATTTCTCATTGATAATAAATGAGAAATAAGGCAAATATGAAGAACTGGTGAAGTCTGAAAAGGTAGCAGAGTTTTGGGATTCTTGAACAAAATAAACGTCACTGATACCTTGCTGGGGTTGACCCTTATTGATTTTTGCATTAATGAACCAATTGGCTTTGTCTTCACATGCAGTTTTCTCTTCATGGGATATTAAGAAAATTTTCCTTCCTCTTAGAAGAATTTTCATGTTAGCTATCAAAAAATTTATATCTTCATGAAAAAGATTCCTGAAGTTGGAAGTCATTGGCTCCCTGCAGAGTCTGTCCTTTTATGCTTCAAAAGTGAGGTTTGACTTCTATTCACTGTGGCCCCTAGTTAACAATTCCCAGTTTATATGCAAGAATACAAATAGTTCTGTGCATAAGACTCCTGAGATTTCTCTTTTAACAACTGAAACAACTTCCATCCTTGTTTAGATTGTATGCAGCCTGGACTACTGACCTTGTTAAAAACTCGTGGTCCCCCTATATTTGTCACAAAAATACCTGAGAAATTGAGTTCAGGATTTGAATTTTGGAACAACAAAGGAGACAAAAACAGTTTGGGAGGACATATTTAATGGCAATGGGACTAAACTGAGGTAATGAAAATATTTAAAGAGTCAGGGGAAATATCTTGACATTGAGCTTTATTAGATCCTGGAATAGCTTCCTGAAGTGATTGTGCTTACAGAATACTCATTTTAGATATTAAGTGAAAATACAGGGGAATGCAGGGGGAGTATCCCAGATTTCAGACTTCATATTTTGAGGCAATACCATTTAAACAATCAGATAGATTTATTGTGAGATCTGTGTTTAAATAACAGGCTAATAATAATGAGTCTTCTAATATTCATTGACATCATTAGCTTAGGTCTTATTGTTCACATATAGAAAATTATCCAAATTAATCTGCAATTCTGTTTAAACTATCAGATAAGAACAATGACCCAAAAAGTGTCTGACTACACCCTTGAATTAATAAGTATGTCAAAAGATATTTGTTAAGTTTCCTTGTGTGCCTCACCACTGACCTCCATTAACATTACCATTTTAGTCAAGTGTCAGCCCAAATATGCCAAAATCTACAGCACTTTTGACATTTCACTATTTCCCTGGCCACAAAAATAACACTGATAGCTCTAAGATTATAATTCCATTTAAACATTTTTAAACAAAGATTCCATAAGACAGAATATGTTAAAAAATGCCCATGGATTAATTAAATAAATTTTGTATCTTTTCCAAGATAGAGAGTTATTTGTACTAAATACAGATATAGAAATAGAAGTGGCATTAGCAACATGTATTCTCCCCATATTCATGATAAACAATATCCAATGTATGAAACAGCATGCAATTTTTCACCTTATATATTGAAGATGTGACATGCCTGTATTGCAAAGGGAAATCTCACTCTGTATAGTCAGCAGTACCTGGTGGGAAAATAATCTTCAGCCTCTTTTTTGTGAGGTCAGAATACTACTGTTTGTCAAGGAAATGACACACAGACATAAATTAAAATAAAAAGGCACTGAGAAAATATAAAATAAAATAAAATAAATTTTAAAAAATTAAAATAATATAAAATAAATCTTTGTGTTGTTTGTTCTCAAGAGCCTAATTCATTACACATAATTTTAATTACATGTACAGAAATCGTTCTTTATTGGAACTCTCCTCAACCTATATCTTTAAAGGCCGAAAACGTGAGTATTTTCAGAACAAATATTTCTATAAGAAAAGAAATAAATGGTTGACCTGCTCTTGGAAAAAAATATAAATTGCTTTTATCACTAAACGTTATTGAATTTTTTTGGTGGTTACGTTTCCTCCCCTAGATCATTTGAAGAAACAATTATTTCTTCTTATCTTCTCTTTTCATAGAACTATAGAATGTGCTGATTTGGAAGGGACTGATCAGGATCCTTGAGCCCATGTCCCATGCCCTGCGCAGGACATCATGTGTCTTAGAGTGCTGTCCAAATTCTTCTTGAATTGTGTCAGGCCTGGTGCTGTGCCCGCTTCCCTGGGGAGATGTTCCAGGGCCCAACCACCCTCTGGGTGAAGAACCTTTTTCTAATATCCAGCCTAAATCTGCCCTGTCACTGTCCTGTCACTGGCAAAAGAGTGAAGAGATCAGTGTCTGCCCCTTCACTTCCCCTTGTGAGAATGCTGAAGACCACTTACGGCACCCCTCTGTCTTCTCTCTAGGCTGAAGTGACCTCAGCTGCTTCTCATAAGCTCCCTCTTCAGACCCTTCATCATTCTTATGGCCTCCTCTGGACACTCTCTAGTACCTTAATGTCCTTTTTATATGGAGGCACCAGAACTACCCCCAGCACTCAAGGTGAGGCCGTCCCAGAGCAGAGCAGAGCAGAGCAGAGTGGGACAATCCCATCCCTTGCCCAGCTGGCGATGCTGTGCCTGATGCCCCCCAGGACAGGACTGGCCCTCCGGGCTGCCAGGGCACTGCTGGCTCACATTCAGCTGGCCATTGACCAGGGCCCCAAGTCTCTTTTCACAGCTTTTCAGCCTCTCATTCCACAGCCTATGCACACAACTCGAGCTGCTCCTTCCCTCCTTCCCTCTCTTTCCCTTTTCCCTATTCCCTTCCCCATCCTTTCTTCCTTCATCCTTCCCTTCCATTATTAAATTAATGAAAGAAAAATTAAGAAGAATGTGTATGAAAATTTCAGTGAGCTACAAAACAAACCTGTTAATTCTGAATGTATCTAGATACAGCACTTTCATGCAAGGCTGAATGGTAAAATGTACAAATGACATCACTTCTCTAAAGAGAAGATTACAAAATAAGAAATTGTGAAGATAGCAAAGCAGGCCTATGATGTCAGTAAAGAAAGGGGGAAAGTAATGTTGTAGAAGGCTCCAGCCTGATATCAAATAAAAAAGAAGTACATATTTTAAGTAGCAATTCTCTGTCTTCTGGACAACCCTCTCATTTTCCTTGATAAGTATTTTAAAACACATTTACTCTGACAGGCACATCTAACTAGAAGCCTAAAACAATCTCATTTCCAGCCTCAGAGCTCTTACAAATGGTGCTGCTGAACAGTAGCTGCTGCCTATTTTCTAATTTGCAGACTGAACACGTTTGTTTTTCTGGTCAGAGGAAGGAATCAACTGACACTGACATTTACAGAAAAACTCAGTTGTGGAGGCCAGCATTTATGTTTGGCTCCACAGCTGGTGCTGCAGTCTGAGGTCAATCCAGAGGTCATTGTATCTACAAGGTCATTAATCTGGGCATGACTTTTTTCTAAATTCAGGTTTTGAGACTTTTTTTTCCCCGTTCATATTCCTTCTCAATTTTAAATGGCAATGCACTACCGTATGCATTTTTACTGGCTTGGATCCACACTCAACAAAAAAGACTAGAGTTATTCAATTTAAAACTCAGCCTAGAACAACAGGATTTGCATGCACTGGTGTGGGAAAGAAGTTAAAGCAGCAATCTTTTGATATAGATTTAAAACTGTAAAAAGATCTATTTGAAAATTGTGTGTAAAGAACTATCTAGGAAAAACTGAAAGTTTGGAATCCAGCTGAAGTTCACTAGTTCTACCTTTTGACATAAATTAGCTCTTGGTAATAAGTGATTAATAAATTAATTTTATTTTTTATTTTAAAAATCCTTCTGTTTTAGCCTAAAATAACTAAAACAAACAAACAAAAGTGTTAGAAAAAAAGAACAGTGAAGTTTTTTCTCACACCAGTCCAAAAATGAATTTGTTAAAAGAGTGTTAAGAATGAACTACTGAGAGTGAGAGAGTTCAAGCACCAGACAGCATCTGATTAGATGTTTCCAAAGAGGAACTGAGTTTCACTAACAGGATTTCACAGGATCAGGTAATTTTTTATCACAGCTTTTAGCTGTCCTGGAAAAGCCTCTTCTATCTGAAGCAGCAGGCTCAGTTAGGAAATAACTGGTTTGAAAGAGTACATATGAACTCAGTGCCATTTCTAGCTAAACATCTTCTGTAATATATAAATGTATGGCTACCTTTAAAATTCATATTAGTTTTGCTCACTGACTGCACTAGAGCTTAAACAAACAAAAATACAATCTATGCATTTTACCATGAGCTTATTTTGTACAGGTTTTCTTCCAAAGTAACTACACTTTCATAAAGTGTCATTCATTCCCTAGGGCTCTTCTGCAATTATTTGTCCTTGGTTTATGTGGTAAACAGATTATATGTCTGACTAAGAAACTGGATAAAATTTCTACCAGACAGGTTCCTAAAAGGCTTTGAGAAGCAGAGCAAAACCAGAATTTTTTTCTTTAAAAATTAGAGAAAGATAGGGATTGAAAATGTGCAGCATGGACTAAGACCTAGACAGTGGATATTTTAGGATTAATTTACTATTTTTTGTTAAAGTTTACTGAGTTTTTATGTATGATTATATTTCTTTTATCAGAGAACTTAAGGAGTGAAAAGGGACTAGATGGAAATAATATTTTCTATGCTAAATTAAAATCTAGATTAAAATCGAGTTACAGCAGATTTCAGTATATGGATCAGTGTCATCTTCTGAAGAAAGTATTAAAATACTGTCAAATAAATGATTATTTGGGGACAAGGGTGTTGTTTATTCAAAAATATTTAGAAAAAGCCCAACAAAATGGAAAGTTGACAGTATATGTGTCAGAATGAAACTGTTTGCATAAGTGTGTCTGTGTGTGTGTCTGCAGTGGAGTGTCTGCTTTTAGTGTCTGTTTTTGCAAAATTGTCCTCAGGGGCATTAAGCTTACTTTCTTAAAGCCCAATCTTGTACACCATTTACATTTAAAAGCCTAAGTGAGGTTCGTATTTGAGCATTCTCTATGTTCCCAGACTTAGATAAAACCAACAGGAATCATCCAAATAACTTTTTGAAAAACCTCTAATAAAGTAGGGTGCTGAATACAGATGTTGGGATATTACCAGTTTACATGGCCTTTGAAATATTTTGATCTTTTCCTGATCCTATATCCTGCTGGTTTAATATCTATTTATGTATCTCTACCAACCTGGGGCACCTTAATTGCTTCCCACCTAATAAATTTCTGTTCTTTATAATTGTATCGGGGCCCACAATTTTATTAAAACATGTAACAAAAACACTTGGGAAATTTTATTGACAATTTATTAGTAAAGACAGCATATACATTTGAACAGCTCCAAATCTTTAAATGTTTACTCCAGTGACTAAATTAATGCTTGATTTCAGCTTAATTTGCAGTTCCATCATATGCTGCATGCTATTGCCTTTCACTGCATGTTTATGTTTTAGTTTAATTCGTTCATTTCCTAAAACACAGCTTTCCTTTCATTTAGAAAGCAGGAAAAAAACCCAGTAAGTTTCTCTTTCAAGTTAAGAAGTCTATTAAAGAGGCAAAGCTGAAATAACAATGTTCTATTTCTCCCTGTGGCTAATGATGTTCTAATAGAATAATGTTCTATTTCTCCCTTAGTGCAGTAAGAAGAAAAAACTGCAAACTAAATTATTTCAAAGGGATTTTTAAGGTAAAAAGGCCTGTCACAAACGTATCCTTTAAAAAGAATGTAATCCTGACAGCATGATTTGACTAGGAATCAACAATAACATCATCTTTTAATATATCAAGGTGTAGACCCTTAAGGATTTATAACTTGAGTGGGAGTTTTTCATATAAATATGCTTATGAATCAGTGCTGGTTTCTTTTTAAGCTTATGGTAAGAATTCATACAATTCCAACAAATGCAATTCTACTACTTTGAGATTATCAGATAGTTTGGGTCTTTATTTGATGGAGGCTTACACAGAAGAGTAATGCAGATAGCATATTTTAGCCTGAACACAACTACTGTAAGACTTCCCAGTTTAAGGAACATGGCCTTTATCACACACTACTTAAGGAACAAAAGGTGAAGCTGAATTGATTAAAACAGTTCTGATCTCCTTAATATGAAATCTTTTACGAGTGTCTTCTTCATGTTAAGGCTTGTCATCCTAAGGCAATCTAAAAGAAAGCCGAAGTGGATTAAAAAAAATCATCACCACATTATGTTCCCTGTTAGTCTGGGGTAAAAAACTGCTTAGTGGTTTCAAGCTCTCCACAGAGCTCATCCAGTCAGACTCAAAGATTTTCTGGAAGTGAGTCCCTTCAGAGTGCCATCCGACTTTTAGTAGCCAATGATTAAACGGTTAAATACAGTTTGCTGAACTACTTCAGACATCAGATGCTGAGGTGCCTCAGCATGGTGCATTTCCTCTGCTGGATAAACAGATATTTAGTGATTTAGAGGAACATTTGTGGCTTCTTCTAGTCCTTAGTCTTTAGTACTGTTCCTTTCCCAGCACTATCTTACCTTTAAAGCATGACAGGTCTGTGAACTTCAGTGATCTAAACTCCCAATTTCGGTCAATGGGATTGGATTGGTTATGTTTTGTATCTTCCTTGCTCCTAATTTGCCAAATCCGTGGTTTGCTGCTGCCTCACAAACAGTAAGGCCATGGTATTACACATCCAGCTGTAGCCCTAAATTAATTTAGCCATGGAGAACCAAAAGTCAGTTTTTGCATTTTGACCAATAACTTCAATACAGTAACAATACTTTGTTATACTGTGGTGGAAGCCTTCTTTCTGACACAGAAATGGATCCTTAATTCTACTTCTAGCAAGCCTGCATTGTCCAATAAAGAATATCTCTCTTCTATTGTCTAGAAGAAAAGAGGGGGGGAAAGAAAGTGAAGACAAATGCAGCAGAGTCCTGTTTTGCTAGTGGAATGTTGCAAAACAGCATACACCTCCCAGCTCATGAAACGTCTTTTAAGCATATTTATTGTTTGTTTGTTTAGGGAAAAGTCTTTTTGTTTAGAGAAATTGGTTTTCTTTAAAGTACTCTTCTTCACATGCTTGCTTTTCTCAGTATAAACTGATGAGAAAATGTATAAAAAATGTCTATTGAGCAGCAGGGCTTCAAAACTTCAGTTATACTGAATGTTGCCAAATCTTGTCACGACTGCTTTGTGTAGTTGGCACCACATTCAACATTTATTCTCCACCTGCTCTGACTGCATTCATTACTTACAGACATCTAAACAGAGAACCTGTGAAGAATCTGAGACAGAAAACCAGAAAAATAATTCTGTGTAATTTTAATCTGAGTCTGGAAACAAATAATGCAAAGATTTATAGATTTGCTTTTGTGCATGTGTGTTTTATGTTTGTGCCCATTCAGGACTCAGCTGTAATATTTAATGCGCACATTTTATCACAATGTACACAAATTTCTAATATTTAAAATGACACAGCAAAATCAAAAGCTTTCATCTTGTTCCTAAAATATGTTGAAAGGGTTTGTGCCAAGTTAAGATCAAAAGCCTGTTGAGTTTATTTTTCATTTTTACTTGTGTCTCAGCTTTTGAAAAGCAAGTTGTTCCTGATTTTCTTTTACCTTTTTTAATTGGCAACTGGTAAAACAGCCAGGCTGCTAGAAAAGGAAGCAAGCCCTTTGAAAGGGTTTGTCCAGGATACTTTATGAAAAGTATACAAAAAAAAAATCAAAAAAACCCCGGAAGCACACAAGCATCACATTGCATTTGTACTCTCACATGCCCTGAAACGAGTATCATGATATTTCTTGATCATAGGGATATGAGACAGTCTTGAACTGATAAAACAGCCTGATGTTTTTTCAAATCAATCTTTAAAGATATGCACAACTATTTTAATTTTCCATTTTTAAATGCAACAAATATGTTCAGTTAATGCATATTTCTGATTATATTAAACAAATTAGTATGCACTCTTTGGAAAACAGCTGTGATATGATGCAGCTAAACTAATAAAAGATGTGTGAATCCCCAGTAATTGGAACATGAAATACATAAGAATGAATGCACAGGAACGGAAGATTGATATCTCTCTTTGCAGAATCATTGATTGAATATTTTTGCTTGTTCTTTTTTTAATAGATAGGGGAAAATAAATATTTTTTAAAAATATTTATAATGTTGCTAATGATTATTATGTGTTTTGTCTTCCATTTGACAATTTGAGGCCAGAGTTTCCACTGGTTATATATCCCAAGGCTGAAAGAATACTAAATTTAAAGTGTTTTTTGGATTGTAGCCCTAATTGTTTTGCATAGTTGCTACATTAGGAGAACCTAAAATTCCTATCCTATTTCTATTTCACAGGTAAAAGGCACAGAAAACTTTTTAAGCACCCAGAAGATCAATGAAATATTTTCCTGTACACTAATTTATAAATATCAATTATTTCCAGTTTATTTGTCACAGCAGAGCAGACAGGGCTGTTTTGTCACCAAGTGTGTCCCAGATCAGCTCAGGTTCCAAGAAGGCTCAGCCTGCATTGACTCAGTTACCTGTGAACTTATGTGAATTGTGGAGTAGGACAACATATTTAACATATTTACCACTGTATTATAATCTCTATAATATAGAGATTATGCATCATATCATTATGCATCATATATCATTATATGGACTTCTTGATTTTGGTGAAATATTGTTTTAAAGACGCAAAAGTATAATTTTTCAGACAGTGAAAAGGCATGTCAATGTATACACAAACTTTGGAAAACTGAACTTGTTGAAGTAATAATCAGTGTTGTTATGGATGAATAGATAAAGAACTATTGAATCCTTAAAGACACAAAGCCATTTGTGCTGGGTTTTCTTGGGGGGAAAATGTATTGCTGTATTTTGTTAGAACTATCACATGATGGTTTAATAGACCAATTATGATAGAACACAAACAGTATTTTGATGAGAGTGCAACAATAAAGCATCATTTCTTTCACATTTTGAAATGAGAACTCTTTTTGCCATTCTATTTGCATTTCATGTGTGCAATACATCTAAAGTAATCTGAATTTACAACATGAATTTATCAGAAACTAAAAAAGATGAGCTCATGTCTAAGCTTTATGTCAAACAATAATCATACTCTCCACACAGAGTTGGATTATGAGTCAGTAGCTAATTCAAAGACTAATATTGTTTATCAATACCTGCACAAGAAATAAAAATCTTAAATTTCATGTTCTTGGTCTCTTTCTATCATTTTCTGTTCCTTTGGAAATATTCATCCTTTAATTCCCTTTATAATCAAAATACACTTTCCCCTTTGCATTTTCCAAAGTGAGGAAGAAATTTAACAGATTACAGAAAAGAAACACAGAGCAGTTAACCTCAATTCCTTACATAGATTTCCCTATAATTTATTTCATGACAGTTTGCATCACAGTTGTTTACATCATGAGAGACATCCATTGCTAATGATGTTTCTATTTCAGACAAATGGTATTTTATAAGTCTTCTCTGAAAAAATATACTTCACTGGTTTTTTGGGTGTTTTCTGGTTTCTTTCACTTCTTGCAGAACCTGGATGACAGGTCCATTAGCTACCCAATATTGTATTAAATCTGAAATATAACCCTTATTCATAATTTAGGGGTTTCAGTAATATGCAATGAAAAGTATGTCAGAAATTATGACATGATATTTAAGAATGTATATTCTTTTTCCTTACAGCTGTCTAGGTTTAGTTAAAAAAAGGAAGTTTATCACTTTCAGCCACACTGATGCAATCTTTTTATGCATGACTGTGCATGTGGACGCAGTGGTTCCTGCAACACCCCAAAGAATTCTTGCAGTTCAGACGTTTTCACTGTATTTACAGAATTCACAGAATGACTAGGTTGGAAGAGACCTTCAGGCTCATCAAGTCCAACCCACACCCTAACACCTCAACTAAACCACGGCACCGAGTGCCACATTCACTGTTTTTTTAAACACATCCAGGGATGGTGACTCCACCACCTCCCCAGGCAGGCCATTCCAGAACTTTATCACCCTTTCTGTAAAAAACTTTTTCCTATTATCCAACCTATATTTCCCTTGACACAGCTTGAGACTGTGTTCTCTTGTTCTGTCAGCGCTGCCTTGAGAAAGAGACCGACCCCCACCTGACTACAGCCACCTTTCGGGGAGCTGTAGAGAGTGACAAGGTCACCCCTGAGGCTCCTTTTCTCCAGGCTAAACACCCCCAGCTCCCTCAGTCATTCCTCACAGGGTTTGTGTTCCAAGCCCCTCTCCAGCCTCGTTGCCTCCTCTGGATGCGCTCCAGTGTCTCAAGGTCCTTCCCAAACTGAGGAGCCAGAACTGGACACCGCACTCGAGGTACAGCCTCACCAGTGCTGAGTACAGGGGAAGAATGACCTCCCTGCTCCTGCTGGCCACACTATTCCTGACACAGGCCAGCATGCTGTAAATACAGGCCAGGATGCTGTATTTGCTCCTCTAGAGCTCTTCCTGTTTGAGTTGCAATTTTTATGGGTACATATTAAATTGAGAGAAAACACTAAGATAGGTATTTAAGGTTGATAATATACTTCGCTTATTTGAAACTCATTTCATATGTGAAGGCTGTAAAAAGGCATGCTTCACCATTTTTCATTGCATTTACAAAAATATGGGCAGTGGAGGTCTTAAGTGAAGAATTTCACCATCATTTTACAGAGGACCTCTGCCTCCTCCTTGTCAGGACCCTGAGAGGCCCTTAATGGCTTTGTGGTCCTTGTATCTTCCCCGTCCCCGATCCAGGGCCAGAGGCCAATTCCAACCCCCTGGAGCTGTCAGTCCCTGCCCCAGTGGCCCCACAGCTTGGAGTCTTCAGCTCCTTACAGCCATGCCCTGCCAGGCTATGGGCACACAGAGCCAGGCCCACCCACACAGAGTGACACCTTTGCCTGGGGCTTTGGTCTGTCCCTGTCCCCAGGAAGGTGCAGGCTGGGGCTACCCAGTGACCCTGGCTGCCCTGTTCATTCTGGAATGTGGGATGGGCCCTGGCAGCTGAGGCCTGGCTGGCCCCATGCCTGTGGGGACCCAGCCATGCTCTGCTGCCACTTCCAGAGAGCAGCTCGCTTGGCTGGCACCAGGGCACTGCCCCTACAGTGAGGTTTCCTATGGAACACCTGGAAACCATTTCCTACGGGACATCTGGAGACCATTTCCTATTGGCTCACTTGGTCAGAGCATGGTACTAATAACATCAGGGTCCTGCCTTCAGTCCCTGCATGGGCCATTCTCTCAATAGTTGGACTTGATGATCCTTCTGGGTCCCTTCCAACACAGAATCAGTGATTCTATATAACACAGAATCAGTGATTCTATATAACATAGCATCACCATGCTGGCTGGGGACTGATTTAAAGCACCTGATTGATCTGACCAAAGCACCATCACAGCAGCAATCTGCCATGTTGACTCTCCTGGGACCAGTGTAGCTGCTTTCCATATGTGTTGGTAGCACCAGGCTGAATCTTCTGTTTGGTTCTTCTAGAGAAACCTTAAACTGGCATATCTATTATGTAAACACCTTTTTCAATTTAATTCTTTTTTGGTTTTTTTTAATGCAATTTGCAGCCAACTCTTGTGTAGAAATGATTTCAAGTGATTTAAAAAGTGACTTAGGTTCATAAACAACTATCTGATTGAGTGGCTGGGTTTTCTGTGAATTAAGTGCCAAATCAACCTATGTGAATTTTTTTTTTCACATACAATAAAAGAGTTACTAAATGGGTTATGTGTCTTCATTTTTTCTACAAATAAACAACCTTCAGAGTTTTCTTTTGAAAGGCTTTGTCCCTATGCTCTATCCCCTTGGTAACTGTTTTGTCATCATGTTTTTCTTTATCCTGTCTGCAGGAATTTGATTCTTTATCCTGTCTGTAGGAATTTGAGTTTCCCCTACACAATGGCTAGTGACTTTTGGAATAGCTGTTAGTATCACACTTGGCCTTCAGTTGCAGGTTCAGACAGGAGTATCTCTATCAAAGTTTCTTTGTTCACCAGCCAAAGCTGATGGATTAGATGACCTAAAGTGCTCCAGATTACAGCAGTTGGTCACAGAAAGACAACTAAATAAATTCAGACCACTCTATCTTGTTATATCTTCTCTTCCTTTTTCTTTGCTTTTATTAGGACTCTCTCTACTGAAAGCACATTTTGAGATTAGGATAATTAACTATACACTCTACACATGAGCAGGATTTGCAATCCCATTACAGACAATGAAGCCATGGATCTTTCAAAGCAATTCAGCTGATTGGCTGCTAAAGATAGCTAGCCTTTGCCATTTGATGTCATTTACCTATTTTGAAACTGTCTGTGACATATCTTAGCTGTTTTTCCAGCAATCACAAGCTTGTAATATCAAGCAATACACAAGAGCACTTTACTTTATTAGCAAATATAAGAACCAGAATAACTAGACACTATACTTTAACCCAGATGATGATTATTTGTGTGTTCCTGACCTCAACAGCCAGGCCTGCTCCACAGTACTCAAACTGGGTAGTTTCTTGCAGTGGTTTTCAGACTTCAGATACAATTTTGTTTGTTCATATGCTTATTTTGTGTTGGAGTTTTTGCCTCCAGAAAACAATATCAGCAACATCCAATACACTTTATTTAATAGTATTTTTTGTCATGAAGGAACTCAAGGAGAATGTGTCTACATTTATGCTTCAATTTCTTCCCAGAAAAATTCTTAGTCTGCAACATGTTTCCTTCTGTTTGACACAGTATCAGTTGTGTTTATTTTACATTCTATCACGTTTAACTCTTTGTATAATACTATGCCATGTACAGTATTAGGGTATCTGATTGTCTCTTCCACTCTCAGTCTATCCAGGGGAGAGGTAAGAAAGAAAGAGAAGAAATGCAATACTTGATAAACCCCCTGGAGCAAGGCACAATCCATACAGAAAAAATGACTGCAGGCTCAAAGAAATAGTTGTTTTTCTCACAATCCTCCATCTTAAGTAAGCCCTGTCTCATATCTGTCAGCCAGCTGCATATCTTGCACACTGTAGTACCTACAGAGGCAATAAGCCCCTGTGTTTAAAACTGGGTCTTACCTCAGGCATCTGTTTTAGGGAGAACTGAATAACAACTACTTGGAATCATGATGTGAATCCCACTACTGGTGTTTATTCCTAAGAATTGCATCTGTCTTTCTCTTTGCAAACAGCCTAAAAAGCTGAGATAGTGGTTAGTGATAGAATATTAGTAGCTAGAAATTCTGAGCATGCAAGAATCTGTTTGTTTTCAGACAAAGTAAATTAAAAAAACATGAGATAATATCTTGTTACCCTCCGATATTGCTTGCAAAGTTCTGACTGAATTTGAAGGATTTCTCCGACAGTCCCTGAGCTGACAATCATACAGACAGCATCTTAGTTCTGTAAGCAGTTAAGACCTCTAAACACAGCAAGGGAGAAATAGGGCACAAGTAGGTAATAGCAGAACTAATACCAGATACTCAGTCTTCCTTATTTTTCTTGGTCATTATGTAATGGTCAAAATACCATTTTCAAAAGTAAGAAAGCCTAAGCAGAAAGAAGTTACCTGAAACTATGCAGAAAATGATGCATTTAGTAGCACCAAAATCTTTAGTGTGCTAGTTTTACTTTCTTATAAAGCCTTCACTTGTCACCATGGCAGCCAAATGTCTGTAACAGAAAGTAGCATGTATTGGATGCATTAGATAATGGATACTCACGAAGTGTAGCTACCAAAAAAAAAAAAAAAAAAAAAAAAAAAAAAAAGACTGCTTTCCTGTAAATCTTTTGTCCTAAAAAGTAAATAGAGAGTTCTTAATTTTTTCAAAGGTAGAATAAATGCCAGTGTGTAGATTCTCAGTAAAAAAGATGCAACTTCTTTAAAACCCGGTGAAACCCAAATTTTTCCCTATTCTTTCCTAGTGGCTTCTACATATCTACTTGTTTTTACCCCTGTTTTTACCCCTATGTAAAACACTCTCCTTTGAAGTGGCCCATAGAAATAAAGATGTAGTAAAAAAGATTTCAAGATACTCATCAACAAGTAAAAAATAGTACTCCCATATTTTGGCAAAGTAATTTGTATCTGCAGCTAAAATCAGCCTGATTTAACTATTTCAATCTCTGCTGAAGAATTTCATAACTAGCAGCTGAATGTCACAAATTACAATTACTTCACAAAACGTTTTTATTCTGCATTTGAATCACACCAAATTTCACACTTATTTGAAAAGTGAAATGGTTTTTTAGCAATAATTATCTTCAAAATGCCGAAGTTTTCCTTTGAAAAGCTGATTTTTAAGAGCCACACAATTTTTTTCTTTAATATCCTCTCTGTAGAAGCAATTAATTTGTACAGATAATGAAAAACTGTTGGTTTCTAGTCATGTTCCAAATTCTCTCAGTAAAGCAGGATTCCAAAAGGTATTTTGTTTTCTATTATCTGCAGTCAAATGTCATACCTGGGGAGCAGAATTGTTTAAAATGCTGCATGAATGAATGCAATTTGAAGCTCATCCCTTATTCTAAGCATCCTGTTGTCTCAGTTAAAGACAATGTAAAGGGTGGCCACACTAAAATGAGTTACCTCACCTTTTAGCTTTAACCATTCCCCTTTCATCAATAAGGAGAGACAAATGCAAGAATTGGTAAGTGAAAAAATAACAGTTTACTAAAAAATAAACCCACAATAGGCAAAAATAGCAGTAGATAATCATTAGATACAAAGGTGCTGAATCCTGTGAACTGCCCAGGAACAATAATGAAAACAAATGGTGGAAAAAGCCCCTGTAAGGGAGGGCCTGTAAAAGACTGCATGGTCCGAAGGACCGTGGTTTGGAGTTGATGCTGCATTGTGGGGTAAAGAAAATGGACTGGCCAGGCACTGAAACTCACCACCCTGGCCCCGACTATTCTGGCTTCAGCAATCCCAGCCAAAAAAAGTGTTCCAAAGCCCAGGAAGAAACAAAGCAAAGTGGAGCTTCTGCCTCGTGCTGCCTCAGCTTCTCAGTAGCTCAGCAAGAACAAAAGATAAAGATGCTCTGTGTGAGTGTCCTGCAGCTCTCAAAGGGACCCTGGCACCCCAGCCTCACTAACCCAGGGCCAGACACCCCAACTCCACTACTGGCCCTCAGGTCTGTAAGAGGCTGTGACGGTGTTGGGCAGCTTGGCATGGCACAGATGTGAACTCCTACACACATTTTTGGGTTACCTAGGATGCTAGCCTGTAATTGAAGCTAGAGATTAAAGTAAATATTACAGATAAAGTAATTATTACAAGTATGCGTAACAGACTCTAATAGACAAGCAGTCTCATGAATACCCCTGTAAAATAAAACCTGAGAGTAGAAATTATAACTCCATATGAGAAACTGAAGTCTGGGAGTAAAATTGGATTTTTAATGCCTGGATGAACAGAAGTGGGAAACAGCAGAAAGTTAACAGGCAGTTTGAGGATAAAATGAACAGGTTAACTACCATTAGTAGCTAATGTAGTCAATTTCCTTCTATACCATGAGTTGTACAGGTGTCTGAAATATGACATTTTTACTCCTGCTCCTTTATTTTTTTTTTTTATTTGTCTCATTGGGTGAAATAGACCCACTGAGATAAAAGCAAAAGTAAAAAGGAATGCCTTCATCTAATGGAAACACTCCCCCCGGACACACACACACTGCACTGTTCTTCCTTTCAGGTCAGTATTTTTGTTTCAGTATATCCCCATGGTAGAATAAGTATAGAAGTATTTTGTCCCCAAATCCACCAGAATATGATGGATGTTTGTGATTGTCAGGTAAATAACATTGCAGAAAATATTTGATCACATATTTCTTAGAGCAGAGTTGATTTGCAATGTCCTAGAATAAAGTATTTGCATAGGGAATTCACGCCTTTGCAGACTACCCAGTACAGTCATGCCTATTTTTTCATTGCAAACTATTTTCTACAGGCCTTTGTATTTTAAGAAATGTGCACTCTGTTTTTGTCTGTGTAATAACTAAAGGATAATGAATCCAAGACACACTTCAGTAAAGTGAGAAGCTGTAAATGGAATAGCTTCAACAATGGTAGGGAGTTTTGCTCAGTTTTTCAAATAAAAGCTGCATATCTATTGATCTCAAGGGCAGCCCCTTAGGGAATACCAATGGAATCCAGAATTTTTTGTGGGCTTAGAGATGGCCTATAATAGTGTTCTAGCAATATCAAACACAGGGAAAACTTAAACTATGAAAGAAAAAATATTAATTTCATTAATTGATATATTTTATCCTATTCCTTGCTTCTGGACAGTTTTTTTTCACTTTCTTTCAATTCAGATGTATCCATTTATCCTTCTTTCCTCCATTGTTGTCTTTTCCCAATGAGCCTCTTTTCTATAATGAGTTAATATTAATACAAGAAAGTGACTTGTTTGAAGTTTCTGCAACAGGGACTAGTCCAAGCTCAGAGTGTAAACCTATGCTACAATGTGCTGCAAAACTGTATCTGAAGTTTGTAACACAGAATGAACCCAGAAAAGACTCTTCTCTCCCGCTGGTTTTGTCCAGGGTGGCCAGTTAGAAAGACAGTTAACTTTTGTCCCAGTAGCTGGTATGGGGCTGTGTTTTGAATTTTTACTGGACAACAGGTTGATATTACAGAGATCTATTTGTTATCGCTGAACAGGGCTTGCACAGAGCCTAGGTCTTTTCTGCTTTTTGAACTGCCAGGCTGGCAAGGAAATTGGAGATGCTTGGAAGGCTGGAAGAGACAAAGCTGGGACAGATGACCCCAACCAACCCAAGGCATATTCCAGACAATATGGCATCATGCTTGGTGTGTGAAGTGGGAGGAAGAAGGAGGAAGGAGGGACATTTGGAGTGATGGCATTTGTCTTTCCAAGTCACTGTTACCTGTGACAGGGCCCTGCTCTCCTGGAAATAGTTGAACACCTGCCCGCCGTATGGCAAGTTGTGAATTAATCCCTTGTTTTGCTTTTTTTGTGTGCACAGCTTTTGCTTCACCTTTTAAAGTGTCTTTTTCTCAACACATGAGTTCTCTGCCTTTCACCCTTTTGATTCTCTTCCCAGGCCTACCGGTGGGGGAGTGGGTGGGCTGCTGTGTGGGGCTTGGCTGCCAGCTGGGATTAAACCACAACAATACAAAGAAAAAAAAAGAAGCAAATGGAACAAAGATGGGTTTAAATACCGGAATATGACTGCCAATATAACACTTAAATGTTATCAAAATTCTTAGCCACAAATAATTTTGGAAGTGTTTTTGCATTTTTTAGGCTTCTAACACTAAAAAAATCTTAAACCATGTCTCTGGGATAGGTGCATGAAGTAATGGATGTACGAGCAGCAAACAGTTCAGACAGAACAGAGTGGTCACTGCTCTCCCACCTTGCTCCTTTGTAAGGCTAAATCAAGTGTGTGCTGACCATCTAACTTGCAGGTAGGAGAGGAGCCATGCAATGCCTAATATTCATGAGTACAGTGACTGACGTGACAGCAGAACAAAATCATATTCTTCTTATCACTGATCACACAATCATAGGTCTAGTTCCTGGTCACCTATGGAAGAGAAGAGGACATTAACTGTTACAGTGTGAAGCAGTGTCCTGTCTTGGCTTTCCCACTTCCCCTGTCCCCTCTCCCTACCTCCTGCTGAGAGCTGTCCATCAATCTCAGAAAGTCAGCAAGGCCGTCGTCTGATAGGTCAAGTTCAAAAGATGCCTCTCAGCCCTGGGGACAATTGGGCCATCCAGGTGTCATTTGTCTCCTGAGCCCCCCCCCGCTACCTGGTTGGTAGCTCACCTACCCCTTCCCCTCCCCCTTGCCCTGAGCTTAAAAAGACACTGGACCATGCGGTCGGGATCCGGTCAGCGTTGTCGCTACATTCAGAGGCCCTGCGTACCCAGGAATAAACTCTGGATCATGACCCCCTAGCCGGATCCATCTCCTTTTTTCCTCTTCGCCTCGCCTAAAGCTTCTTCCTCAGAGGTCCAGCCTGAGTTCTGTTGCCTGGACTTGTTCCAAGAGCCTAGCTGCCGCATACAACTAACCAAAGGTATCTCTGGGGTGTAACACCACGGCTGCCACCTTTGGTCAGGCAGCGAGGGCCAGACAAGCCCAGGCACGTTCAACCTGGTAATATTGGGATTATATTCCAATAATTAACAACCATGCCAGTGCTGATCCAGAGAGTTCTTTGCATAAGAACTTGAAGCGTTCACCAGTGCATGCCCTGAGCTGCCAGACATGAAGTCTGAAAGTCATGAACCCACAAGTCAAAAGGCTACTGACTGTTTCTCTGGAATTATCTTAAAAGATCAAAAAAAGTCTCAATTACATCGTGTTAATTTCAATGAGAGTTCACTGCTGTCTCTAGAGGTGGGCTTCTATACGCCATCTATCTGTTAGACTTTTCACCTTGCTCATGGGATTTAGTACCCTAAATTCTTCTGAGGGACAGTTTTTTACTCTTTTTGCACTTACCAATGAGAGGTGATTGTGCAGCAATATAAATTGTTTGCATTTATGAAGGTATTAAGAAATTAGTTTAAGATTTAATTTATATTTTTATTGTTGGTTCTAGGTTTTTGATTTTTGCGTATTGATTCAATAGACACAACTTCTATGGCTGAGTCACCAGCGTAAACAATATTAATTCTAATACATATAGAAAAGGAGAGAAAATGAAATAATGTTTCATTCAAGCCAAGATAAAATCACTCATATTTATATCTAGTTAAAGTGTTATGTTTGTATTGCCAGACAGAAAATACCTAGTCCTAAATCAAGAGAGAACCGACATCACAGCTGGTATATTTTCAACAATGGAATAATTGTGCAAGAGAAAGTATTTAGAAGAACTGATGTTTTCTATGACTTGCTATATCAATGAAACACACTCAAAAAATACAAGTAATAAAATGCTGAAAGCACACATTAGTTGTTTTTATTTTACACTTTACATTCTGATCTTGTGTACCAGCCTTCATATACGCTTCTTCTTAAATACCAACTATTTTCATATATATATTTTTAAATAATGTTTTGAAGTTATACCTGCAAGACTAAATCAAATAGTATTTTTCTATGGGTCTGGATTTAGTCTCAAAAAATGCAACAGAAAACTTTATTTTATGGGGTCAGTTTAAAGCATCTTGATCATTACAGGAATTATTTTTTTAGCAGCTCTCTGAGTTTTATTAGCATCATTATACACGACCTTTTTCACTATTTCTGTTCCTCTGTGGCTATCAGGTCCTTACTGAAGTTTATTAACTGCAATGCATTACAGAAAATAAAATGTTAGAGAAGGAGAAACCCAGTGCTGTAGTAACACCTTAATAACTACTTGTATATTTTTATGTCTCAGTGAAAGCAGTCAGGAACAACAGGAACTGTTCCTTTGGCTCATTTTAATTTTTGTAGTGGTTTAGAAATTCTATTTTGACACCAAGTAGACCAAGGTAAGCAAAATTTAAGCTTTTCACACAGAAGCACAATTTTACCAAGAAAAATTGTTGTAAAGAAAGACTCAGTTCAGTACATGCAGAAGATGGCAACCTATTAGACACAGTAGTAATTTGTTTAATATGTAATTTTTTTTGTTGCTGTAGAATATTCTGCTACAATGCACATTTGAAAGTATTGAAAAATGCCTACTCTGTTTCCCGCACCTTCTTAAGCTGAAAAATCAATGATGGCATGTCAAAAAATCAATCTTTTGGAGCATATTCCTCTACTTTCAGTTTCTTTCTCTTTCATGAATGTTTTCTCTGGTTGCCATCAAAACTTCCAATAAAAAGATGCTTAGTGTTTGTCATTTGTGACAGAAGACACAAAACCAAAATTTGAGCTAATTCTGGCTGTATAGCTCTTGGCTATTTGGGTAGTGAATTGTCAGGAGGAATAGGTTGTGTGATCTTGGCATTTGTTGAGTAACTGATAGTTGTCTGAAATTTCAAGTAACTGAGTATATATAAGCTTCCTGACAAGGCTGCTCTTCAGTGACAAGTTTTTCAGACACTACATGTAGACTGGAATTATGTTTTCTTGAGTCAGCAAGACAGAAGAATCACTTTACCAGGGCAGCGCCCATTCCAAGGTTTAGTTACTGGGTTTTGGGTCAAATACTTCAGGAAACCTTTTAGCGAAGGTTATTGAGTAACACGGCAACGTGTATTTCTGTCTGGTTCCTACTGTAATTTTTATTATGTAGTATTAATTTAGTATTAATTATTAATGTAGTATTAAATCACTGTAAGATCATATCCCAAAAATGCCCCAGCTGCGAAAGCTATCTCAAGAAAATCCTCTGTGCCATGACAAACTCCACCAGTGTAGGCTGCCTGCAATGGGCTTTTCTGGAGGCCATAATGAAGGCTGTCTGTGAAGTCCTTGTGTTTTCGCAAGGCACATAGGTTGGAAATCCGTTACCCACCTCACAGGTGCTAAGACTGTACGGGCAAGGAGAATGAGGCTGGGGGCTTGTTAAATTCAAAATCAGTGTCCTTAGTATTTGCAGTCCTTATCTATTTCATGTTTCACTTCTCTTACTCATCAAATAAGAATTATTCTGAGCTCAGGAGGGGATAAAGAGATTAAATGCATTAATGTTCTTACTTCAGTATTAATAAGCTGTTTTCACTCTTGTACATACTCAGTTTTTTACAGCATGAGTTTTGCAACAATTATTTGATTTGTTCATACAAATGCATACAAATTTTATGTATTTAATGTATTTATTACATGTATATCTCTCAAAACAGGTTAGACAACCATATGTGATTTAGTTCTGTGATGTTCACAAGTTAAAGTTAGTTTTTCCTTCACAAAACAAACAAATTGTAGTTGCTGATAGGACTAATACATTGTCTTCCCTTGCACTGCCCCCATGTTTGTGGAATAAATGCAAGATGTTCTATTTGTTTATGCAGATAAAATCAGACCTCTCATTTTAAAATTCCCTGACTCAAGAAAAGCATTGTATGTCACCCTCTTTTTATCTTTATCCATCATTATGAAAAAGTAGACTTTGGAAAATTAAGATTGTTAATGATGATGACCATGCCCGTGCTGTTCTATTACACATGTTCAGTTTCATATTTCTCATCTTGGCAGTAATCATTTCATATCCTCTAGGAAACACACACTACCACTGTACAGTGATTGTATATTATTTTTCTACCAAGAAGTGTGTGAAACTTAATGCCTCGAGACAATAAAATCGTATTTGCTCAAAGTGAGTTCATGTATATGAGAAAGAGGGACAGAAACAGATGGGAGTTAAAACAAATGATGTGAGCATTTAAAATACATTATAAAACTAAAATAAAATACCAAATATGTGGATGTAGCTTTTGCACTACTACTTTAGCTTGCAAATGAATAACTAATTTAGAGGGAACTGAATAGGCTACTAGAAATATGACATCTAGAATTCTACTTCAGTAGACATTACAGGCAGATTTGCCCCTTGAAGGCTGTATCACTTGTCATTAAAGACTACTTGGGAAGCTGAAGTAGTTCTCATTTAGTTAGTTCTCTTTGTTGCATTCCTCCCTCAGAGGTGTGATAACAGAAGTACTGCAAGTAAAAGAAGGTTGTTCAACACTGCTCTTATTCTTGATAGAGTTTCCACAACTGGGTTCTCTCTAACTATTCATTCTTAACTGATGGATCTTAATAAGTGTTGAGAACACTGCTGATGCCAGTGTTTGCTTACTGTGGCCTTGGATCTCAACAGGAGTTCAGACACTCTTTTCCACAGATGTGTCTCTTCTCACCAGTCTCCTGAAATACCTGCCACTGCAGCTAGAAATGTTATTGCATACAGAGGAGGAAAGGCCCTACATGATAATACTGTTGTGTTCTCCAGACACATTTGAACCACCAATCCTAACTTCAAAGCAGTAGAGTTGGTAAAAGAGAGCCTAAACACTGAAGCACAAATACCAGAGTTGTGGATTTACCCAAAATGCATTTTGCACTCCAGTATGTTACACCATTGGGAAGTTTGTCTATCTTATGTTTGCATTCCTAACTATAGGGGAAGCTTGTTCTAACTTTCTAATGGGATGATTTTGTGAATTATTTTGTCTGGTTTATATAGCTGCTTTCTCCTGTCTAAAAGTTTTGTGTAGGTATTTTAATTTTTTTTTTTCTGAATCAGAATCCCTTGCAAAAAGGCCAAATTTCAGAAGGCAAATAAATTTCTACTTTATCAGATTAAAAAGTTTGATTTAGAATGTAGTTTTCAGAGATTGATGTATAGAATACTTTCTGTATATAGAGACATACTGTATATAGAGATATACTGTATATAGAGATATACTGTTATATAATTAACATGTAGAAAATTCTAAAAAGTTAAAGTGAGTTAAGAATCCTGATTGAAAGAGGATGGTAAATTTTTTGTTTTGTTTTGTTTTTTTAAAGCAAGAACCCCTTCGAAGTTTTGCTAAAGCCTCAGAAGGGTCTTCTGAAGGGTTTGTGGGGTTTTTTACATGAGGTAAAACAGAGGGGTAATGCATTGCAGAGGATTTACTTATATCACAAGACAATTCAGAGGAAGATAGAATAATCAAACTTTGATATTAGCTCTGCTTAATCTGAATATTTAGTAACTTAAAATTCTGTATTTGAACAGTACTCAGCAAATTTGCATGTATATTTCCTCTTCCTCTTTTGAAAATTGCACTCATGTTAACTGCAAACTGTTGTTGATTAATCAGGTCTGATGGAATTACCTGGATATATGACCTGGTGAAAGTATCTAACCACCTACATGTAGATAGAGCAATGGGACCGTTTGTAAATCTGGCATCAAATGTTATTGGATTTTGCACAAACAGATACCATTTATATGTGCAAAAATCAGAATTGACAATTTATCAAAGAGAACAATTATCTGAATTTTAATCTCGGGCAGCCTTACTGGTCTCCGCCCAGCAGAGAACACATTAACTTCTAAAAACCTCTACACGGTGAAAACTCTAACAGTAATAAAAAAAAATAGGTGCTAACTGTTGGAGCGTCAGCGCCTGAGCTCCGGCCAGCCCCCAGCACACCAGCAGCCTGGCTGGGGAAGCGACATCGCAGCGGAGCAGCGGCTCCAGGCAGAGTCAGGCTCCGGCTGGCCGCTGCCTAGGGTGACTCCCTACGGCACAGGTAGGAGAGCTTCACCCTTGGCCTTGGAGCGGGAAGAGCTTCCAGCTGGATGTGCAGGAATGAAGCGAAGCACGACAGTTCTCTGCAGCAGTGTAAGCACCTACGCAGAAGAGAAGACAAGCCGCAAAGACCTGCCACCGTGGGCGGCGACAAATAGAGCTTATAAAGACTCCCAGAGGGGCGGTACAACCCACCCCCTGGCCAGTCATGTAACAGAATAAAATACTTGACAGAACACAAGAGCCAATAGAAAGTTCGTTGGGGAGGGACAGCAACCCCTAGCCCAATCACTCCCCGCCCGGAGTGGAAGTTTCTAGGACCGGGGTGTGGACAGAGAGTGACTGACACTGAGGTTGCCGGGGTAACAGGGGAGGGGTTGACACAGTAACCAGGGAAACCGAGGAGGGACCAGCTGATTGACAAAAGGGGGTTGGAGCAGGTACCAAGCAACAGGGAGGAATGACAGGGCACTGGCGGGAAAGGGAGCCCAGACAGAACCGCTTTAACTGAACATAGGGGGAATGGAACATACTAACTTAATACAGAACTACCATAGAATTATAACTCGAACCTTAACTTGTGTCAACATAACTGTAAACCGAAATGTGAAGCAACCGCACTGCAACAGTTAACAATGAATTAAAATTAAAATAACTTCTATAAAAAACATTAATTCCCTGAAAGAGATATTCTAAATTAATAAGAGTTGAATTAAGAGGGTATTTAAAGTTTTGGTACTTTCTTTGTTTTTTTAAATTCACCAGTACAGGAATGTATTTTTTCTCTCCTGCTGAAATTCGTTGTGTGTGTATTGGAAGGGTTGTGAAAGAGTTTAGAGAAAGTTTGGAAATATTACATGGCAGAAGTTGGCAGCATCTCATTTCCTCCCAGACTCTAGGGGTGAGAGCAAGCTTCAGAGGTTCTGTATAGTTGTCTTGGTTTGGAAAGACAGGAGTCTGCTAAGGAAGGCAGGAGCCTCCCCTGAAATTGAGAATGTAAACCCTCCCCACCCCTCCGAATTGCTATAATTTTAAATTAAGGGGCTCTCAGGCAAAGATATGGGAGCAGGAAGTAACAGGTCTTTAATAGGGAAGAAATAAAAAGAATAAAATAAACAATGCAGTCCACTGGAACAACACTGACAGAGTCAGAACCCAACCTGACACGCTGTTGCTCAGGGTGTTGGTGGCAGTCCGATTGAAAATGTGGCTGCAGTCCTCCTGAAGTACCAGGGGTGGTTCTGTTGGAGCAAGGAAGGATCTGTAGAGAAGGATGTATTCTTTCCTCTGAAGATCCAGGAGGAAGAGGCAGTTGCTGTTCCTCTGGGGAATCTCGTGGAGAAAAGCTGAGTTGCAATTTCAGAATCTCAGACTATATTGGGGTAGCAGTGCTTGGCTCCTCCCTCTGGGCGGAGCATCTCACAATGGGATGTTATAGTTCTTATCAGTCACGCACCAATATTCAATAGTCTGTTATCAGCAGAGGTCACCTCCCGAGGAAGGTGTGAATGTGGTCACTCAAAGAGAGAGATAAGGCCAACTGCCCGCTTGACAAGGTAATCAGCCATACAGATGGTAATGGAAAACATCTTACATGCAATCTTCAACAACAGTGTATGTGTAGAGATGCTAAAACCTCTTGTTTTGTGGTAGTAGATCAGTTCCTTTAGCCAGCAAAGCACAAACATTTTCTGATACTAGCTCCAAGTAATTCTGCGTTCCCTGTCCTCGAGGAACTGAGCAGCTGACGCTGTTGGAAGGAGAAGGAGGGGTGGAGGACTCAAAGGATGATTACACAAAAGCAGACAGAAAAAAAACTTTTAAGAAAGCAGTGAATTAAGTCACAGGGAACATGGGGAGAAGTGAAAAGTTTAGTAATTATTCTGAAATGTCTGAATCACTAATGTAGATAAAGAAAGACTTAAATGCCAGAGGTGAGAGAAAGGATTATTTACATTAAATATACTGTCTCAGCATAAAATAGCTCTGCAGCACACCAGTTCTGCTACATTAAGATATTAAATTAATGTAGAAATAAAATATCTTCCTCTTAGGTAGTAATTTTATGAGTTAATTAAATTTTTATAAATAATTGAGAAAAGCAAAAGCACTATCATTCCACAGAAAATATTGGAAGTAGGAGCACCATGGCAGATGTTATCTCTAATGCAGAAGGTAAAAATGGTCAAAGGGTGGTGACAGCTGGGAGATTACACTGGGAAATTATCACTGTATGCTTTCATGGAAAAACTGCTTTGCTCTTATCTAATTATATACTTTTCCATGTTCTTTCATATGTTCATTTGTATGTTTGTATTTATTTTACAGGAAATGGTATATTAATGAGGAATTTATTTTGCTTCTCTAATTTACTGATCTATACCAAAGACACAAAGATGAGAGAGGTGACTAATGGAGAACTTTTTGGCTTTCAGTTTTTTTCTTCGTGCTTTGTAAAGACTGTCATGCAGCACCTACAAAGCAGCAGCGCCCAAAGTAACAAAGCCTACCTGGATGTAAAATCCCACATCTTCAAAAGGGATTCAGAAGTAAGACTCAGATCTGTTATATCCAAGCCAGTGCAGAGAAAGAGCCACGAAGTGTAAAAAGCTGTGCCATGAGCCTGGGACTTCTGTGGATTAGGGCAGTCACCAGAGGAGCAGCTATGAGCTGAACACTGCAGGAAGGCAGGGTCTGTCCTGTGGTTCTTCCAGGCAAAAAAGGACCATAAACTGCAGAGCACCTCAGGCTGTTCAAATGTGCAGTAATGATGAACTCATTGTCCTCTCCAGAAAGGTCTCTGAGCTTTGGTTTCTCTTGCATGTTTTTCTCATGGAGTTATTGATGTTTTTTTAACCACTTACCATTAATGATGTACGGCCTTTGCAAGTGCCTAGTTACATATCCATTCACAGTTATGTTAAAAATTTTAAAAGCTGATGGTATTTGAGAAGAAGGCAAAAATGTCAAAGCTTTATTCCAAAACTCAGTGTCATGGCCCACTTTGCATCAGTGCTGAGTTAATTTCCCTCCAAGACACTCACTGTCAGAGGGCGTCAGCGCCAGCACCAGCAGAGTGCAGCAGGCAGCAGGAGGACAGCAGGTGGCAGAACTGCTTCTACATGTGCTGACACTTCTCATCTGCAGCCAGATCTGCTCCCTGGGCTCCCATCTTCCCGGGAGGGTGTGCCACCATCCCTCTGACTCTCAGACCGGGCGGTCACCCTCAAAGGCTGCCATATTGAAGGGAGCGCCTGTTGTATTTGCTGGACCCCCTTTGTTGGAAGGAATGATGAATCTGACTCCATGTTCTTAGAAGGTTAATTTATTATTTTATGATCTATATTATATTAAAGAATACTAAACTAAACTATACTAAAGAATAGAGAAGGGATACAGACAGAATGCTAAAAAGATACTAATGAAAACTCATGACTCCTTCCACAGTCCTGATACAGCCTGATCGTGATTGGTCATTAAGTCAAAACAATTCACAGCAGAAACCAATGAAACAACCACCTGTTGGTAAACAATGTCCAAACACATTCCAAAGCAGCAAGACACAGGAGAAGCAAATCAGATAATTATTGTTTTCATTTTTCTCTGGGGGTGCTCAGCTTCCCAGGAGTAAAATTCTGGGCAAGGAGATTTTTCAGAAAATATGATGGTGACAAGTGCCAGACCCATTTTCCCTCTGGCTGCCCACACTTGGAGGCAGAGGCAGAAAGGGTATTTCTGCCATCTGGGGAGTCTTCTTCTTCTGAGTTTGTTAGATTTAACAATCTTGTATTGACTGCTTATTTGCTGCTATTTTTTGCCTTTTACAGTTTCACTTGTTAAGTAAACTGTTATTTTTTCACTTACATCTACTCATGTTTTATTTCCTTGTATTAGTGGAAGGGAGTGGATAAAACAAAGGGTAGAGAACTCATTTTAGAGTGTTCCCCTTTAAACTTCCTTCAGCCAAGACCCTAATCCATGTGGGCCTTAAGGATTTCCAGAAGAGATGTTCAAGTGAAGTGAGCAATATTTTGAAGATTTTTGGCTGTTTGCTAGCTCACAAGAGATGGTCACTCAAGATAAACCCATGAGGTTGTCTTGGATGTTGATTTTCACTGCCTGAATTGGTCTGCTTTATTGGATTTGTGCTGCCTGTTTAATATTGTGTTAGTATACCAAAGTGGTAATGCAGTTTGTGCTATCTTTTTTTTGAACCCTTTCAGTTAGCATTTTAAGCACTCTGTTTTCACAGATGGTTTAAGCTTGTACAAGCAATTATGTTTTTACTGTATGGTTCTGTTGACAATCTGCTTGTTGTCAAGGACCACAGACGGTGAATGCTACTTATTTTCACTACTTGGGAATACAGATTTTTTCATCCTTTTTCCCTGCATCATTTGCAAATCCTCAATTAAATTTTATTGGTGAGTCTTCAGTGACTTATGTATAATTTAAAGAATGCATTTGTGTTCTCAAGCTTGTTTGGCATTTTTGAATGAAGGACTATTTTTATATTTTGCCGTATGCAAGTGCAACTGGAGCAGACCTGTTGCCACAAGCTTTTACAAATGAATCACTAATGCTTTAAGATATGCAGAGATATTTACCTGAGAGGAACTAAAAGCTATGCTGAGATGAAAATATCTGTTTGGAATTTAAATATATGGAACTTGCTCATTTAACCATCTTTCTCTGCAACGTAATCCTATTTTGCTGTGAATAACATTAAATAAGAGTTGTTCTGAGTATCATGGTCTTGAGAATTTTCACCACCATGCTTAAAGAAGGAGCTAACCTTAAATCAATATAGTCATGCACAGAGAGGTGCTCTGATGTTCAAAACTACTAATTCCCTAGAAAACCAGACTGTTTTAAAGTGCTAACATATAGATTTTTTTGCAGCTTTCAAGACAACTTTAAGCACTTTAACAAATGACCTTTATTTACATATTGCTGAATTCTGAATACTGTTCAGAAGTGTTTACTTCTTTGGAATTTGCAAGTGACATGGGACAGATTTTCACTTTCTCAAGAGAAAAAAAAGGGAAGATTTATCTACCTTACACACTGTTGCCTAACCTAATTAGACAGCTTAATGTATGGCCAGTCATCTCATTTAGAAGAATATCTTTTCTGGGTCTAAAGGGACCAGAGTATTGCATGATAATTTATAACATAACTTTTTGGCACAACAAAAAGTGAACAAAACACAAGCTTGTTTTGCTTCAGTTGCTTTACATGCTTCAATAAATTAACTATGAATATGTGATATACAGATCAAAATTAAATATCAGTGTAAAATTACGTTGCTTTCTTGGCAATAGCTAGTGCCAACCAGAGACAAAGCACTGAGCACTGGTGCATGCAGCTTTCACATCTTCAAGCCAAGACAATTTTCTTGTATTGTCTTGAAAAATAAGCTTGTGTGTTGCAATTTTCTAGATTAAAAAATGAGACTATTCCTTATCATGCTTACAAGCAAAAGTAATAGCTCCTACAATTCCAAATTTAGAAAGCACTGTCTCTTTTAATCACATTCTGAACTTGAAGCTGCTGCCTTTTTAAATTCAGAGATTATTTGATAAGGAATTTTATAATTTTCAGCAGCCCCAGTTTAGTTTCCAAGTGGTCCAAGAAGTAATGCAATTCTCCAGCAGATGGGCAGTGCTATTCCATTTCTTTCCTATCCTCTTTCTTTTTTGTGTGGAGCTTTTCACAGTACAATCTCTTCTTGAACCCATACAGCCTATTTCTTGTATATTCTTTAAAAGACCAAAGACATTATTCAAAATTTAATACTAAAAAATCTAATTTCTCAAACAAAATTTTCTTACATTGTGTTCTGATTATTGTAATTTCCATCACTCCCACTGTGATGTCTTTCCCAAATTATAATAATTAAATTGAAGGCAAACAGTGCTTGAGGTTATTGTACATTTTTTTCTTTCATTCAATTTTTTTATCATTCTTCCTGGAGGAAATATTGGGATTTCAGATAAGTGGAGTTAATTCTGCAATAGCAGAAGTGAGAGCAAATAAAGACTCTTGTATCCTTAAGAACTACAAATACTTTACGTAGCGAGAAATCCTTCCGTAAAAAATGTACAGCGTAGAGCTGAACCCTGTCAGCTTAAAGAATGAAACATAAAAGTTGGCACCCAGGTTCTAAATGACATTGCATTCTCCTAGATCATTAAAAAATGTAAAATAATCCTCTCCTATTGACATATAAAGTGCATGTATGAAATGCAGAGAGAATAATGAGCATTCTGTTAGTGACAGGGACACATCTGTTTGGGAGAGCTGTAGCAATGGTTATAGCTGCCCGTGGCAGAAATTGACTAAAAACCACAGGAATTTTTTACAGTTTTGACAGTTGGGAGTCTGTTCCATTTTATCAAAATTTGGTCATGACTGATAATCTCATTATCAAAGCTTCTAATTCTCACAGTAAAAAAATGTTCTCTTAACATAGTTATTTCTGCAGTGAAATTTAGAAATCACTAAGGTTTTTTACTTGGAAGGAAAACAAGGAATATTTTTCAAAGCATTGATTACATCAAGGCAATGACTTAGTGTTTCCTGAAGGGAAGTAAAAATCTGTACTCCTTACCATTGGTCTCTGGTGCTATTCAGCAAAGTCAAGTATTCATCTGAAATTACCAAAGCCAAACAACTCACTACATTTTCAGCTACTATTTCTCCAAGTAGGAGGACAAGGCTATTTTGACTGCACTTCATGTCCAAAGATTAAAAAAATTCTTTCTTCTGCTGGCAGTGGTCAGTGACCCATGCTGTACGTTACCTGGGGCCTGAACTGTTAAAAAACATGCCCTGAGTACTAAGAAAATACACAGGTCTTCATCTGTCTGCATGCCACTCCTGCTGGCTGACAATCTGCTGCCATTGAACATAATCCCCGTGAATGGGAGACCATGTGAGCCAGTGTAAGCACACATATGTTAAGATAATATGAGTCTGTCAGCTCTCTGAATTCAAGATCCCAGATTTGAGTTCAGATGGAAAGTAAGGCTTCCACAGGAATAAAAGTTATTTCTGTCATTGCTATGTCACTTGTGTAGATACCTTTACAGTGTCTGACATGACCCAAAGTTACATGGATCTTTAAACCTTAAATCACCTAAACTTTAAATCATTGAGTATAAACACTAATGAGATAGGGGATGGTGAATACATGTTAAATTAAGTAAAGAATTTATGCACATAGAGATATTAACAGCCACATATATATAATGCAGTGTTAATGACTCATTTAGTAAGATTTAACCCCAAGTTTAGGTACATTAAGCTGTGTTATAGGAACACCTTAATTTAAAATAGATCAAATTACTCTGTCAAATGTCTGCAGGTGAAAGTGACAGGTAGTATTTCATTGTTGTCTTTTAAGATTGTTATAATCTGGGGGTTTGACTGTTTGACTAGATAAGTTTTAGATGAAAGATCAATATATAGCAATTCAAAATTATCTCTACTTTCAAATAATTTCTAAAAACCCTATTAAACAGCTTTTGAAAAACAATTTTTTCTCCATATCCCACTGGGCTTTATGAAGATTGCACTATGTGTGAAACTGAAATGCTAAAGGGTTAATGTCTCACACAATTGGCCATTTGCAAAAGCATCAGGTGTGTTGCTGAGGCCAGGTTTGCAGCTCCCAGCCAGAGGGTGGAAGGAGGGGAGTTTTTTGTGTGTGTGTGTTTGGGGCTGAAGGATTAGAATCCCCATCCCACATAAGACAGGGGTTTAGCAACAAGCTTGGTTTTGAGCCAGATGAAGGAAAAGGCCCATATGAGATTCTGCTATGTGGATAATGCTTCTTATTTTGTCAGTGTCCTCCCTCACACAACTGGCTTGGGTGTAAAACTCCTGTCCAAGACATTCACACATGAGCCTGAGGGTATTCATTCCTTCTGATGTGTCATAATAAGCTCAACTACAGTGCCATAAGAAGCAGCAGTCATGTCCTATATGGGATATTATACATCAAAAAATCCCCAAACTACCCCCAAACCCTTTCTGGGGCCTTCCACCAGAGGAATGTTCATGATCCACAGTGTTGCATAAGATCCACAGTGTTGCATCAGATCTGGGTATTCTCCCCAAGCCTGGATGTACAATAACTTGTTGAACTTAATGTTTTGTGGGCTTCCTCCACCCCTGATGCATCAAGACTGCAACCATCATTTCAACCAAGCAACAACTGAATCTCACTGCTGGACACACAGGTGGCAATATCTATCCTCTCTACTTTCTGCCCTTATCCTTTCTCTCTGTTTCTTTCTTTCTTTCTTTCTTTCTTTCTTTCTTTCTTTCTTTCTTTCTTTCTTTCTTTCTTTCTTTCTTTCTTTCTTTCTTTCTTTCTTTCTTTCTTTCTTTCTTTCTTTCTTTCTTTCTTTCTTTCTTTCTTTCTTTCTTTCTTTCTTTCTTTTCTTTCTTTCTTTCTTTCTTTCTTTCTTTCTTTCTTTCTTTCTTTCTTTCTTTCTTTCTTTCTTTCTTTCTTTCTTTCTTTCTTTCTTTCTTTCTTTCTTTCTTTCTTTCTTTCTTTCTTTCTTTCTTTCTTTCTTTCCTTTCTTTCCTTCTTTCTTTCTTTCTTTCCTTTCTTTCTTTCCTTCTTTCCTTCCTTCCTTCTTTCCTTCCTTCCTTCTTTCCTTCTTTCCTTCCTTCTTCCTTCCTCCTCTTCTTTCTCCTTCCTCCTTCCTTCTTTCCTTCCTTCCTTCCTTCCTTCTTTCCTTCTTTCCTTCTTTCCTTCTTTCCTTCTTTCTTTCTTTCCTTCTTTCCTTCTTTCTTTCTTTCCTTCTTTCTTTCTTTCTTTCTTTCTTTCTTTCTTTCTTTCTTTCTTTCTTTCTTTCTTTCTTTCTTTCTTTCTTTCTTTCTTTCTTTCTTTCTTTCTTTCTTTCTTTTCTTTCTTTCTTTCTTTCTTTCTTTCTTTCTTTCTTTCTTTCTTTCTTTTCTTTCTTTCTTTCTTTCTTTCTTTCTTTCTTTCTTTCTTTCCCTTTCTTTCCTTTCTTTCCTTTCTTTCCTTCCTTTCTTTCCTTTCTTTCTTTCCTTCTTTCCTTTCTTTCTTTCCTTCTTTCCTTCTTTCCTTCTTTCCTTCCTTCCTTCCTTCCTTCCTTCTTTCCTTCTTTCCTTCCTTCCTTCCTTCCTTCCTTCCTTCCTTCCTTCCTTCCTTCCTTCCTTCCTTCCTCCCTCTTTCCTTCTTTCCTTCTTTCCTTCTTTCTTTCTTTCTTTCTTTCTTTCTTTCTTTCTTTCTTTCTTTCTTTTTCTTTCTTTCTTTCTTTCTTTCTTTCTTTCTTTCTTTCTTTCTTTCTTTCTTTCTTTCTTTCTTTCTTTCTTTCTTTCTTTCTTTCTTTCTTTCTTTCTTTCTTTCTTTCTTTCTTTCTTTCCTTTTGTATTTTCTTAAGTGATATCTTTATACTATTTTATTGTTAAATGCTATAGATAATAATAAAAAAGGCTACATCACTCCTTTCCATTGCAATGATTTTTTAAAAAATTAACCCTAAATACACCTATACACACACACATACATATATATGAATACTGAATACTGAATATAAACACACACACACACACATGTATATATATATACATGAATACTGGTCATTCAGCGTGCTTTCACTCTAATCCACCCCAAGGGATCTGTTAACAAGAATCTCAGTTACCTTTGACTTCAGGGGCAAGTTGTTACATACTACTAGGCAACAGATTAGGCAATCATTCAGACAACACCTTTCTGTCACCAGTGAATTTATAACATCTTTAGCTAATATCCAACAGTCCTGGAACAGATCAAGAATTTAGTAACTGGATGAATATCTGAAATTGGATAGTGCATGAAGTTAACTAAATTTGGCTAATTATCACTGAATTTACAAATATGTCATTCTTAACACTCTTTGACTCAGATTTTTACAATTATTTGTTCCCAACATTGATAAATATTTCCTTTTTTATCTTAATAAATGTTTCACTAAAAATGTGTTAACGTGAAAAAAACAAGCAAACTAAAATCCTTCATGATGAATTTTCTTTCTTAGATTCTAAACCACAAAGGAGGGATTCATCCAACATCACTTTGCTGCACAGCTAGTAAATTATATTATGCATACAGAAAGAGAAGCACCCCTGCAGAAGCCCTGACTCCTGATATTCTAGAACTTTCTTTAAGATAATTGTCTAGCCACTGCCTATGGAGAGAGTGCAGAGACTCTCACTGAAGTTGTTGTCTCATCTAATTTTAGATCTTTGTAGTTCTCTGTGTGAGCTAGTCACACATCTGTGGTGATCCTGTGAATTCTAACACTTAGGGAGACACTTAAATCTAGGTGCCATGACCTGGAATTGAATTCTAGCAAGAGATCATATTTACATTGCTAAACCACAGATGATTAGGGAGAGAGAACACAATAAGAGATCAAAAATGAAAGAGAGAACAGAGAATCAATCTGCAGCTTCCTCATTAATTACTACATTATGTGCAGGCTTGAACTTTACTATTTCAGTTTCTCTCTTACCAAGACAAGAATTTCCTCTCAAAAAGAGATGACTCAGAAGAAAACTTCTGGTGATATTCTGCAAGGGTTGGACTTGGGGGTGTCTTGTTCGATGTCTTTATCTAATTTTTGAAAGTAAACTTAAAACCACAACTAATATAAACATGTCTTGTGATCATGGCAGCAGAATAATTTAGAATCTTTTTGTAGGATGAATGAATGCACCAAATAAACAAAGTGAACATTGAAATGTTGCAAGGTATAGCTAGATTGCATTTAGAAACCAGAAAAGAAATTAAGGATTCCAGATGACCATATCTGGAAACTGGTTCTCTAATGAATAATGTAATCTCAATTCCCAATATGATGCTGTTGTAGAAGAGAGAAAGCAGACTTTTAAGCAATAGAAAGAGGTTTAAAGGGAAGATATATAAAGATGATTTTTTCTGACTGCAGCATTTTTCTGGTAGTGGAAGACTGTATGAATTTCTAATATTCTCAAATTAAATGTAAATTAAAAAACTGAAGAAGAATCAAAAATTTCATAAAAGGGTTTAAAAAGCTGGGCTCATGAGACTGAAATAGCTTGATTTTATAATGTATCAAAAAGAAGATTAAATTATTGTTCTTTTACAATTTTTGTGCATCTTCATGGATGGAAACTCTTAGCTACTATATTTGTAAAGCCATAATAAGAACCAGTGACTGGATCATGAAAACAGACACATTTGAATTTAAAAATTAAATTCTCCTTGTTAATTGAAAAGGTAATTAAGCCCTGGAATGAACTGTCAACTGAATTGGTAGAGTATTCATCTCTTAGTATCTTTGGTTTGAGAATGAGTGATATACAGAACGATATGCTTTACTCAAGTGCAAGTTATGCTGTAATTAGGACATAAATCATCAGGCTCAGTGTGAAGATAACTGGATGAAATGTAGCACCAGCCAAAAATAAGAAGTCACAGTAGTTATCTAGTTGCCTCTCCTGGCCTTAATTTCTAAGAAGTTGGTAGATAATATTGTAATGGGTCAGATTCCCAGCTGTCAAAAATTGGAAATATAGCTCCTGAGTTGAGCTGTTTCTGAAATATTAAAAAAATTTTTTCTCTCGTTAAATACTTTGAGTATAGTCCTACAGCTAACATTAATAAACAGTTCACTGGAAATCTCTTCAGGTTTTGAGTGTAATGATAAATTTGTTTTGATGCAGCCTTTGGTTTTGCTCTCAGTTATTGAAACAAGGGATATTATACTTTTGCAACATTCTTACTCCTAAGTACCACTGATGTGTCATGAAGACTCTACCTTGAATCTACTAGTTTCTATCTTTTTTCTAAAATACCTCTTGAATTGAACCTGACTTACTGTATTTAAATTAATCACTAAGATTAGAGGAAATGAAACAGAATGAGACCATGCCATTAAGTCAAGACCATGCCTCTAGTCCCTCTGAAATTTTTCATATGATGCTTGTAATCTGTGCCCATATCCCTAACTGTTTTTAAAAAATTTAAATATGTATAAGACAAACTTGAAAGTCAAAGGTCACTGTCTTATTTCAGTAACAGAATTAAATTAATGTTGCATAAGAAGGAATATTGGCTTTATAGCTAGAGCAGGAACTGAGTGGGTTTAGTGGGTTTTAATTCCTGTCTCACTCATACTGTGGTCTCAGCATCTAATCATAATGCAGAAGCAATAGTTTGGCTCCAGTGAAACAGATTGGTTAAAGGAAGTTTTATATAATTTGATCTAAAAGAAGCAGCTATGTATTCAATATACTAATAAAGGATCTGTCCCAACTCTGAGATGTGGATTGAACATTTTAAAGATTAAATTCCTGTTTCATAATCTACAGAGCTGTGCAGAGCCTGGCAGACTCTAATGGAAGCTCTGTTCATTGTAGGGTCTCTAGAGGGTCCTCCAGCAAAGAAGAATACACAAAAAATAAAAGAGGACCAGGTCCTATAAATGACTGAACTCCTTCCCTGTGAGGATGAAAATCATATTTCTGTCATCCAGTGCATTCACCTTATATTGAGCTCAAATTCATATCTGTTCTCAAGTATAGACTTACTTCCCATTTGCCTTAAACACAAATTTGAGACTAGGCAGTTTGGGTTTTCAGTGTCTTTTAGCATGGGATCAAGTGACTATCTTTTTACAGTGGGGAAAAACCTCTTGTTTGATGCTTAGTATAGCAACCACCTGCATCCACTGCCCTTGCAAGAAGGCTGCCAGTGCTGCCTGTGGTGAGAAGCACAGGGATCTGAAGGTTTCTGAGTGGGCTGCTTCAGGCTGGGATGCACCTGCCAGCTGAAGGTAGTGGTGACCTATGGGAAGCACTTGATATGCCAGGCTGCCTGGGAATGCATCAAGGGTTGGCTCTGCTGCAGGGTGAATATCACACAACTGGTGTCTTTTTCTAAAGCAGTATAAAGAGTGCTCTGATGTATTTACATGTCAGAATAGAGCTAGATGAAAAAACAGACTAATTTGTCCTAAATCAAAGCAAATCAACTTTGTAACCTCTAAATCTATGTTGGAATGCAGTTTGAGAGAATCCAAAACCTAAACCACTTTCTGTTCTTCACAGATGTTTTGGGAAAAAGATGTATATAGGTGTTTCATGTAGTCTTTAAGGAAGAACCAACTTCTGTTCACCTTGGTAAGCATTTCAAAAATTATGGATTTTCTTGATATTAAAGTGAAATGTGTAAGATATAAGCAAACCAAAACTGAATGATGATTCTGGAGAAAATCTCACTTCAATTGAAATTACCTACTTCATCAGAATTCTGACTATGATGATTTGTTTTTATAAGAATAATTAATGGACTACATAAAAGAAATAGTTGACCTTATTAAAGTTTCTATTAAACATGCATACAAAATTCTGCCAAGCTGTCATCTTTGTAGGCACTTTCAAAGATAAGGTCGGGAGCTGAAAGTGCAAAGGTATTGGATTACCCAAAGCAATTACAAATAGGCATATGCTTGGACAAGTGGCAAATAATTTTATACAGCAATTTGCCTGAAGCAAAATAAATATCCCAGGAAAACTAGTCGTCCAGATCTCAGTGAAGAGCAGTGAAAAAATTTATCTATTCTGGAATAGTGGTGGAATTGGATGGTGTTTTCTTAGCAAAGAAGCCTTATGTTACTGTCAGCAAGACAGAAGTGTTATATTTCTGTCATTTTCTTCAAATAAATTTGGGCTTTTGAAATACAAGTTGTGGGTTAAAAACAATAAAAAATATGGGGAAGAAGTTCTTGGCCACTGCTGAGAAGGGCCCTCAGCAAATCAGCTAACTAGAAATACGATGTATTTCTATAGTAAACATTATTGCTGAGACAACAATGAGCTTTTAAAGTCAGTTGAGAAGAATGTTACATGAGTATAAGCATTGCATGTTGTGTGTAGTCAGCAAAGAAGCTGAATAATGAAAGTCATTGGAATGATAGCCCTCAGATGGGCTAAGGAGCTAGGTGATACAAATGCTCAGAGGCCAAGTTTTAACTTAGGAGTAATTTGTACATTTCAGTGTTTTATTGTTTTTATTCTGGTTTGTCTGTGAAAAACAAAACAAAAACCACCAAAACAAAACAAGTCCCCCCAACTTCTTCCCCACCCCCTCCCTTGCCCTGGAACATTAAAGATCACCTTAGGTTTTTAAAAACAAGAGCAGCATTATTTTCAGAAAAGAAACTTAAATTGTCATATCAAATGCAATACCTGTATAAATCAGAATCATTCCATTCTGCTTTAGTCTGAAATAGAAAACTGCAAAAGCCTCTGTTTTGACCTTATCAAGGTATTTCCTTTCCCTCAAGTGATTTACTGCCATAAAAATTTATTAAAATTGACATATTCTTGCAGAATGTGTAGATTTCAAAAAAATTGGCTGCTTTTCTAGATGAGAGGAAAGGTCACAGGATGATTTCATACAGGAGTACTGTACCTTGTATACAACATATGTATCCTCAGGTACTGAATGCCACATGATCCAAGGAATACTGGATACAACAAAGTGCTTCCCACTGTAAGTAAAAATCAGGTTCATGACTACCTGAGGAATCTGAATGCACATCAGTGTATTGGACATGGTGAGATGCATCCCAGGGTCCTGAGGGAATTGACTGTATGTAGACATCAAATCACTCTCCATGATGGTTGAAACGCCGTATCAGTCAGGCACAGCCCCTGCTGAGAAGTGGTTGGTGGATGCTGGTGCTGCTGGATGGGAGGTCAGACATGACCTGGCCATGTGCATTTGCAGCTCAAAAAGCCCCCTGTGTCCTGGGCTGCATCCAAAGCAGGGCCAGGATGGGGATTCTGCCCCTCTGCTCAGCTCTGCCCTGGTGACACCCCACCTGCAGTGCTGCATCCAGCTCTGGGGCCCCCAGAACAGGAAGGACACTGATCTGTTGGACAGAGTCTAGAGGAGGCCACCAAGATATATAGAAGGATGTAGAACTTCTGCTGTGAGGAAAGGTTGAGACAGTTTGGATTGTTTGACCTGGAGAAAGGAAGGCTTGAAGGGGAGCTAATTGCAGCCTTCTAGTACCTGAAGGGAGCTTATAGGAAAGATGGAGAAACTTTATCCAAGAGCATGTAGTGACAGGACAACAGGGAATGGCAGCAAACTGAAGGAGAGTAGGTTTAAATTATGTATAAGGAAGAGATTCTTTATTGTGGGGGTGGAGAGGCACTGGAACATGTTTGCCAAAGAAGTTGTGGATGCCCCATCCCTGGAAGTGTTCAAGGCCAGGCTGGATGGGGCTTTGAGCAATCTGGTCTAGGGGAAGTTCTCCCTGCCCACAGCAGGGGAGATTGGAGCTTTGTGGTTTTCAAGGTCTCTTCCAACCCAAGCCCTTGTGATCCTGTGATATAAAAGGATCCTAGTATCCTTTGCTGCAGTGTTCCTTACCCATTTTTTCCACCTTTTCACCTTTGTTGCTACAACTGTTGTTACTAATGTGACTCAGATGCTTCATTTCAATCTTTGCCTTTCTTTCAAAGGATTGGCACTAGCATCTTGGGAGTCTTATTCTATAAAACATTACAGTTGCAAAAGTTTTCTTTTCTAATTTGGACCATGAACATGTTTCCCCAATTCTATCCAATCACATGGAGTCACTTAACTTTTGCATACAGCCTCACTACTTTTTTCTCATGATTCAAGAGCATTAGCTTCATTGAAATAAATTTTTTTTTCACTTATTATTAAATAAAATTTGAATTAAAAAAAATTTGATTCTTATTTAAAATAAGAATCACTTATCCACTTAGCGCTCCCCCAATCCTTGTTTCAAATCAAACTTAGTTGACAATGAGTTCGTGTTTTCTTATATATTATTGCTAAAAGTATCAGAGAGCATAGGTCCCAAACCAATTCCTGAACAATTCACTCTGAGTTCATACATCAATTATTGGTTCACAATTGCATTTTCTCATGTATTATAATAGCTAGCACAGATTAATACACTAAAATTTGTATTGGTTTATATGTTGTGTGGGACTAAGTAAACTTGCAGAAATACCTAAACATATTAACACAATACTGTGACATTTATGATTTATTTTGCTTTTCAAAATTGGATTCCCTTAATAGCTGAACAGATAGTTTCTATTTTGAGCATGTAACTCACTTATCATTTAAATATATTGTTCTATTATCCAAACTAAATAAAATAAGGGTTTCCCATCAGGACAAAACACCTCCTCAGGAGACTTCTGAGTCTTCATTCTTAATGCCAAAATATGTTGTGGACCTAGATTGCCTAAATTTTTGTAACAGGATCACTCCCATTTACCCCTTCCCCACTCATAGTGAGAGGACATATTGAACTAAGTAGATCTTGACAAATCCATGCAGAGGGATACACTGGCAATGAAAATTGGTGAATAACTGCAGAGCACTGATGCTGTTATCTCTTATATGATAGTAGCAATAGCTTTCAGTTTCACAGCACTTATTCTGAGCAAAAGGTTTTGTGTTTTCCAGAAAGTGGTATAGGGTTTTTTGAGACACAATTATGTCTCATTATTCACTGTTCTAGGGAGAAAACTATAGCATACTAAAATGTGACTAGTATCTCTGTATCCTTGATCATATTAGTTCTGTTGAATAATTTCTCTTACATATTACTAAAGAGATACATTATCATTTCACATATCTCATGAGAGAGTAATGGAGAAGGAAGGAAGTATTTTGGTATTTTAAAAGTATTTGGATAACCAAATAATATTTTAAAAATTAGGTAAATTTTGGGAAGTGTTGGGTAACCAAAAAGAGATGGTGACAGGATGATACTGGTCTGTTACAATACTTATAAATAATTAAGATAATACTTTTTAGTAGCACTTTTTTCCTGATGGATATAGTCTCACATTCTTTCCAATATCAAACAAGAAATATTTTTCCTTTTGATCTGAAAATAATTTAATATTTGTAGAAGGTCACAGGGTTACCAGATAAAGCAGATAAACTAAGTGAAAGATTGGGCTCCTCTTCAGCAACCTACAGGATGCAAAGAGCTTCAGAAAGAACAACAACACTATCAGACATTTTTTCTTAGATCAGGATGTTTACTTAGCAGAAATCTTTGCAATTTTTGCCAGAGACTTCTGCAAGTCCTTATCTGAGAAATTTTACTTTTTACTATCATTTGTGGAAAACTTGGATACCTAATTAACTGACATATTGTGTCACTGGAAGTGCATTTGGAGAAGATTATTTTACTTTTTCATTCTGATCACTCATTTTCTATAACCTGTGATTTTCTTCTTGTTGTTTTAAATGTTGAAAAAGTTATTCATGAGTAGCATTACATTGATCTGCTCTGGAAATGAGATTCCCCTATCTTACACATTTGTGTTGATGGGCCTGACTTTGCAGGCCATGTGCAGTGTGGAATTAGTCCAAACATGGACATGTACAGGAGGCATGAAGCACTTCTGAAGAATGACACCGAACCAAGTTGACAGTTGTGTTTTTTATTTATTCAGTAGCTTTTCTACTGGGGATTAGTTGTACAAATATATCAAGTACTAACCTATAGAGGAGCACCACCCCAGTATTTATTCGCTCATAAGCCTCTATGATTCATGGCATCTACAAAAAGAGGCTAAGGGATCATAAATTTCTAGCTGGGATTTGAGCCAAGGCAAAAACAGAAGGCTTAGCTGATGAGAATAAGGATTTAGGATCCTTGTCCTACAATAATTAATTATGAGTTTCTTTTCGTTCAGCAGGCAGTGGATCAGCACATGTCAGACAGGAGGGAATTATTTTATCTCTGCCAATCAATGACAGAATCTTAATAAGGAGTTTTCACAATAAAGAAAAAGCCTTGATTATCATTCAAGAAAAGAGCATCACAGACCAAGAATTTTTTGCCTACTATCTTTTCTGTGCCACCTTCTAACAGGAAAGCATTGTATTTTGTTATAAAGACATCTGTGGCTTAAATTAATTTAAATCAGTCACTTTTACTGCCCTCAGACTTACCATGAATGAAGACAAATTAAAAAACAGAATAAGCAGAGAAAAATGATTGATGACACTAATGAAGTTTATATTCTTAAAATCTGTGTCCTGAAGTTAGATTTTCTGAAATTATGTGAACTCTGGACTAAAGCTTGTACTATGTGTGGAATGTTCATAGACATGTTCTGTGGTGTGAATTCTGTGATTTACACTGAAAACTCTGGAAGTGTTCAAGGCCATGTTGGATGAGGCTTTGAGCAGCCTGCTCTAGTGAAAATTGTTCCTGCCCATGGCAGGGGGTTGGAACTGGATGACCTTTACGATCCCTTCCAAACCAACATTCCATTCCATGACCTCAACAACCAAATTCAGATACCTGTCATATAATTCCAGATCATAGTATTCCTAGTTAATCAGAATTGCCTGTATTACAGAATATACATCCTTGAAATATATCCAACTAGATAGTAACAGAATCAGGCTCAGATCAGTGCCATGTGTCTGATTTATGGACCAGATGCTAAGATAATAAGACAGGGAAGTAAACATATCTGTCAAAAATTGTAAAGCCTTTTCTATGCTGTTGATATTTTTTCAATATGTTTTGAAAATAAAATAGTTCATAATGGTGATGCTAGAAAGCACTCCTTTCATTCTAACAAAAGGCTTGCAGAAAAGATAGGCAAAAACTTTACTAGTGTTCTTGGCAACCCACTATGCCATGTGTATTCTGAAACAGATCTAATTTAAATTAAATAGAAATAAAAATTATTGACAATTGCATTCTAATGACTGTAATTTTCATACAAACTGTTACTTACAGACACAGTATGCTGCACCTTGTAATAATATCTTTCCTGTTTTGCTGTCTAGAGGAAAAAGTCTTGCTGCATATATTTTTAATCACTAGACAGAAAACTCTGGAGTCCACTGGAAAGGTTAATACAAAAGTAAAACAGAAAAATCAATTTTTTTCTGTTATGATGGAGTTGATATATTTTCAACTGGCTCATCCACCAATACTTACATTCAATAAAATGTTACCACCATGTATTCCCTTATCCAAGGGTACTCAATTCCACCAGGATATCTGTACTAACCATTTAACTCACCAAATAGCTCTTATCCTGCTCATTTAGTCTTGAAGACAAAATATCTCCATTATAACTGCAAGTAGCTAAACTCTTCAGTGCCAGATGGTTTACAAATTGGTCTCATCACAGAGTAAGGGATGTCATCACGCTCACAATTTGTTAATATTGCAAATTCCTCTCCTCCTGTAAACTTAATATGTCAGAGTTCTCTAATTTAATCTCCAACTTAGCAATTGATATGTATTAAAACCTATAATCAAATAAAAATTTAATAATTAGCAGAATATTAACATTTTTGCAATGTCAGCAAATAAATATCCAACTTGAGAGTCAGGGGAGGGATCAGCTGGAAACAGAGGCTCAGTAAAAATCAGACTGGCTTTGCAAATGTGATTTTAGAGCATATTAGGTGACTTCAAAGTGGCTTTGTTTAGCTTCTCACCAACCACTGAAAACTTTTGCTTGCCATGTAGGAGCATTCAACTATTCATGCCAAATGAACAAAAATAAATCACAGCTTACCCCATGCCATGAAAGTTCCTCCCTGAAAAAGATTTATAACTTAATCTTCATGTTCTTGTACATTACAATTTCAGTAAATTACTTGAGGGAATTTCAAGACTAATGCATGATAACAGCACAAGTTTTATCTTTAAAAAGCAGCTAAATGCAATTTTGTGTCATCATCTATTTGACTGGGAAAACTTAACTGAGAAGACAAATAGTTAAGGATTTTTCTGGCTTTAAAAGTTTATTCTAAAATTCTAAATGTATCTTAGGCTGCAAATGGCTTTCACACAGTCAGATGGGTAAACAATACACCTTCAATACTTTTTTACATTTGAAAATGCAGGTGCAACTATCATTTCAATAATGTGGCCCAAATTTATAATGACAGTCACATGTAAAAATTAATTGCTTGAAATTTACCAAAGATTTTTTTTATTGCTTTTTAAAAAGAAACCATATGTAGATAGGGATTAACTTCATCGTAACTTCAAGTGTAGCAAAAGAAGTGATAGAAAAAATGTAGTAAAAGCTCTTACAATGAATCATAAAGTTCTGTAATTCAAGGCACTGCCTAGTGCTGTCTTTGCAGGACAGTAGCATTCTGATATATGCACCTATTCCTGACATCATGAATAGTCTTTCCTGTACTGAATTAAGGTGTGTCTTCATTGTGGTTTGCAAAAATTATTGAGTAACCATGGACTACTGCTGCCACAGGTACCAAATACACAGAGCTGATCTGCTGACTAGAGCTCTGGCAATTTGAGAGCACATCCTCTCAGTAAGACCCAGGCTTTTGCATTGTTGCTACAATTCAAAATTTATTTTGCTGGGAGACATCCCAGAGCTCTTGCCAGCACAATTTTAAAAACAGCACATGCAAGGTATCTGTACCACCCTGCTGGAAGGGTGCAGTCCAGAGCTCCTAATTATTCTGTATTATTCTGTGATTATATGGCCTATCAAATGTAATTGCAAGAGGTTTATTTTAATACTTCTTGAGCTGGATTAGAAATATACACATATTTTTCCTGTATGGATTAATGTATGTCTTCAGCCTAGGTTTTCCAAAGCTGTTCAATGGTCTATACAAGTTTTACTTTCTTTGTGGTTTGAACATGTGAATTTATCAAAACCAGATAATACAAGACTTCCTGTGACATTTTGCACTTGCCTTTCTGATTTCAGATGAGTTACACTGAACACAGGTCTGTCTCTTGGTGTATAATTTTCTGGTTACTGGCTTTTTTCATGTTCTTTCTCAGTCTTGTTACTTATTTATTGATTACCCCTTTCTCCAAGTGAGACTAAAGCCACAGAACTGATACTTTTTAGGAAGTGAAAGTCATTCCTTAATACTATTAAAGTCCCAAACCAAGCTGGTTTTTCATGCTTGTCCTGCTAAACAAATTTTCAACAATTTTGACCGTTTCTTTTCCCATGAATAGGACTTTTCATTCTATTTTCTTCCTCCGTATTATGCAGAATCTTTAACAAAGATGGGTAAAAACAGCATGCATTTTTTCTGTACTTCTGCAACAGCACAGTGGTGGAGTGGATTTGTAATGATCTATAAGATCATTACACACCCCAGCATGAAAGTGAAGTTGTCTGTTTTCTTTTGAGAAATTTTTCAAGAACTGATAGTACCAAACTAAACTTCTAGTCTTTGTTCACTTGAGCTCAGACAGAAGGCCACATGCTTCTTCATGACAGCAGATTTTGCTAGTAATGGCCAAACACAGAAACTGAGGGAGAAGATATGAGCTGGATACCTCCAAGTCTCCAGTAAAGCTGGACAGAAAACAAATTTCTTATTCTTAAAAAAATATTTTCAGAGTTGCAAAAGAAATTGCACTGTGCTTACAGATGAAGTCACAGACTGTGGACAAGAAAACACACTGGGTAATTGCCTGTATGGCAATGGTAATTGCCTGGAAACATACAGGGTAATTCCTTCTCTAGTGTAGCTATTACTTACATGACAGAACTGCAGACTGTATATTAGAATCAGCATCTCTAGAAACGAAGGATCATTGTTCCTGTGTTCATGTCTTTCAGCACTTCTTTATCAGAAAAAAAAATCCCTTGATTTATTTTATGGCACCTGATGTGTTCACTTAGGAAAATATTTTGTTTAAATATTCTGATATTTTCTAAGTTGAAAAAAAATGAACTTAAATACCACAAAGTGGAAAAAAATATATCCTTGATGATGATTCACAGCTTCATTCCTATGAAATTATCTAAATGTGCATATGCACAGCAAAAGGTATATATCTGAAAATGGGAAGATCATTTTCAATCAACTAAGAGATTTTTTAAATTTGCAACAGAAGTTTTGTGTTTTCTCCTCTGGGTAAAAAGAGAAAACATCTCAAAGCAGATGAAGATGCTGAATATAAATATCAGAAATGCATCAAAGGAAGAAGGTTTGGGTAATGGCTTATAGCAAAAACCCTAGGGAAAAGGAATTATCTGTTTTCCTGTAATATTTGCCACCTAAGCAAAAGAAGCACCAATTTTATCACACTGAAGGAAATAGTTTTCATCATATTAAAGACCTATGAGCTGTTTTATGGCATTGGTAAACAATCAAAGAGTAGTTTGAGCTTCTGTAAGCTCATAGTTTCTCATTAAAAATGTAAATAAATAGCTTCCCTTAAAGTAAGGAAAGGAGATCAATGCTCATGCATAGTTGGTACAGCATTATTTGCTTATGCAGACTAATGAAATATTTTAAATGACAGTAAGAAAAGCTTATGTCAGTATGTAAGCATCCATTGAAAACTTGCAGGATCTGTTACCTAACTTGATCAACACAACTCTTTTTGAAGAACCAAAATGACCACAAAAAACTCAAGTGCTGAGTAAAAGTGTTTATGATACCATGATTATATAAGCTTTGCTGTATTTCTCTTAAATAATCAATCTCTGGTTATGTTTTAGAAATTTTTATGTAATTTATTTTATCCTTAGCTGGTGCTTGGAATCTGAATTTTCAGTGTTTATTAGTTAGGATTGTAATCACTTTGTGCTCATACATTGCCAAGTCTGAAATAACTGAAATCAGTAGGTAAAGAAAAATAAGGAAATGCCCAGAATTTTCTTTTTTTTTTTCTCTAGTGTGCAGTTAGAGATTATCCACCTTTCTCTGTTTCCACTGAAAATCTTATCTGTATTTCTGTTTGACTGTTTACATTTCTCCCTTTCTACCTCCTTTTGCTCTGAGCTGTGAAGAGGAAGTTCACATTTGTACTTTCACACTGGCATTTACCTAATTTTTGGTTTCTCTTATTTCTGTCTTTCCCAGCTAGCACAATTTTTCTTCCATTGCAGATCTTCCTCTCGTGCCTCTTTAGTGAGGTTTCTTACAGATACCTGTACTTCTTCAACACAGGTCCACGTACCCCTGTCTCAGTGCCTTTCAAGTATTCTTCTCAGTCTTTATTCCAGGACTCCTCACAAAAGAGATGGTAGGGAGAAAAAAAGGAGGAAGAGTACACAGGGACAGGTATGCACCATGAAAAATTGTTGTCATTTTTATCAAAGCTTTGCCTGAATTTCTTTACCTTTCTCAATAAGCTGACTAATTTCAAGCGAAGGAGAGAAATAAATACAAGATGGAAAAATAGCAGTTTTTCTTTAAAAAGCTCTGTGGAAATAACAAAGTGGATAGTAGAGTACATACAGGGTTTGATTGCAAGTTCAAATTCTTGCTCATATTTCCATATTACTGCTAAAATGATAAAGTCTTGTATGTAGGTATTTCATCCTAACATCCCTGTAAAGCCTGCAAAACTCTTAGCTCACTGTGGTGTTTGAGGCAGATTGGCATTATGCTCTGTTCATTTGCAACCTGCAGCTGTGCTTAAGAGATTGTGCCTGAGCTTTGGTTTGGTTTAGACTTTTGCTTTTTTACTGCAGAGGCACCAGCAGAATAAATATACAGGTTAAACTTGTCAGAGGAGGAGGACAAAAGAGACATTGGAGGGATGCATTTTGTGAAATGGGTATTGATTTGGTAATAACCTGTTTTAATTGCATGGTAGAAGGAAAATGAACACAATTATTGTTCTCTGGGTAAAGAAATGTCTTTTTTATGTTTAGAAACAATTCCTAACACAGAAAAAAATTATAAAATTTTATGAGGATCTCTTCAAGGGATTTAAATGCAAATTAACCCTGATGTATTCTACATATGTTTCATGCCACATAACAAAATCTACCATTAGAGAAAAATAAAATACACTAAAAAGAGCTGCTTCAGCCTTCAAAGCTAGTTAATCAGGTATCACAGCAGTGGAGATTAATCAAAGATTCCTTAATTGCTAGTTAACTGGACTTTTTTTGAAATATATTGTCTTCCTCAGTTGTAGTAAGCGGAGTGAAAAAAAAGACCACTGTGATTTAGCAGAATACAGATTTGTTAAATGAGGTTAAAGTGAGATGTTAAAAAAAATCTGTAGGCTGTGGTTTCAGTAGAAAGCAATCTACCTCACTTCTTTCTTTTCCCTTCTTTACCCTGAAAGTTCACACCAGCAGGGTTGCTGTGCGGATACAGAATAGGGAAATTGGTCTAAATTAAGGTTCTCCAGTGCTTCTCAAAAGCTGCATTTCAACCAAAGACAACAATGCCAGCAAATATTAGCATGTGTTTCAGAACTGAACAGTGATTATAGATCTGCACATTAGAACTGCCTCATGAAGTTTGGGCTTAGGTACCAGAGAGCTGAGCAGGGCCTTTCCTGCAGCAGTTCTTTTGGATATGATGTGGTGTCTTTTAGATAACGCTGTTTATTCTGGATTACAATGTGTTTTGAGAGAGCTGCAGCACTGTCTTTTTCCTTCCTCTGTTATGGGGTGTTGCTCACTGTGAAACTAGAAAGACAGAAACCAAAATTCAGAGGTGAAATATGGTTAAATTGCACATGTAAGTGCACCTTTTTGAATTTTGGCCTTCCCTCTAATACCTGAGGGCTGTGAGCTCAGCACAGTATCCCAGGGGGTTGTGTGGCACCATTTCTTTCCTCTTTTCATATTTAATAAGCAAAAAGAGGCCTAATTTATAGTCAATGTGGACTACCACTACAGCCCTATAATTCATGTGAAATGAACTTCTGCTACAATGGTTTCTCTGAAAGCTATCTTGCAATAATTGTTCAAATTGTTTTTGTGTAGGAGTAATGTGGAAATTTTACCATTATGTTTTAATTGCTTTAATATAGGGAAGGCAGCAAACCCACAGTCATATATTCATATTTCATATTTTCAATTTCATATATTTTGTAACTCTTACTATTAATGTAATATTTAGAACTGCACACAAATGAATGTAACACATAGACCACATAGCAGTGATACATATCACTTGGGTATCACTTTGAAGAACGTCTATTTCCTTCCCATTTTAGTGCTGTAGCCTGTTAAGTTTCTTTAAATATTTCTCACCCTAAACCCTTTAAATCGTAAGATCTACAGTACTGGTTTTGCCTTTAAAAAAAACCCTCAAAACACTTTGTACTGAAAAGTAATGTCAATTGGTTTTCTTCCAAGTTTGCTAAATTCTTGAACTTTTTCAAGTTACACTTCTGGATCTCAGGCAAGTGCTGCAATGCAACCCACAGTAAAGATGTACAAAATTCATGCCTGTATTAACATTTCCTATCCACTAACTAAGCAGCCCCGTTACAGAATTTAAATTTTACTGAGGAACTGGAAACTGAATCAGGTTAATAATTTGAGAGCTTCAATTTCCTTCATGAGTGTGAGCCTGAGACTCTGAAGGGTTTATACAAACTATGAATGTGGTAACAAGCACATCCAGATGACATCCATTTTATGCTGGTGAACTAAAAATATGGGCATGGAAGAACTGTAAACAGAAACAAAAGGTTCTGGCAGGAGCTTCTGTTATGAATTGCTCCAAAGGCAAGGGTAGCTGAGGTTCTTGTTAATAGATCCCTTGGGGCAGATTAGAGTGAAACAACACTGTGACCACTGTTTACAGATATGTGTGTCTGTAGCAGGTTTATTTTTTTAAATTGGTTGCAACAGGAAGGAGTTATGTACTCATTTTGGTTATTATCTGTATAAATGCAACAATATGTTCAAAATGATGGTCACAATCTTTATCCCTTGCTGGAGGGGGAAGCCCTTGACACACAAAGTTCAATGGGTAAATTAAGTTCAGGTACCTTCCCTGGGTGGGGGAGTTTTAAATTTTCTGATGTAAGCCCCAGAAATTAGTCTGGGAGCACTTTGGGGCTTTTTCAGGTGCTTTATGATCCCTTCTACGACATGCCAGTGTAGTTCAGCCAGTTATGTCCCATCAGAAGGGGCATGAACTTGCCACTTTCAGGGCAAATTTCAGGCCTATTTGTGAACATGAATATCCCAATATCTTCCCCAGGATATGAGGGTGGGGGATTTTTTCATGTGAGCCAGTTGTATAAGGGAGAACATTGGCATGTTACAAAGCACTATCCCACCTACCAGGATCTGCTCCTTATCCTTAAGCCTTTTTCTTTATCTGGCTCAAAACAGCAGCTTGCTGCTAAACAAATGTTGGTTTGTTGTGGTCATTCTGTGGTGATGCTCAGCCCCTCTGCACCTGGGCTATTCTTCTGCAGATCTGATTTTTGACACCACACATCCAAAAGGTCTTCTCCTCCTCCCCCACTTCTGTTGGGGATGCAAACCCTGCCTCAGCAAAGCACCTGCAGCTCCTGCAAGTGGACATTGTTGAGTCACTGACCTTGAGCATTTCAGTCTCTCTGTTTCCAATAGGGTTGTGCTGAGGAAAGAGATGGAAAAGATGTTATTTGACTTAGAAGTTTTGCTCCTTAAAAAGAAATCAAGGATCTAGTTAGTAACCTTCACCCATTAAGTTATTGTACAACATTGTTGAAAGAAATGTTTCAACATTGCTGCTCATTCTACAAAGTTAACTTTCTAGAATGAGATGCACTGCACATAGACATCTGGATCCAGTGAGTAGATGTCTGCTCTCAATTTCTAAGGAGAGCAAGAGAAATGTATAGCAGTTTATGTTTCCCAGGATGAATGTGGAAGTATCTTGTGAACTCATACACATTTTCCTGCTATACTCAACCCAAATTAAAATGCAAAAATTAAGGAAGCTAAGTAGCTATTAGAAATCTTGCCTTTATCAAAATATCATTCATTCACAGTCTCCTGTTTATCGTAAATATCACTCCAGTTTAATGATGGTCAAAAGGAGTTTGGAAGTAAATTGTCTCAAACACCCCTGTCTCAAAAGTCTCAAACACCCCTGAAATATTTTCGTGTTTCAATTCTCATGAAGGCCACATTTTCTCTTGCCTCAGTTTCTTAATCTTTGTTTCTAATCATACTGACTAGTCCACAAGTAATCAATTATCAATATGTGGACACCTCCTAGAAAGCTAATATATGTTACCAGAATTTTGCTTGTTTAAGCTTATTCATACTGCATATCAAAGTGAGATTTTTGTAAAGACACTACATAGTGGCTGGGGACATTTAATATTTTCTGTAGAAGTAAAACAGAGCCCACTAGCTGATCTAATGCACTTTGCCTGATGGAAAAAGCATTTTCTGTTTATAATGACAAATTAAAATGCTAAAGTTATTTCAAAATGTAAGAAGAATTCACTTTCAAATTTTTCATTTATGAGGGTTCAAAATAAATATGAAAATATTGGGAAAAATTGAAATGAAATAAAATAAATAATAATATTAACAAATGAAATAAAATTAAATTCAGAGGAAAGAGCCTTTAACAAGGAACAATAACAAGTGCCTGTGTCTTATCCAATGAGTGTTTGATTATTTTATTTTTAAACCAAGGATACAACAAATTTCCTTTGTGTCCAACTTTTAGCAAATCAGTATTTTAATGTGGAAAAGTATTCCATTGTAGAATTCATGGATAACTGCAAAAAACTTTTATCATATTTGAAGAAAATCATTTGCTATATGGGGACAATCTAGCCCTCCTTTCTGGCAGTTCCAAATATAGTACATGAGAGAAAATTTCTGGTTTTTTTTTTCCTACCTTTGTGTTTATTGGTGAGAATGTTTTCTACTTTTTTTTTTCCCTTATGACTGCTATTTTTCTATAACTCATCCTGAAGTTTTCAAGGCAGAAATTCTAGGAGGAAGACTAATATGTTAATTGAGAAATGAAGTCAGTGCTGTAATTGGTATCAGGCAAGCAGCTCAGATCCTAAGATTACTGTACAGCTCACAATGAAATAATAAAAATATTCTTAGGACTTTAAGGAGATATCTTTTTAGTGCTGTGATGCAGTGCATGGAGACAAGTGTAGCACTAAAAGGGACACAGCAGCATTTAATTTAAGTTTCAGGATAATGGTGAATATGAAAGTAAAAAGCTGAAATAAATCTACAGAATTTTCTTCACGAGCTCTGAATCAAGTTCATTCTGCACTATAAAATTCCAGAGTATTTTCTGACTTGAAAAATAAACTGTCATTTCATTGTATATAATGAAGAAGGGGAGACATAATGAAGAAAATAAGATTATTTGCTTTTCACACTGTTAGTTTTGGGAAATTGCACTTTGAAATATATTTCTGAAAATCCAGTGAAACTGGATCATGTCCTTAATTTTCATTTCCAAATCCCTGACCCATGATTTCCAGAGCAGTAGGTTTCCCCCAGCTGCCAAGCATGGCTATAAGTCTAGCATTTCCAGTTATAAAGTCTGTGATCAGTAGAGTCTCTCACTGAGAGCTGAGGACAGCTGTACAGACAAGTCATTAAGCAGTGACAATGGTAAGACAGCAGTCTGTTGCTCCTGCTAGGCATGCACAGTACACATCTTGCCTGCTGGTCTATTACTTTCCCAATGACTCCTTATGTGCTTGCTTCCCATATTTTATTGATAGGATCCTTTGAATTCTCATGTTTGTTTTCATGGCTAGAACTTTAAACCCTCTTCCCCTCCCCTCTTTTGTAGTCTGCTATGCAAGACTGCTAGCAGACATTTTTCTCCCTGTATTTTCTGACTCTATTCATCATTTTCTAGAATCCTTAGTCCAACTTCCACTCAAATTCTTTTTCATCTGTTTGTCTTGAGTTTGGGAATCTGGATCACTTTATTGCAAAATTCTCTAGATCTTCCTCCCATGAGAAGTCATGCATGTTTTCCCTCTCATTTTCCTGCCATCTCTCATTCTCCCAGCCCTGGAAACAACTCCTCATTTCTTCTGCTTCTTGTTATCCCTTTCCCTTTCAGGACCTGTCAGGGGCTCTATGAGAACTTTGTTTTCCCTATTCTAGTATTTTTTAGGCAGACAGTTATTTAGGATACCAGTGTCTTAAATTTCATTGAGACAATGATGGGCCATTAGAAAACTCTATGTTCTGCTGGGAATTACAAATACCCCTGCTGGGATGCAAAATCCTTAGCGGCCATGTCCATTAATTTTTCATTTCTGATTTTTTTTCGACAGTCCTTCAAAACTATCCATCACTTATTTTTCCATTGTTTTGGAATGCTCTTTCACTGATCATTAAACAGCCTGCTCTGTTAAACATTGACAATAATCTATTCTTTTCTGTTCTTCACCCTGTTTTCTTTAAATTGATGTTTTTCATTGCAACAATACTGGCTCAATAATCTTGAACAATGCAGATACAGTTTTCTACAATAAAATATTCATGCATTACATTGATGTTAGTGTAAATACTGTGCCAACAAAGCAGCATTCTGTACTCGTTCTATTGAGCAGAATTTAAACTTCATTTAAGTAAAAGCAGTACTTTATGCTCAATTGCAGAATATTTCTTGAAAAGATTTCATACATTAGTGCTTTTGCTGTTTCTGGATGTAGAAAACCTCCACATTTCTCAGCCATGGAAGATCAGCAACCTCTATAACAGAGGGAATATTTTTGACAAGTAGGAAACACTGAGTAAGCTTCTTTGAATACTGGAAGTGTAGCACAGCTAGCCTGGGGTATCACAGCTCTCTGTTAAGGATATATACCTAACTTATCATCTTCTTATGCCTTTTCTCAATTCATACCATGTGAACAAAAGTTGCCTGTTTCATTAGAGTTTTCTGTGCTTTGGTTATATATCTGAGGAATAATTGCAGTCATCCCCATCGCAATTCCGTGCCACAATACTCATGTCCATAGTTTGAGGTCTTTTGCTTTTAATGCTCCACCCTGAGTCTGAGAGATCAACCCTCACATTACTTTCTGTGTTCTTTTTCTTGATCACTGGCATAGACACCAGGCTGGGTGGGGCTTTGAGCAATCTGGTCTACTGGAAGGTGTCCCTATTCATGGCAGAGGGCTGGGACTAGATGGTCTTTGTGGTCTATACCAGCCCAAACCATTCTGTGATTCTATAATAGAGCATAATAAAAAACCCACCAAATCAATGGACATATTTTGACTATATAAGATTAAAGGCAAAACATAGTAAAATCTAATTAAAAAAAAAAAAACCTTTCAAATTAATTCATTTTCCACCACGGTTCTTCTGTAATTAAAATTGCATTATACTTGATAATCTAATTACTTTAGGGTTCTATTTTTCTCCAAGCATTGCTGCAAACTTCTACAGGCAATAAGATATTGGAGAACAAAAAGACCCTCCTAAAGCACCTAAAAAACCCAAAACAAGCCATCTTGGCTATTAAAACCTCTTTACTCAATGTTCTGTCATTTAGAAATAGTATAAATCCCTGTGTCTTTCCATCAGAATAGGTGCTGTAAGCACTGCGTCTGATGGAAAAGCAAGATGTGGGTGTTTTTGTGAGCTGTGTTTGTGGGAGTTACAATCTGAGTAGTTTTCTGATTTTTAGAACATTATTTTAAGGTTGAAAAGTTCACCCAACATATGCTTAACAACTTGAAATATAGCCATCACATTTTCTCAAACTTTCTTGCTTTTACTACAGAAGCTTTAAAAGTATAAAAGCTTCAAATAACTTCTTTTCCTTTTGCAACATTCCTCATTCCTTCAACATGGGAGATGAATTTACTTTCTGCCTCACAAATTTTCTCACATTTAAAAGGTTCCCATCTGTCACACATACATTTTTTTCTGAAGATTAACTTCCTTTTCTTTCTATCTTTCATATTCCTCCTTTGTCTTAAATGGGAAAATATTGAATTGTTTTCTTTTGAAAATCCTGCTTTAGCTATTCCTGCTGTTCTATTGCTGAATTATAGATAGTTTATGGATTTTTTTCAGCATCACCATAGGCCATTATTTTGTTTCATCTCACGTGCTAAATGGCATAGAGATTTATTACTTTACTTACTAACTCCTCAAAATGTTCTCACTTGTTGATATGCAGTATTTGGGTGGTAGATCTCAAGGGACAATGCATGTGCAGCATTCACTGGAAGGAGATATCACATTCAAAAGTAATGAAGTGCTCCTGAAAAAAAATTAAGATATTTGATTTATATGGGTAATTGAGAAATATAGTTTAGAACCAAGTAATTTTTATATCTTTTTATTTGCCCTTCCAGATTTTGAATTGTTGCCATTTTTAGACTAGAAAAATAATTGAGATATTGAGTATCTTAGTAACTACAAGTCATCCGGAACTTTAGGGGAACAGGATTATTTACCCTACTTTAATGGACATAACTGCTTATCTGTTTGAAAACAAATTTCAATATTGTTTATGGATCCTCCATTTTCATGTGACCAATAAATATTGCATATTACATGGCTATGTGTCGAATGTTCTCAGCTTTGAATAACAGATGGTCATTTTAAAATGAATAAAATAATTCTAAAGACAAGGGCTTTTTCTTTAAGCTTCATGCATTGAAAATGGTAAGGGGTTAAACTGTATGTTTTCCAGTCTTAAGAATGACCTTTGCGCTATTATTTAGTTCTTATGAGGTGTCATCTCATGAAACTGTGTCTTTTATTTGCTTAAGGCCTTCCAGCAGTACAGACTAAAACTTTCTTATTTAAGGGAAAAATCTGGTAGTCTTCTGATAGATGAATCTCCTGTTCGAAATGCTAGTAGGCAGTTTAGCTAGGAAAAAACCCTTTAAAGATTTTGTGTACATTCTCATGAGGAATAACCTTGGACAATATTTTTTGAAATGGTGCCACGGTAAGCCATGCAATTCAATAGTTTGTATAGTTAAAAAGCTATATGTTGATAACTTTTGCCTAAGGTTGTGAGATTTTGCATATGTTAACAAGACCCAGTTGTGAATCCCTGTCTAATAATAATAGTCTTTGACACTTGTCGAGTCTTGTTCTACAATGCTTGCTACGTATGCTAACATTACAGTGGAATTTGCATGATCTTTAGTAGTGTTGTGCATCCTTGTTAGGTGACTGCAGATATATCAAGTTGGCAGTAACAGTGTCTTGAAATTCTTCGCTCATTTAGAAAATGTTTATGACAATGTTTTTACTGGGCAGAAAAACTATTTGTGAAAAGATCAAAATTCCAATTTGATCTTTGTATGAATATTATTTGTTTCCATTTTACCAGGGAACATTTTAAATGCATTTTATTTCTAGTATCAAATTATTTTGAATAGAAACCTGACGGTGATGCCTGGGATTTTGGCCGTCATTTCTATAAGGATGCTCAGAGACCATGCACAAGACAGATTCAGACCTAGAGCTACTGTCTCTGTCACACAAATATTATAAATTGCCCAGTCTGACTGTTTCAGGTAACAGTAATCTCATGAATCCAGATGGAAACAACATGCTAATAGCTTTTGGGGCTGATCACTGTGACAGGTTTGCTGCTTTTTGTACGAATGTTGTGAAACAACCTCAGGGTCTTATTATGATCCTTTTGCTTCTTTTGAAACCACTTTTAATAGACTTTTAATGATGAGACTAGATGCAGTTGTTATGAGAGTTTTGACATAATTTTGGGCATCCTGTGAATTGTTTATCTTCAGTATTTTAAAAAGACTATAGTTGAGCTGCATTTGTAAGTAATTTGAATCATATTAGAGTTTATGTATTTTTTTTTGTTATGTTGTCACTTTCACAAGATAATGGCATTAGTTTTTGGTTTTTTTTTTTTTTTGAAATATTATCTTTACAAATGCTATTAGACTCATGGTCATTTATACCAGTTTTTTAAGGCTGCTTACTTTACGTAAGTTATGTAATTCTGATTCCACATGTAGTGGCCAGAAAAATATTTCTAAAAGCATGAAGGTGAACTTGTAACTCTATATTGGGCATCACAAATTGAGGTCATGATGGGAAAGCCATGGAATATTTCTGCATTTTTTAAGTGAATGCTGTTTGTTCAACAAGCATGGTAATTGAACCAAAGAGGATCTTATTTTTAAGAATCCTACTCCTGCTTTAACTTCACAAAGTAAAGTCCATTCCCATTAGATATGTTTTTCTGTGGCACAGCATATTTGCCTTTCCATCAGTAGAAACAGGCAGTAACTTTTACAAGTGAGTAACTTTGCCTGGGGCCAAGTGGATTCACTGATGACATGGCTTCCCATTAAATGTTCAAAACAAAAAGGATGGATTCCATGAGCTCAGATCTATACTTCAGAAATATCTTTGAGCTTAACAGTGGTACAATAATAATTCTACTAGCAAATTTTCTACTATCATTTGACAGAGCAGCTAAAAAATAAATAAGAGATATTTTTTCATTATCAACTGCTTATCGCTGATGTTGTAGGCTGAGAGAAATCTTGGAAAGTATAGTGAACTTGACAGTCATGATGGACAGAACAGGGATATTTTGCGAAGTTTTAAAAGCTTTGTGGGGATTTTTTTAATAAACACCTTATACTATTTTTATGGCCAACTGTTGTCAAGAGTAGTCAGATAGTAAGCCAGATTAATTGAATGAAACGTCTCTCAACAACTTACCTTGTTTTGACTAAGGTCTTGATATTTGCTGGTGAAATACATTTTATGCCATTCTAGTGTAGTATCTTGAGAATCAAGGCTCATCATTAAATCATTTTCCAGAGAGAAAAGTGATATATATTTCTATCTTATAGCACCTCATGCTTGAAGCACTGAGAAGAGCAGGGCAATGAAAGAAATAGTTTCTGAAGTTTTCTTTTGGAAGGAAACTTCACACTTCTGAAAGGCAATTGAGTCTTTTTTGGTGATCATTAGCAGGTCCTCTCCTTTTTAAAAGACACACAAGGAAACCACTGTGTGGTTAAAATACTGGATTCTGCAGAGCATGTGGATAAGTGGACTGACTGCTGCACTGTATCTTGTGGGAGATTGATTTTTTTGGTTACTACATTTAAGTTTGAAAGCAGCAGAAAGTTGAGAAATGTCAGCATTTGGTCCATCTGCCATTTACACTTTCATTGTTTAAGACCAGAAAGTCAAAGTAAGAATTTGCAATTCCCAAGTAATGTCGCTAACCACCGAGTTCTAGAGTAACATTCCTCTTATTCTACCTGCTAATGCCCCCATGGTTCTTCTTTCCACAGCTGCAGGATTAATTTAATTTATTGTAAAAGGCAGAAAGGGGAATACACAGGATTATGAATTCTTCTTTACCTTGCATTCAAAACCATCTCATTTGTTTTGTCATCTTAATCAGCCATCATTAAATTATTGTACAACAGAAAAAGTAAATGCCCAACATCAAACCTATAGTGAGACATTTTGGTTTTACTAAATGAGGGCAATCTCATTTTTCCTTTTGAGTAATAAAAACTCTTTCTGTGTCTTATTCTTCAGACTGTGCTGATGGGATGAGCAGCCTCTTTGCCTCAGCAGCAACAAGTGCTGGGAACAGAAAGGTCTTTCTGTATCCATCTGGAATTCATCACAGACTGGTGCTTGTATGACCATGCCTTCTCTGCTCTCCATTTTGTAATTCATTTTGGAAAGTCAGCTGTCAGATGTATCTGTGAGAAGACATTAAAGTGGCTTCCAGTGGTTGCTGTCAGGAAGGTAAATCCCATATCAATTAATAACTTTTGTGCTTTGTTAATTATAGTGACAGTAGGCTTGAATTCCTGGCATTATGTGAAGATAAAATATTGAAAAAGGGCTGTGATTGAGTAAAAACCTTCTAGCTATTAGTGTGTGGGAGTAGAATATTGATCAAATAAATGGAGTAAATGTTCTGGCCACTTTGAAAAGTGGCATAATAAAGAAGGGAATGTACGTAGGGGCTCAGAGGTAGCTAAAGAAATATCTATAACACAAATATAAAATATTGAAGTTCTTTTTCAATTTTTTTCTTTTTTTACCATTTGTGCCTGTTAAATTATTGCACAACCTATTTGGATTTGTGCAGCTCTCCATACTTTAATATTTAGAAGGTGCACAGAGTTAATGCAATAAAAGATTAATTTAATGAGATAATTTTAAAATTAAAGTTAGACATGAGATACTGTTGCTTTTATTATGCTTGGCAGTATTTACTTCTGGGAGAGAATTTACAGACTCAAGGTAGTAACCAATCAAAAAGAAATTGAATTAAAAATTTTAGAAATAAAATGCTATATGTCCTATTAATAATGGTGTATTTAACTCTTATGGTGAAGCTGCTTATGATATTTTTTGACTTTTATAGGGAAGTAAAGGAATGAGTTTCAGTTATTCTATAGAAAAATAGATTTCTATTTTCAAGCACTAATTTCCATATGAGAAACATAAAAATTCTGTTAAACTTTCAGAAAAGTCTACTTGTCACCTGAGAAATTAACTGGATTATTTTGCATAAGCAAGATTTAGAATTTTTCTATATATGGCTTTGACAGTGTTTTAGTAAATATGAGGTCATGTTATTAAAATAATTAATTATTAATAATAAGTGATAACTAGCCCAAGATCTCCAGTTTTCAAGGAAACAGATCATGGAGAATGTCTCAGATGAGAAAAAATCCCATCTGATTTTTTTGACACATGGGAATCAAGAATTTTACACTCCAGGAAAAATGTTTTTAAAGAGCTGTCAGCTCTCTGGTAAATTTCAGTGTTACCAACCATTCATAACTGTTCTGAATAAGCCAAAAATGAATAAAAAAACCATCAACTCTCAAACATTTTTTTAACTCCAGAGAATTCTGAAAATGTAATAAAATCAGTACATGCTATTTCAAACTAAACCCCGGGCTACCTTCAGTCATACCAAATTAAAAGTTTGTCTATATATTTTGCAGATGATTTTTGGAGCTTTAATTAATTATTCATAAGGTTTCTCTTCTGAAATCTGACTGCATTGCTTAGTAACACACATATACTCTCCATTCATGTTTGTCAATTTTGGTAGCCTCCTAGGATATGATGAGGATAACTCACTGAAAAAAAATTAATTCTCTGGAGATTTCCAGTCAAAGACATCAAGTGTTAGTGAGGGTATTGAAAATAAATCACCTTAACTGAACTTCTGTCTTAATAGAAGTTTATAGGTGTGTGTAACATTGGTCTTCCAAAATTATTATTAATATTTACTATTGTGGCCAAAGAAATAGGAATTGCTTTTTATCAGATATATATGGGAGGTAAAACCAGTAATACAACATTTTGTAAGGTATATACTGCTTCCAGAACACTAAACACTAAGCTTCTGGATTAGTTTAGAGATATCTCAGGGAAAAACTCTGGAGTCTGTGTGAAGTCAGGGTGCACAGATTCTGTTGGTTTTTTTATTCTAACTGGAGAAAAAAATGTGAGGGTGAAGTTTACAGTCACAACAGCAAGCAGTCTTTTATTAAAATACTCATTAGTATTCTGCCTCCAACAACATTTTTAGATTTTACAGTAACATCTGTACAGACCATAATGCTCAAAGCCCAGTCTTGCCTATCAGCCAGAGTTGCCTTCAAGGCACAGGCAGAAAAATGGCAGCGTTTTCATTGACGTAGCATTTCCTGGGCAGTTCCCAGAATTTACATCTGCTTCCACATGTCCTAGGGCAATTGAGGACAGGGGAACCAAATGGAGTGAGCGGTTGGAAGGACAGGAGAAAGAAACCTCCATTCAGGGGCTCTGTTATCCCTGTTTCTTCCTCATGTCCTGTTATCAGCACTGACACCTCTCTGTCCTCCCCCATCCGTTTGTCCCAAAGCAGAGGGGCCAGAGTATAGGAAATAAGCTCTCCTAAATGGATTTCAACCTCAGACAGCTGCTTCTCTCTCCTGTGATGTACAACTGCAGTGAAATAGAAATCTCAGCCTCCCTTACACTCAAACTATGGAAAAATTTTGACAAGCTTCTCATTGATTCAGTTTTAAGGAGTGAAGTCCAGTTTTTGCTAGTCCATGGTCTGCAAAGTTAATATGAATGAGAATTGATTAGAAACTTGCTGAAGAGAGCAATGTACAAGAAGTTCACATCCATGCTGCACACAGAACAGACAACAGTAATGCAAAAGCTATTTAACAATTCAGTATTATGTAATTAAAAAATATGGACAGTTGTAAAAGTTTACTGCCTGATGCCCGCTCATTCATTGCTGAAATTTTTGATGCAGAAAGAAAACAAAATAAATTGAAAGGAACATGGAGATGATTTTGGTTTTGAGCCCAGTTTTACACAGATGAATAAAAGTATATGGAAGCAGTCTTCTGATCTATGAGATTATACTTCCTCCTAATTTGGCTATCAGAATTCCTTTTGTACTATTGCCCTTAACATGACCTCCAAGGTTCTATCAAGCACATACTGAAATTTATTTTAATCATTACAATATAATATGGTACAGAGGAGAACATTTTGATGAACTGTGGATAATCCTTCTTTGTTCCCATGAAAGAATTTTATAGTCTGCTTCATTTAATACACTCTGCTTTTCCATAACAGTCTTTTTAAGGGATGTAATTAAGATTAGTGACTAGCTTTTCCTGAGGAAGAAAAAGTAAAATGCACATACATTTACAGAAAACCAAAAAGGGATTTTATTGTCTGGTCTTTTTCTAATTGCAACATTTTATGGGGTTTTATGTCTTTATATGTTGTGTGCTTTCTGTTTCTTTGTCATTAACCATTTTTAACATCTTGCCACAGCAATAACTGTTATGGAAAATGGTAGCATAAGTACTAAAATAAGTAATCATTCTTTTTAGTTCTGAAAAAAAGATAAAGATATAAATAAAATTTAAAAAATCACTTTGGCCCACCCTAAAGCTTTTCTTGCATGTACCTCAAATCTAGAGATTTCACTGGCTATAAACAACAACAGTCTTATGAGTAAGAATCTTTTTAAAGAGTTCAGTTCCAGGTGAGTCATACTCTGAATCACACAAAAGTATAGTATCACATAGCTTTCCTCCTATAAAATGCATTGGAAATTAAAAAAAAAAAAGAGGACTAAAGAAAGAAAATCAATCTTCTCATTTCACTGTATTTGCATAGGAGGAAAACATTAATATCCTATTATAGTCGTCCTCCCTGTGAGCCTGTAGAAAACCCATAAATTAGATTACTGCTTTTAATCTATGTTAGCAGAAGGCCTAAGGAAAAAAGATAAAGGAGGAATCCTTGAAAAAATTGCGGTTTCTGTCCTGAGTATTTAAAGGAAATGCTCTCCAAACAGCTGTTAGCTGGGAGGAAGCCCAAAGATCAAATAGAAACCCAAAGATAAAATTTAAGGAGCTGCTTAACTGACAGGATAGTCACAGGGATGCCACGACACCCAAAATCTCAGATGTGCTTAAAAAACCCACACAAGCCAGATGAAAAGAGCTCACAATTCTGACAGAAAATATAGGAATTAGATACAGTAATAGTTCAGTTCTGCTTCCATTACTTAGTGCACAATTATTAACACAGTATGTTCACACTGTGCCATAGGATATATCTTGAACACTTGTGCTCACACCTAATGCCTTTTAAAATAATTTAAAAATTGCTAAGTAATATGTGCACCATTTTTTGTCTTTTTGTTAAATAAGGACACTGCCTCTGTGTAGGGGAATAGAATATAAGAGAATAAAGGTATTATAGAAAGTAATCGTACTCCTTAAAGAGTTTTAGCTGGGTTAATTATTAAAGATTGGGGACAGGCCTGACTTTAACAGGCCACAGCTGTAGCCAATAAGAAGAAGAGTGTTATAAAAGAGTGGGTTGGTTGGTTAAGGGGGAATTGGAGTCAGCTGGCTATTGTGAGGAGAAGGAAGAGTTGGTGCTTGGAGGAAACACCTTTGAGAAACATCAAGGAGGTACGAAACTCTGGCAATAAGGAGAAAACAATATGAAATGTTTGCAATATAATGGCAACATCTCTGTCAAAAAAAAAAAAAAGCAATGATTCTATCTAAATGAGAGATAAAACAAAAAATAAAAAGCATGTGTTGTCTTTTTGTATCCTCTTTGAACAGATTTGCACAAAAACTACTGATATTTGCTGACATATTGTTGATTTCCTAAAGCCAAAATAGCTTTTAGGACAAGATAAATGTATTTTGTTCTATAAGTAAGTGTATGTAAGAAGGATAAAATAGAGATCAAGCCCTTGGGAATTGGATTAAGGGTTACCAAAATTTTTTAATTTATCTGGTTGTTATTACATACCTTCTAAAATAAAGATCATTTTTTTCTTGGATCTAAGCTCTCTAATAACAGAATCATATTTCTTTTTTAGTTTTCAAGCTAATATTCTTAATATGGAATAGTCACTCTCTTCAGAGAATAAGATTTGTAGACCAGTTTTGGATACTTGAACATATATTAATATGTGTTGTTCTCCTTATTATCATTAGTGTTGCTCTAAATAAGGGCTAATATAACCAACACCATAGTATTAAAAGGCAAAAAAAAGTTGTTAGAAGACAATGTGTACTACTCCCTGCTTAATTCTAACCTGTTAGTTCCTCCTCCTTGAACTGGTTGGCAGTGTGATATGTAGCCAAAGGAACAGAGGAAAAGTTTGATTTATATTTTATTTCATTGTTTAAAATAGTGCCATTTTTATGCATAAAAGATTTTCTGGGTGAGGTCCCTGATCAGCTGCCTCAGGACCCCTCAGCAGGCAGAAGCTGAGCAGCATTTTTCCATAGTCTTGGTTGCTGCTTAGAAGGAATCTGGAATTTAGGCTTGGGATGGCAATTTAACATTGCATATAACTGAGTGCAACTGGAAGCTGCTGCTGAAAGCAGGATTTGTGTGGTCACATCTCAACACAGGAGACCAGCTGACATCCATTATACTCATATCAAATTCTGTTTTTTGCCCAGAACTGTCTGTACATATCAGGGATGCTGTATGGAGTTAAAAGCTCCACTGCAGGGCTCCTTTCAGAAACCAAATGAGTCCCTTACATCCATTTTAGCTATTGTTTACAAGAACAAGTGATCTGTAGAAAGAATTGCTTAGAGCTCAGGTTTGAGGAGAAATTTTTTGAGAAAATTAATCAAATTTTAGTGAGATGAACATATTTAATTGAACTCAATGAGAACATGTAAAAACAACTGCAGTCAGAAGTACACTTTGTTACATGGTAATCAGGAACAAACTGTGTCCAAAATTATCTGAATCCTATCAGATCTTCAAAGACATTGATTGAAGTCCATTAGAAGATGGAGAAAAAATCATCTTCAGTGCTTAAAATATCCTCATTTCTCCAAGTAGGAAGAAATAGATGAATGTCATCTTTTGCTTGGCTACCTCACAGAATAGGAAATGAGAGATTTTAGCGATCGAAAATGAGGGAGAAAGACTGTTGGAATTATAGAAGATATTTCCTACATTACCCAGAGTATCTGAAAGCGAGGGTTAGGCTGAGACAGTCAATCAATTATGTCCATCTTCCTGAGATGTCAAAAACATTCAAAGCAATCTGACAGAGGGATCTAATTAAAATGTCTGTAAAGACAGCAGAGTGGAGCAAGTGTACCTCATAAATGGTTTGAAATTTGTCTCCCCTTGCCATGCCTATGTGCTCGTTCTGTAGCATGTATATGATTTATAGAATTGCACATAATTTTCAAATTATCTAAAACTACTCGAATGAAGAAGAACTGCAATGCATGAGTGTCTTAGAATCTTCTGAAGGAAGTTAAGACCTTGTTAAGATCATGTTAGGGCCTTGATTCCATAAAGTATTGATAAACATGAGCTTGAGATCTTAAGTCGTGTTAAACAAGAAAGGAGACAGGCATGATTAAAATCAATTACATCCTTAAATGTTTTTCAGGATTGGAACCAGCATGGTTAGCACTCAGTATCATACTACAGATAACAAATTTTGTATTGCCTTTATATATCTTCTGTGCTTTCCTGCAAGACACATGTGACTATTCTTATTTCTCGCTCTCACAAAGGTTAACAAGTAATTGAGGTCCTTTTCCAAGTCATTCAACAGCTTACATGCTGTTGTATGTTTAGTCACAAAACCATTTTGTTTCTGTTTTTCTGAGCTGGCATTAGAAGCTACTCCAATGTTGACTTCCTTGCCAGAAGCTTCCTTGCCTAGCTTCTTGTTCCCTTGCCTTCCCTCTCATCTCCCTCCTTATATCTCATTGCTGATTAGAAAAAATAAACTGAACTGTTAGTACTGAATTTAATGCATCAAGTTATACTATATAACTTGAAAGTAGCTGATTTTCTAGCAAAAAAAGCTGCATCTACCTTTTTGAAAATACATATTTTCAGTGTGTGGTAGGTCCCTTATTAAACTTAAGAGAACTCCTTTTATTTCTACCCCTGTCTACAAAAAAATTATTTTTGCACTTTTTTCTTTAGCTCATTGTTTGCTTCTAAAGGGATTGATAGGTTTTAAAATTTAGATTGAAATTAAATACAAAATTACAATATACTGGAGTAAATGTTGCTTAGTATGGGGATGTTAGAATATGGATAATATACATCTGAGTTTTTGAAGTTTGGGTTTCTAATATAAACTAGCTTTCCCAACTTCTATTGTAGTGATTTTAAAAGTGGTGTTTCACCACTGTGCAATTCATTTCACCTCTCTTTTTTCAGACTATGTAATAGCTTTCAGATTATATGCTATATTCCCATAAGCATTGCCACATTTAAAGTCTTAAATATATCTAACTTATTCCCCACATCTCACTTTCTGAAGTGACAGCTATTGAATAGCAATCATTTTGATTTCTAAATATCGTCACATTTTTATATGAAATTAGGTTTGAAGCATTTTTCTCTTTCTAGTTTTCAGATTTCTTCAGCCCACAGGCTAGGACTTCTTCCATTCAAACCACTCACATTGTAGTGAAATAAAATAATTATTAGCAGTCTTATTTTCCATATGTTAATCATTCTAATTTCTCCAGGAATTATGTCTAAATCTAACCTTTCTTCTGGCAAGGCTGCTTTCTTTGTAGTTTATGGTATTTCAAGTGGCTCAGTGTTTCTCTAGATATTGATTGTTTCAATTTACAATATGTGTCTCAGATCACAGTGCAGCCCAGGTGGGGCAAAGGGGATGCACCACCACAATATGATACAGCAAAATTCCTGAGACCTTTGAGAAAATTCACTTGATAAATTCCTTCAGTACAACCAGTGTACTAAACAAGTGCTTTTCTAGACTGAGAATTTAAATCACAAGAGTTATTATATAGCATTAAAATGTAATTATGTGTATGATTTGATGCTCCGCTGTATATAGTCTTGAGTGCATATGTATTTCTTTATATCAAATCATATAGTTATGTTATTCCATATTTTGTAACGCCTTTTGTGAAATACTTATTATAACACATTACATATTATATATGTAAGTATCTTCCTGGCATTAATATATTATGTATTTAACCAAGTATTTTATTTTCAATTTCTTCTCATTATGGAATAAGACAGTCATGTTCATCTGACAATGACAAGAAATGACAGATAAACCATTTTGAAACATGTACAAGACATTTTCTGTACTTGCAAATCTAGCCTCAAACTGTCTGGCCTTCTTTTTTTAAAGTTTATTAGGTTATACAATATCTATTTTCTGCCCACTGTTTCCTCAAAGAATATTGTGATTTATTGGTCTACAAATAAGTTATTTCCTTCTACTCAACACTTTTATATAAGTATATTTTTTCCCTGGCACATCGGCTTGCATTTACAATGACTGAATGAATTGCTATTTGTTACCTGCAGACATCTTAGAATTAAAAACTCTCCTGCCACTTTGTTGTCTTTTTTCTCTTTATCCTAATATCTGTAATGCCTCCCACTTTTGCACTGTTTTAGAATTGAACTTGTTTATCTTTGGCTTTTAATTCAGATAATTAAGTGAAATAACGACTTATGTCAATGTTACAAAAGATTCTCAAAGATCACCGAACTCGGAGACCATTTTCCTTTCCTAGTTATGACATTAGGCATTGTACTTTTTTTTTTTTTTGGTGTCTTTGCTTTTTAATTTCCTGATTTATTTGGGCAAAACTGAAATACAAATGGTGACGTAACCAAAGGCATTTATCAAGGTTATTTAGCTTTGAACCACAGAATCAGGAGATCTCTCACAATTACAGCCATGATGAAGTTTTTGGTTACATTCTTAAAATAATTACCTAAACAGATACCCAAAATAGAATAGAGAAAAATTCCTAGGGACATGTCATGGTTTAGCCCCAGCCAGCAGCAAAGCACCAGGCAGCTGCTCTCTCATTCCCCCATCAGTGGGACCAGGGAGAGAAGTGGAAAGGTAAAAGCTAGAGAACTCATGGGTTGAGATAAAGACAGCTTGATAGGGAAAGCAAAACAAAGCAAGGAATTCATTCACTGCTTCCTATGGGCAGGCAGGAGTTTACCCATCCCTAGGAGAACAGAATCCCATCATGTGTGATGGTGACTTGATTCATGAGAGGAATCTCTGAACACCTCATGAGATAAGGCTGAGGGCTTTGCATGGAAGGATTAATAACTATCCCTTTAAAAAGTATCCTTTGATATCATATCTTGGTCCAAGATTTCTCTTGATTGAGAAATCCCAGGATAAATTAATATGAGAAGAATATGCTTATTCCTATAGCAGAAATTTCTAAGTAATAATGAATAAGGAATTGTTGTAGGTGCTCACCACTCGGGTACAGAGAGGTCACTGATGAGTACTAGAATGGTCCAACAGAATTGGGAGCAGGAGGAGTCTTGCTGAAGGAGTTCATGCTATATTTGACTGCAAGTGCATATTCTTAGCACAGCTTTTCTACCACTATGATAATGATTTATCACCTATGCACAAGACTGCGTGGCATCAGAACATGTTGACAGAATTGCTGGTCTGGCCCAGCTGAAAGAAATGTTCCAGGAAAACTCACTTACTTGAGTATATTTGTATTGCACTTCATAGCAGCCTGAGTGGACTGCAGACCAAAAGCATGTCAGTGCAGCCACAGGGCATTCTGTATTCTCCAGGACTTGTAAAACCTTGACTGCCTGAACACAGCATCTTAGCCTGCGAGGGCTGTCGTGCAACTGTCCCTGAGGTGGTTGGTGTATCACACATACAGGGGAGGCAAGCCCTGGAAGAGGCAGCTCAGAGTGGTGCAGTAATCATGGACAATAATAATGGGAAATTACAATTAATCACGGGCACCTATGGGGACAGAAGTAGCCAGGCTGGTCCTTTCTGGGAAGGCAGTGCTCCAGGTCATCCCATGGGCTGGGAACATAAAACTGAGTGGTTAGGTAGCAGTGTATATACCTAGCAGCAGGTGGCATATACACCATGGCAAGACAGAAACAAACAGTTTCATCAGTGTGCATAAAAGAGATATTTTTACAATAACACTGCAATTGTTACAAAGAAAAAGCTGTCCAGATAGTCTTCAGAGTAACTTAGCAACACTTTCCTTCATCTTTGCTCTATTTCTTCAATATAATGTTTCCTTAAAGAAATTATTTTAGTTAAACTTTCTCATATGGGCTCTGTTACCATCCCTAACTGAGGCCATCTGTCATTTAGCTCCTCTGCTCTTACTGATGAAATTGACCCCAGAAATAACATCTGAAATCACTTATTTTGGGGCATATGGCATCCAAACCCAATTTGTACAGCTCAAAGCAATCAGTACTGGTGTCTCATCTGAGTTATTTATTGCCCAAATACCTTAGATTTGTACATATATACTTAAGTCCATGAATATTTCCTTTGGAAAAAATCTTATTCACCTTATTCCTTTAAGGCACTCTGTTTATTTATTATCACTTTGCCCTTGAAGACATCTATGACTCTAAGAACCAAGGACTCTTCAAGCTACCTTAATGTGAATGTGCAGTACTATGAAATTCAAAACTTATTTTCAGCTTAAACTCTGAAATTACTTTGGTTTTGTCAAGATCCATAGAAGATTCCAAAGACAAATTTTATGATCTAATATTATAACAGACTTCCTTGACTTTATCTGGCATGACTCTTCTTAAAATTTTCCTATTTTACAGCGCATTTCAACAATAGATTGGTCCTAAAGGTATTTTAAATCTTTGGGTTATCTACTTCAGGTAAAAATTAAACCACGCTGTTATGTGTCTGCCAAATAGAGTGCAGTGCTTCAGGCATTCCAGCTTGTTGGAAAGTGATACAAACAATATCTGTTTTGTAAGTGCCTTTTTTAATGGCATGCTGAGCTGTGTGTGTAAAAGTTAACATAAAGGAATATCAGGCATATGGAGAATAGTAAAAAAAAAAATACATGCCAGTTCATAATATGTATTTCTGCAAAGGATTTGCTCTTAGAACTAGGAAATGGTGCATAAACCCCCATATTCTTTTTTCCTCTTCTGTGTTTAGTTTTGCTTCTTTTCAGAACCACTGAATTTTTCTGTCTTATTTTTAAGATGGTTATTCTTCTCATATAATCATATTGCAATATTATCATTTTGGGGGTGTCAGTGGGTGCTTTATTTCTTTCCTTGGCTGGAAAAATTATCCTCCTGTCCCCTGCAGCCAGCTGCGGTAATTTCCAGTTAATGCAGTAATGAGGGCAGAACTGATGAAATGTAGGCTTCCCTCCTGTTAAATTCAGCCAACAAACTGCCTGTCAATACCTACAGAGTTTTTCTAGTTTGAGTTTATTTTTTTTGGTTTTTGTTTTTTTTCAAAGGTAAAGGAGCATATTCTGATCAGTTTGTTGGGTTTTTGGTGGGGGTTTTTTTGTTGTTGTTTTTTTGTTTGTTTGGTTTTTTTTTGTTTTGTTTTGGGTTTTTTTTTCATTTTTGGGTTTTTTTTCCCTTTCTTCCAGGAATAGATACATTAATAGACAAGCACATCTTTGCTAAATTGCACAGCTGGGTTTGGACATAGAGTTATGTCATTGGTCACAACACTCTACCAGCAAAGTATGCCTCCCTGGTCATCTGCTCTACCAAATTTACCCTGTTCTGGAGGCCAGCTGCTCTTTATGAAAAGGTTGCTGCGACACATTGTCTCAGCTTGTACAACTGGAGCACTTTAGCACTAGAGTAACCATGTCATTAATATGTTAATAATATTATACTATAGAATATATTATACTGCAAAGAAAAAATATTAAAAATAGGAAATATTGGCTAACATAAGCAGTCATTTCCTCTGTGCCATGTGATATAAATTCTTCCCTCTTCCCTATTGCTTTGAAAAGAAGTTTGGTAAAGTCTGGAACAGCTTGACTGGAAATAAGACCAGAAGTGTTAAAATGCTGGTCAAACAAGATAAATTCTTTGTTACAGGAATTAGAGTACCTCTAAAGATAGCACGGTGCCTGTGTAGCTACAGCTCATCAGCAGTTCTGCCCAGGGAATATCAGCAAATAAAACCAGCCTAACTCTTCTGTATGATTCTTCATCCTATTTGTCAAATTTAATTGAATAAAATTTGGCTCAAAAGAATGTTCCTGGATTGAAGAGTTTCTGTCACCATAACATAACAGAAAAATCATGGCAGAGCCCTTCTGACAAATATTTGCATGAATAGTCCTTTGCACTTTTTCCAAGATGGAACGATCATCAAAGGATTGCTGTGAACTTGTATTTACACATAAGTTTTCTCATATTCTGCAACTTTCTGCATGACTTTCCAGGAACTTTACACAGGATCAATCTTCATGCAAAAAATGCATCCACTTTTCTTGGCAGAAGCCGTTCATGAGAAGCTGCATCATGGTGTTTCATTTTGGCTCTTGCTATGAAGCTGCACATAGCGCTGGCATGGCACTGACAGTCCTTGGTAGCCATTCCTTGTGGATGACAACACAAAAATTTAGATGAGTTTATACATGGGTAGGTAACTATGGATACATGTGCATACATTTCTATCAGGGTATATGTATATTTAAACATTCACATATCAATGTATATCTAATTGTGCACAAATAAATTCTAAATAACATATAGTAATTACTACACAGAACAATTTTTTTGGGTTAAATTTAAAGCAAAGGGGCATCTAAAATTTAGCAGCTTGAAGTAACAAATCTTAAGATTTTGAGACAAGGCTAGATAAATCATCAATGAGTTTGTCCCCCTAATTTGAATGCTGGAGTTTCAATTTCTTCAGATGGAAACAACACCTCTTGATAAGACTACCAAAAATACCAGCAGTACCAGCATTGAAACATTGCTAGTAGAATGATTGGTTGTTTAGCTTAACAAAATAGTGACAGTAAAAAGGATTTCTCCATATAAGTACTTTAAGTATTTAAACAGGGAAGCAAAAGAGGTATATAATCTAAAAAAGATTTACAAATATGTACTGAGAATACTTATGGGCTGAGAATTATAAGAAAAATTTATAAGATTTGGAATGAGATATTCCAAAAGGATAATTAGGGGAAATAAACCTTACCAGTCTTGAAAAGTAATCTGATATTGGTCTGTGTAAAAAGATTTATGCCCTTTGATCACATGAGATAGAAGAAAATTATGACTTTATAACACAGAATGTCCTTTCCACACCTGATTCCAGAAGGTTTTCTTCTATTTCTATTCTGTTTAATATTGTTAGTAACTCTCACTATAGAGAAAGGAACAAACAAATAAACAAATCTGAAATGTCTTATAAGTGTCTTAGCATTCCTGTGGAAATGCTGAAAAGTGTTCTCTCTTTGGCTAAAATGATTTCCTGCTTCCAGCGGCAGGAACTAACCTAACTCCCTAGGTTACGCACTCATATTGGAAACTGCCTTGGTAAATGACACTTTCCAAAGGAATGTACCTACAGTATCAATTCGTTATGCTTGTGTTCTCTGAAGCTTGTTGTGCGTTTAAGGACTGACTTTGGTAGTCTCATGCTTCAAACACAAGTATTTTGTGGTAAGCTTTGCTTTCTCCCATCATACAGAACTGTCACTCTCCAGTATTGATGTGTTGGTGTTTGCATAGTTATGCAGTTAGGAATGTGGAAACATATTTTGCTTAATATGGGTTTGAAAATTATACTCAAATTCTGCCATTTATGCTGCATTTAGGAGTGCTATGGATAATGAAGCAGAAAGTAAAAAATTATCTGGAAAACAAACAAACAAACAGAATGAAAAATGAAATGGCAAAATGGCAAAACAGTATTACTTAGAGATGGATGAGAGTGCAGTATGAAATGAATTAAAATACAGCTGCAGTATTTTTGGCTTAAATTTTGCTATATCGATTTTTTGGAAGTTATGGTTAAGATCTCTCCTAGTGTTCCCTTTAGAATAAAAGTACTCTTCTTCAAGCACAACACACCTAAATTTTCAGATTTTTAAGACTTGTAATTTTAAAATTATTGGCAAACCCTTTTTGGGTGTCTGTATGTGAATGCTAAAAATTCTCATGGTTCTGAGTGTTCTCTTTCATGAGTACAATTTGTAACATCCTGAGGTTTGAAATTGTATCTTCAAACAGCAGCAAAGTGACATACAGGCATGTAAACCTGCCTCACCTAGGTTGTAGAAACAAAAGAAAAGGTCAGCTTTCTTGGCCTTGCTGTGTCTGGTTCACAAGGCACTTCTGATCTTTTGTGTTGCATGTCAGAAGGACAGATTGCTTGTTCTGGGCATAGTAATGCCTCTTTAGGATGTTTCTGTGGGTGCCTGAGCCTCCTTTCAGAACCATCCCTTTGTTCCTTTTTCTGTCTTGTAACTCCTGAAGTGGAAAAATATTCTGTGAATGCTTGCAGCCAAGACATTTCTGCTGATGATTTAAATGCTGCTGAAGAGAAGAACTATTATAAAGCAATATGTATGCTCATGAAGCGTGACTGGTGTAGGATCAAACCCGGAAGATTTTGTGTGGGTGTTCTGCTGGGGACGTGTATTGCTCCAGGTTATATACATACAGAAGCACATCACAGCACCTCTTATTCTGTCTGGATAAGGGTGACAGGCAGATGCAGCCCTCAGACTTCATGTCTGATACTTAAATTGTATATATAATGAGGAGGTCTCTTTTCATTTGAATAACTTTGGCTCACACAGGCAAGACCTATATTTAATGTGAGACTTCAATTGAAAAAGGAGCAAAAAGGCAGCAGGGATCATCAGAAACCCTAAACTTGTACACAGGAAGACTGGTGAGCTCTGCGACCCTTTTTCCAATGTCAGAGAGATGCATACAAAGGGAGATGGTTTAATTATAAAGGAAACAGAATATATGCATGAAAAAAAGAGCCCAAATGTTACAGTTAAATTAAGCCACACACATGCACAGACACGCCAAAATATTTGGCATGGCATTTTAAGGCAGACAGACCATATGGCCTCCTTAGCAATGCACAATGCTTTTTGCTGTGTCCCACTTAGGGCAAAAGGAACTGTTGCAGTCCTGGGTGTGCCAGATGTCTTGTCAGTCAGCCAGTTTCACATTTAACAGTGTTTTCTGCCTAAACCTGACATAAACACAGTGGCACTGCTCATTGAGTAGCCATCTCCTTGCTCTGAGGGGAAATATCATTAGAACAGAATATATGAAATGACAGGCAACCACAGATCATTCTTAGCAGACAAAGTTCCTTTGAAGAAAAACTACCATTTTGTAATTACAGGAGAAAAATAAAGGCTAACCCCCAAAGCACTGAAAAAGAGAGAAACAGATAGGACAAATATATTAATGTTTTTGCCTATTTACCAGTGCATTTAAAGGTGCATTCCTCAACAGCTGTGGCTGCTGTTGAGATTTGTAGTGCTGGAAAAATTTGTTATACCTAAGAAAAGGCATTGTAGGTGAGCAGGATGACAGCTCTGGGTCTAAGGGCTGGTATAACGCCTCTATAATGATATTCACTCCCTATGAACCTTCTCTGCAAGATGATCAGTATTGATCATCAGTTTTGGAAGGATCATTGTCTAAATAGAGAAATACCCAACACCTGGAGAAGTTTTGCCTTTCACTAACTTGAAAATCAGCTTCTATCTGACTTCCAAGATGACAACAAACATGCATAGAAAACAAAGAAAAGTCAAACCTCATTCATTAAGCAGTCTGGTAGTTTTCAGAAAGAAATTCACATATTTTTCAAGTTTCTAGTTCTTTCTGAATTTATAGTGAGCTAGTATAGTGAGTAATAATGGAAAAAAATGGCTTTAGGAGACCCACTTTCTTTAAAATCATAGTCACAGTTACAGACAGACACACCATATTTCCCCCTTTCATTAAAGGCATCAGTTATGCTCAGATTTGATGGATAAATATAAATAATCATTAATATTTTAAACATATAAAATTACAGCTCAAAACTTAGTGTTCTGAAACTTTTACACTCTGAATGATGTGAATGAATTTGTAGTTTGAAACACACATCAGTTTCTGATTTTTCTGGTTAAAAAAGTGACTGAGAAAGAGCGAGGAACCAGTAGATTTTCAAAGCAATTCATAAGTCAAGGGAAATATTTTTTTTCTTCTGTTCTCAACTTTTTAGTGAGATTTGCCCTTCATCCTCTTCTAAGAAGAGATGAGAAATCAAAGCAAAAATTTCGTGTTTGTCCTTTTTCTACTCATAACATGTTCTCATTCAAGGTTTTCCATGTTTTCATAGATGGTGAACAGAAAATGAAGAATGTTACTTTGTCTTTTCATGGGGTGTGTGACATTTTGTTAGAGAAAATATTTTCAGATTTGCCATGCAATGTATCTCCTTCTGTATTTAGATTCTTTTTGGTTGAGTATTTTTTAATGTCTTTTCTTTTTCTTCTGCTACTATTAAAAGATGAATTTTTATCAAGCTAATTACAAATATGTCTGCTTGCTATATTTGAGAGTATCTTTCTACCTACTTGCAACATTATTCTTTATCTTGCCTTCTGAAGTCCCCCATGCAGGATAAAGTTTCTACAGAAGGTAGTCAAACATTTGAAGAAGTTACCTGGAGAGGTTGTGAAATCTGTGTCCCTGGATATAATCCAACCTTGACTGGGCATGGTCCTAAGCAGCCTTACCCAGCTGGCCTGACCTTGAGCAAGGTGCTGAACTAGGTGACCTCTAGAGATCTCTTCCAAGCTAGATTTTATCTTTCTGTGTTTTATTCCTTTCATATCATTAAATATCAGTTAGTGTAATGTCATTTGAATACAACTTCACGCTTTAATTTTCAGGCATATCTGCTATATAATATGCTGAGTATGCTATATGTCTCTGTGTATCTGTCATCTGTCTGTAATATACAAATGAATTGGCATGGTACTGGAAAACATTACGTTTATATCTTTATAGGTAAATAGCATTTGCCTATGACATACTGATCCTTAAAATTATTTAGCTGATTCTAAATTTTATTAAATTAGTTTTTTCAGTCTTGAAGACCCTCACATGAAACCTGAAATTTTCAAATTATTCTGAGAATATAAAAATGGATTCTTTGTATGATTTTTGTTTTGTCAGATACATAAAGAAAATCAGCCTAGTCAAAGCAGTGTCATGTCCATTATCTTCAATGAGTACTACCCATTGTGCTCCACAGTTATGCTGACATAATTCAGAATAGTTGAGGACTTTAAAATTGCATGTTTTGTATGCATGCCACAAACGCCACCTTGATTTTTTTGCACTCTTATGCAATTATTCTAGCAGTGAAAAAGTGGATGGATTGTCATTTCTGCAAACTGGGAAGCACATTATGTACAAGGTGCTTTACTGAGCCACTGAATAAGTAGATAGCATGGTATCTGATTTAAATGAGATGGTGTTTGCAAGTACGGTCTTTAGAGTACAGCTCGTTTATCTTTATTATTCAACTGGATAATTCCTATTATTTGTTACTATGTAGCTACTGTTTCAGGAGCACTTCAAAGAGAAAGATGAAATGTAATGCTGTGGTGTAGCATTAGGGAAAAATAAACCCAAGGAGTGTTCATCACTATGCAGATTGTGATTGAGGTCTTTTGAAAGCAATAGAGACTGATTTGATTCAGACTGGAGAGCTGAAAACTATATATTGTTCTGAAAAACTGTAAATATATAAAATAAAATTAATAAAAGATGATTTTACTAAAAATAATTTATAGACAATAATAAAAACATAGTAATCATATAGATTACTATTACTAATAATATAGAACTATGGTATAATACAGTACTATAAAATAATAACAAATAATAACAAATAAATAAATAAATAGGAACTTATAAATAGAATTCAGTTGTTACCCTTCACAAAAGGGTCAAATCAATTTCAAGCAGGGCAATTTACTATCACAAAAGGAGGAGTCTTTTAGCTATCTAAAATCGACTGTGGTAAGAGGATGTTGCCACCTACGTTTTGTGCTCTCCTCAAAGAGAAGTACATCTGGTAATTGGCATTTCCTAGATAAAATAGCATATGGTGAAATACTGACACCTTGAAAACAGTGATAGATTACTGCATAGACTATTGGGAAGAAGTGATTTGAGCTGTTTTGAGGGAGAAATAAAAAGGGGAAAGGGAGATCTGAACATAAGCACTTTCTTTATGTCTGGGAATTTATGGTAGAATTTTCATTTCTCAGACCTTGATAATGTAATTCCCTTTGGAGTATGGTGTTAGGAATTTGCATGCAACATAGCTACTTTAGAATCTCTACACCTTCTTTCCTCAATATATTTTCATGCAGTGGCCACAACAGGAAAGCTGGTGTAACAAATTATATAAGAAACATGTCAGAATTCTGGGAATCTTCAAATTGTGTCCTCTTTTAGGGAGAAATTAATTAATCATTCTATTTCTTACATAATATTCATTAAGTAATACAAACAAAAAGGTGTGTATGACTTTGCATAGTTAGATTTAAATTTAACTTTCTCTTTTTCTTTTGAAAGTGAGTTTCCTACTTCTTCCTGAAATATTGCTTTGCCTATCAAGAACTGAAATCTCACCTAATTTATAGGGCACTTATTTTTAGATGTTTTTGTTGCCAGTGCTTAAAGGAATTAGGAAAATAAAATAATGTCTAGTAAGAAGGAAGTTATTAAAATGTGTAAAATCAATGTGTTTTATCAGCTGACAAAACCTGACCCAAAAGTCATTTAATGGTAACTTCAATTGTGCAAATAACTTCATCCTGTCTCAGTGCTCCTTATTAATCCATGTAGATGTCCCACTGCTCATCATGTCAGCTGCTATGCCATGCTATGCTGCAACTACACTTGTAAACAAAATGGGCTCGGGTCTACTCTTTGACCTTGAGAAAAATATACAATAGTATACAATAGTTTACAATTTGCTAAGAATGGCCTCAATTATACTCCCTGTTGGAGACAGTCTCTGGATTGTGGCTGAGCAATGTCTGGGAGAGCACTAATTGGCACAGTTTGGAAACATGCCAGACTCCCAACAGCTAATGTAAATGATTATGTGCAGTGCTGGAGACCAAGAATAGTGCTGTTTACTTTATTAATGTCACTGCAGCACCTGCGCATCCTGACAGACATCTGAACTCTTCTACATACTTTGTTTGTGTATATAGATTCTGATAATGAAGCCCCTACCCATTCATTAAGGATTAACAGCACAAAGACTCATGGAGGATGTACAAACCAATATTTCTTGTATACCTTAAATGCTCCTAGGGTTATAGTGTTCTCAGGTAAGCATAAGAAGTAACTCATTTTCATTTCATCCTCATTATTTAATCCTGATGTTGCTTGAAATTATTTCTCTCTTGTCTATGGTAAAGGTGGGAAAAATCACATATAGCTACACTATGTAGCTACATTACACTATGTATCACTACATTAATACTGTGCTTGGAACATCTATAAATCTAACGTTATCCACAAGTAAACCATGTTCCCAAGCACCATGGTTAAGCATCTTTTAAGTACTTCCAGAGATGGTCAATCAACTTTTTCCCTGGGCTGCCTCCTTCAATGCTTGACAACCCATTCTATGAGGAAAATTTTCCTAGTATCCATTCTAAACCTTTGCTGATCAACTTGAAGCCATTGTCTCTCATCCTGGCGATTTTTTACTTGGGAGAAGAGATCAATGCCCACTTTGCTACAACCTTCTTTTTGGCAGTTGTAAACAGTGATAAGGCCCCCCCGACCTCTGCCACCTTGAGCATCCTTTTCTTCCAGCTAAATAATCCTAGTTCCCTCAGCCACTCCCAATAAGACTTGGACTCCAGACACTTCACCAGCTCCTTTGCCCTTTTCTGGATATGCTCCAACATCTCAATGTCTTTCTTGTTTCAAGGCACCCAAAACTGAGCACAGTATTCAGTGTGGCCCCACCAGTGCCAAGTACAGGGGCACAATCACTGCCCCAGTCCTGCTGGCCACACTGTTGTTGATACAAATCAGATGCTATCAGCCTTCTCAGCCACCTGGGTTATGCTCTGCTGATTGGGGACCCTAAATCCTTTTTCACCAGGCAGATTTCCAGCCACTCTACCCCAAGACCATAGGGATTGTACTGACCTGACTTCAGAACCTAGATATAGGTAAGGGAATCCTCACAGCCTGCATAAGCTCGCTGTATATATCCATGAATGGTATCTATATTTTTGCTAAGAAAATGCAGAAACACCAGTGAACCCAGTTCAGATTATGATCTCAACTCAAAATAAAACCAGGAATATATTAATCATCTATTTAGAAGTGGGGTTTTTGTGATAAGCAATTACGTCAACATTTGCGCTGCTCCTGTGGTGTGGAGATAGAAGCCAGGTTTTAGCATTCTGATAGTGTTTCCTTTTTTTGGATGGAGATATAAATACAAGTTTAATAAGCTAGCATGGTAGGCCTTCATATGTTTGTAAAACTACAGGCCGGTATGAAGGAAAAGAAATTAGAATAATAGCAAGATATAGATTTAATCTACTTTTGACTAGACTAGATAACAGATGAAAGATGCACAAGATTGAAGGGCATCTTTATAAAGGTCTTTGGGGAAAGATATAGGTCTCAATATTTTACAGCTCCATTAATTTTCAGCAAGAGACAAGGGCAGTTAGAAGTTCTTAGAGAAGTCCTTGGGGGAAAAAAATACAAAAAATTACAATACAAAAATAAAAAATTACAATATCTTTAACTCACCTATAACAAAAAAAAAAAAAGAAAAAAAGAAAACAAAAAACCCAAAAAAACCCCATGAAAAACCCACTTAAATAACAGTTTTTGTACACTTGCTAAAAATAGGTGAAAAAGTTGTTGATCCAAGAATTTTCTCACCTCTATTATAGTCAAGCTGCAATGGACACTGAGAAAACTGTATTTAAAGACTGTATTTAAAGACTGTGCTTATTCTTTTCCTTTAACAAAAAACCATGCGCAAGAAATGTCCCAAGGAAGACAGAAGTTCTTCTTCAAAGATTGCATAGTATCAGCTGAGCAATGCTGTTATAAATTCCAAGCCTTTATGCCAGTCACTAAAAAATACTTCTTACAGGGTTGTTACGTAGTCCCTGTGAAGCACGAGTATGACTTACAGAAAAGACTTAATGGCTTTATGCTTTATTGCACATAAAACCATTGCATGGGCTCCTGCCTTTTCAGTCACTACTGCTATCTGAATTCTCACTACGCACAAGGTGTTAGGAAAAACAAGATTTGATCTGATACTAATGAGGACTCCCAAGTTTTGTCTTAGTTGAAAGGGATTCTTTTCGCCTTTAATAAAAAGTTACATTTGCAGGATGTAAATTTCATGGTCCATTCATGGAAATGGTTATTTTTGTCCCAGAAAAGCCCTCTGAAGAGGCGAGAAGAAACTGGAGATGATCTGAAATATTGTGCAAATAATGATTTTAAACAACTCAATATTTGGGTGCTGGTCTAGGTACACATTTGAAACCACTAATGCATAGAGATTGGTTTCTTAATGTTCTGAATGCAAGGAGCATAAGAATTAAGAATAATAGAAACATGGCAGATTTATTATTCTGATTCTGAAATGTGTATAAATACTGATCCTACCTGCAGTTTACCTTGCAAACTAATGACTATCACCCTGCAGACACTGATCTCCTCTCTCTGGTGCCCAGCGACAGGACTAAAGTAAGGGGCCTGAAGCTGTGTCTGGGGAGGTTTAGGTTGGGTATGAGAAAAAGGTTCTTCACCCAGAGGGTGTTTGGGCACTGAACAGGCTCCCCAGGGCGGTGGTCACAGCACCAGCCTGACAAAGCTCAAGAAGCATTTGGACAATGCTCTCAGACTCCTGCGAATGGTGCTGTGCAGGGCAGGAGCTGGACTGGATGATGCTTATGAGTGCCTTCCAACTCAGCAGATTCTGTTATTCTGTGATTCAGCAATGTACTTGACAGCATATTCACATCAGTGATTAGGTATGTATAATTCATGTGCCATATAAAGTACAACTTATGTACACTGTATGGTATTAATGATTTTCCATATTATCAAGATTCATGTAATATAATTTCAGTCATCAAAAATTAGATTTTCAGTGCAAGCCTCCAAATGCAATGGAGGGAAGGCAATATATGTTGTAAAAACTGATTAACTCCACCTTAATATAGACAGAGACAGATGGTATCTGTCTCTCTGTTGACTGCAGCTAAAGGCTACCCTAAACTGTGCATCAGTATGACTAAACACTGTATTAGGCCACGTTTTAATCACAAATCTTGATTCATTTCAACTAGACAGTGGCTAAGAAGTAATGTTCAAGCTTTGTAAAATTAATCTAGCTTTCAAGTACACAAAAACTGTATCGTAGGAGAAGTTTCAGGAGGAAGTTTTTCTTTACATAAAAGCTTTGGAACACATTAGGTCAGAATTTTTGCTGGTGTAAATCAGTGGAATTGAATTCACTGTCAACCTCACTATTTACATCAGCTGAATCTCTATCCCATAGACTTTACTAATGTGACATCTTTATGTATATGCAGGGTAATTGCAGCTAGAGCACAATTCTGGAAAGTCTTCTATGCGTGACATTGCCAATGAACTCAAAATCATCTCTGTATGAGTAAGGCTGCCTGTATGAAAGGCTTAATTACTATTTTAACCAATCTATTTATTTTTAATTACTGAATAATTTCTGTAAGGACAAATAATATTGGGAACAAGCATGTTGCCATTTGTTTTCACAGCTGATTTTATAGCTGTGATAGCAATCAAAATATATTTGGATGAAAATGGAAAAAAATTTAGCTTACTATTTTCTACATACAGCTTGACATGCAGAGATATTAATATATCTTATCGAAGCTGCTACACCAGGGTTAATCTGATAAAGCTCTTGAGAGGAGCATGCTGTTTATCCTGTTGACACAAAGCATTAAGTCTGTCACCACATCCTGCTTTTGCCAGCTACGTGGGAACTATTGTTGAGGCTCAGGGTACCAGAAAGGATGACATCACTGAAGAACCTAGCTGTGCTAGGCAGCTGAGCAAGACACTATTTTAGGTTTTGAACCTGTCTTAGAGAATGACTGATTACCAGTGCTCAAAGTAAAACAAAAAATTTCTTTCTCAAATAATTACTGTAACTTCAATAACAATTCCTTATATTTTCCAATTAATAGAAATTTATGAACATCAACCTGAATATATATATATTTTCACAAACATAAAGCAGGTACAAGATAAATTTAGATAGAAGCAAAATAAAAGTACTAATTGAGTGGAAAAATTACCTGTAATGCAGCTAACTTCTGTGATAGGGAAAGCCACTGAGTGGCACAATGCCTATGTAATGGCACAAAATTAAATCATGACCAACTCAGGCTGTGTGTCAAATGTCACTGTAGGTATTTTTATTATTTATGCAAACACTTACTTTTATATTCATTAGGATTTTCCTTCCATGGTAGATTTTGGAGAAAATTTACAAAATTTAATCATATGGAGTATAAAATAGGTCTTCCTGTAAGCAAATTTAAGAACCTTGTCTGTCAGCTTCACTGGATGTAATACAATGAGAAAGGTTGAAGCCAGAATATGTCTTATCTACGATATGCATTGCTTTGTTTATTCTGTCAAGTTTTTAGTCTGAGCTAATCATGAAGCATTTCTGCCTCTTATGGTGCTTCAATCTCTTAGTACATTTTGACATTGTTTCATTACTGTAGACAGTCATCATCACTGTATACAATGAATTTGAATTTGTAGATTAGGTAATGGTTAAGTAGCCCTTCTGGTTGCACAACATCTAAGGGCTGCTGCCACTCCCCAGTGGGACTTGCCCATGGACTGAATTCTTTTTCCAGCTGGTGGGGGTGTTGAGGCAGTAAATTATGGAAACCTCACATTTAGGCCAAATTGCTGATCTGGTTTTTGGGGCTGAAGTGCAAAACAATGCACCATGCAATGAGTGTCTCTCCAACAGGAAGAGGCAGAAAACAATAAAGATTTTTTGGGTGCTTTTTGTTAGGTGGGCAGATGTTTCCTTGGAGACCTCAAAGTCACAGCTGTCCATTGACTAGAGAGCAAACTAGGGCATTAACTCAAAATCAAGTCTGCAGAAGCCATGGAGATGCAAGTCAGTGGATGTGTTAGATGAGTGAAATCCATGTTATGCTTTATTCTTCTCATTCTTGTGGATATCTTCCTGAGGGTTAACTTTCCTCACCATCACCTATTGAAGTCTATGCAGCACCACTATATGGTGCAAGAAAAGGTATTACCTAGAATAAATTAAATTTCTGTGGCGTGTAGACAAATACTAATAATCAAGGTGCATCACATAGACCACTAGACAATTAAAATCCACAAACAAATGATCTTAAAGTGACTTTAAATTAAAATTAGGTAACCTAGAAATACCAAGTCATTTTATTCTATTAGATAACATGAAGTTACAAATAAAGGTGACCTATCTAATTAAACAGAGGTTTTATTGCATTTTAAAAGTTAGGAAAGAAAAGATGCAGTTGAATAAACATATCAATCCTGCAAATACAAGGCTGATGACAACGACATGCAGTTTGTATTTATTTTGTCTTGTAAATGGCTTTGTTCCTCTCCATTGACTTTGAAGGGACCATGAGTGATCAATTGTTAAAGACAGAAAATATGACTATATAATTTCAGAAAAATCCATATATTTTTCATGGTTTTTTCAACACTTTCCTTAAAATATATTTTCTGATGGACACATATAAATATTCAAAATAAAAGCCATATTTTCTGCTGGAGAACAACCATATTGCTCTGTGGATGTATGCAGAAGATCTGGTAGCCAGAGTGATCCTCCTGACCATTTTTTTATGTTGAACTTCATGTGTTGTTTTTCTCATAACTGGCAAAATCCTTGAGTCCTACTTGTTATCATGATTTTCATGACTGCAGTCCAGGAGCCTCAAATTAAATCTAGGATCAATTGTGAAGAGCAGCATATAAGATAATAAAAAACATTCCTCAGATCCTTTTATATAAATTTAAATTGGACATTTGAAATGAATGAAGCCAAGAGAAAATAGGAAATTAATATAGAAGTGTTTTAGGCACAAATTGCTCGCATCTCACTTTAGAGGTTTAATTGGGACAGCATTTTTATGTTCATTTATTTACCTAGAAGTACACTTATACTCCAGACAGAGAAGGAGAAAGAGGGAGGGAGGAATTCCACAGGGCTAAGTGATCCCATACAAGAATGATGGAACAACTCTTTCATCAGGATGCCTTTATCTGGTTTTTAGCATGCCTGTTACTTTATCTTTTGGACCTATTTACAGCACCTATTTACAGCATTGATAAAAGTAATCCCTGCCCAACCACACACCTGAATTTCTTTCATGTGAAAGAGCCAGGCAGCTGATAGTGAAATTTTGTTCTGTTTTCTTCTGATTCATGCATATCTAACCAGGCAGTGTGCACACCCAGAGGCAGTGGGTGATATGGCAAGGCAGAATAAAAGCAAGGTGAAGTGAATTAGCACTTAAACTCCACGTAGATAAAAATAGATTTTATGTTTTCCTCTAATTTTTATAAAGCCCTTTTTGTACTATTTGCACCACAATTTTCACTGATTTAATGAACCTAAAGCCACGTTTCTTTTTCCCATTGTTGCCTTGTCGTCCTAAAGTTTCTTCATTTAAGAAATGAACATATAGAAATGAAAAAAAATGAGGGAAAACACGTAATGTATGAATGAACTCTGTATATCTTAGTGAAGATGCAAAATGTATTATTACTAACACCAAAATAAAAGTGCCACTGCCCACTTAAAAAAATAAATTAAGATATGTCTGTTTAATTCTTTTGAAAATGTTTACATTAGAACACTTGATAGAGATACAAAAATCTATGGAGCTCATCAATAGATCACAAAACTGGCAGCAAACAATACAATACAAACAGAATATTTGTAATGTAACAATTTAAAAATAACATAGAAATTGAATTTTCTTTATAAATTATTCTTTTTATTTGATGTTAAAGAACTATGCATTTACTCAGTTGTACCTCAGTCACTTGATTTTAGTACAGATTTTGTGAGCTAAAACAAAGAAATGGAAGGGAGGGAGATTAAAGGCAAAATAAAGTCCATTTGTCTGCAAATTATTAAATACAGATGGGAAACTCCTGCACCAAAACAGATGGCCAGCAACTACAAAAAAATTAGCATATAGACAGTCATAGCAGAATTCAATTAAATGGGAATCTAGATATTAATTAGGATTTAAAAGCAATATCATAAGCAGAAAAAATTGCATCTTTCTAGAACATAGGGAAGTCTGATTACAGGGGAGGATCTGTTGACATTTACATTATAACTTCACATACTAATAATTATATGTCACATGAAGCTCTGCAGTGGAGAGTATCATATTTTGTGTATGTTTTGCATGGACGTCAGTTCCAATATACTACCTCAGAGTGGGAATTGGCCCAAGAGACAAAATAATATTTCTCTTTTCCCTGGATACTGCTTAGTTTTTCAAATGTATTTCTAAGGTTATTTTGAGTGCATTGGTTTCTAAAATACTAATGTATTTCCAAAAATAGATGTATTTTCTGTTTGAAAAAGGGTTTCCTCTCTGAACAGAGGGGTCATTGCTATTATACATTAAGAGTACTTCCTTTCTGTAGAGAATGGGACATTCTGATTGAAAAAACCTCTATGGAGGCTATAGAGACTTAGACTAGGGTCAAGAACAAGCACTTGTGCTTCTGTACATTAAATTGTAAATGGGAAATAGTTTTTGCAAGAGCAGAAATGTAAGACCAAATTCCAAAACAGAAGTTATGTTTTGCCTTTATAAATTTCCTGTAGTTTAAGTTGAATTAAGTTCTTTACTTAATTTTTCACTATTGTTTTGTACTAGATATTGTAACCCCAAGACACTGTAATATATTATCATTGCTCACAGCTGTCCATAAGTTTTGTATTGAGCTTGTGACTCCTCAGTTAAAGCTTGTCAGGTCTGCTCTGTCTGAGCTTTGTTTTACAGGACTTAGCTATGAGAAAAATCTAATCAACAAGTGCCTGTATCTAACCTGTTTTGCTTGGGGTTTTTTTTGTTTCTGATTTTTAGGGTTTTTTTTAATCCTTGTGTGGTAACAAATGTAGTTTTGTGTATTAGATATTTTTCATATCCTAAGCAACCAGCAACCCAAGTGAAAAGTTTTTTAACTGCCCTTTTATGTTAACAGATCTGAGTAAAAGAACGGGGCTGGAGCTGAACATCTGTTTCCATCTCTTAAGCCTTTCACACTCCACTCTTGCTTCTTAATGTAGAGACAATAGGGAAGTCTTTCCCACAGTAACTTGTTTTCTCTCCCAATTTCTTCTGAGCAAAACCAAATTTATTTGATTATTTAACCAAGCATATTCTTAATCAAGCCATGTTTTGTGATATTAAAATAGAATATTTGTAGCTGATTTTACTCATTTTACAGGCCTAAGACAGACCCATTGTATCCATATTCTATATTTATTTTTATTTCAAATTTTTTGCATTTCTTTAAAAAAATCTGTTGGAGGAGCAAGTGTCACCGTGGAGTTTGCAAAGTAGGGCAACATGCTTTGCCCTGGATTTGTATAAAGTTAAGCTGGGAAAAAAAGTGCTGTCTTTGCTGAGTTTGAGTGACACATGAAAGGCAGTAGTAAAACAAGGGAGAATCCTTCTTTATACACCTGCAGTCTTCATATACACATATATATCTATATGTATGTATGTGTGTGTGTGTATATATATATAAGAAAAATTTGAAAAGGAAATATAAAATAAATGCCTGGGAACGTCAGTTTGGCCATATGGGACAAAAAAGGACCATATTTTTACATTTCACATAAGCCTTTCCTCATATTACGTTGCTTACCAAGATATGTTATTCTGCAGCAATCCTAGTGCAGTCATCAGAAGCTGCTGCTCAGGTATATTTGTTTGTTTGAGCTAATGTTTCTTTTACACTAGCCATAAAGAAAAAAAATTGCAATAATTTCTTCATCAGAAAGTATGGAAGTCAACAGAATATTAATATATAATGTCTTTAAAACATATTTTTATTTTTTATTTGCAGATAATAAAAGCCTGTGAAAATTCAAATAGGAGGGAAATGAGAAAAAAAAAATCTATGGAAAAGAGGAATGTCTTTTAAGATTATATTCAATGTGGTATATTGTGCATACATAGGGCCCTGTTCTTAATATCTCCTAAATGCCAAATAAAAAGAGTAATATTATCCTTCTTGGTTTTTTTTTTTTTAAGTTTCTTTTTACTACTTCCCTGTATATCTCTTTTAAAATACTTAGCAATGATCTTTCTGGTTCTGTGATAATTTCTTTTAAAAAAACATTTAAGATGGTTATTCCCTTGGAAATGATGATTTAGATATGCTTATATATTTTTTTAAATCACATATTTCCATGCTTTCATTTTTCCTGTCATTTATTTTGGCCACACTCTTTTTAAAATTAACTCTAATTTGCTGTAAATTGCATTCTAACCTGAACTGTCTGAGCCCATTTGAATTCATTTCTATATTCCTTTGAAATGGGACTTTTCCTTTCAGAAAATATTTGAATACATTTAAAGACCTTGTCTGAATACAGTAATTTTGATAGTAGAAAGATGTAATAGGAATCAGAAAATAAATGGACCATGAAATTCTAGTGGTGAGGGGACAGGAGGGGAGGGCAGGGGGAAAAACAGCATTGGGACTTTTCTTTGAAAACAAGAAAAAGTATTAGTTGTCACTATTTTTTTGCCACCTCAGGAAATTATACTATTTTTATGTACAAATCTCCAACATTTAGTTTTTAATAAGTGCCTGGGCAGTTTTTTTGCCCAGGTTGAATTATCAATGCATTGAAATGTTAATTTATCGCAGCTGTAGAAGACAGATAGATGGTGTTTTCTTACAGCTAAACTATGCCTGCTTTAAGAGGTTGGATTAGCAGTAGGGAATTATGATGCTAAGAAAACTTTCAGATAAATTTGCTTATATTCTCTGATTTTATTTTTATATTCACATACGTAGAAAATTCAATAAAAACATCTATCAGTCAGCAAGTAAATAGTCAAAATATTTCAGTAGTAGTCAATGCATCTTCCCACCTGAGGTAAAAAGGTCACAAATAAACAAAGATATACTTGGAACTGCAGATTACCCTGAGTAATTACAAGAAAGGAATGAAGACCACCAAATTACAAACAGATAAACCAAACAAAGGATTCAAGAAAGTTGGTCAACATTTTGTGATCTATATTACTTGGATGTAGTGTTTGCTATGTTAAATTAATTACATCTTTTGTCAGCCAAATGTTAGTTAGCGTTCTTTGAAGCTGAAAGACATGGACAGAGCAGCGCTATCAGTTACCTCTACCAGCACTACCTTGGTGCTACCAATCTACACTGGAAGGAGTGACATTTTCTTACACCTTGTCACTTTATTGCAAGGGTTCCATACTGTTGTCTCCTTACTGCAAAAGTTTCCTACCTTCTTGGTGTTTCTCATGGGCATCTCCTCAAAGCACTGACTCCTTCTTCTTCACAAGGTAACCAAATGACTCCAATTCCTTTTTCAACCACCCAATCCACTCTTTTATAGCACTTTTCTTCTCATTGGTTACAGCTGTGTTCTGTTAAAGTCAGGCCTGTTCCTAATATTTGATAATTAGTCCAGCTGCAACTCCTTAGGGGTGAGATTACTTTCTACATTATCTTTATTTTCTTATATTCTATCCCCCTACACTTACACAGTTTCCAATTTATGTGAAGAGCACCAACAAACTGTTTTTATTCGTTATTTGAGCATCTCTTGACACAAAGAGCTGTATTCTCAATGAACTCTGGTAAAAAGGTTTCAAATAAAGCCTGAAGAGCAAACTATGGTATGGGCAGTATGAGAGAGTAAGTACAGACAGAGGGACTAGTGGGAGACTCACGAGATGCAAGCTGCAGAATGCAATGATAGTCCTCAGGAGTTCTCTCATCAGATGCTGAGATAAAGCCCCTCCTCACAGACATCACTGCACCCCTTACTACACTCAGAGCAGCCCTTCCTCATTTAAAGGATTGCCTCCATTCTGCTCCTGTTTCCCTCAAGCAGATGTCTCCTTTCATCTCCTTTGTGTCAATCTGCTGTTCCTTATGTTCTCCCAGTGAATTGGAAGAAGAGTGGCAAGGCAGGACACAAGAGATACAGCCCAGCAAACTCAGTCTTTTTTTTATTCCTTTTTTTTTCTTCATGTTCCAAGGAAATTTCACCCAAGAACTTGTGGCTTGAATACAAAGGTATAATATAAAGCCAGGTGGTAAATAACATGAAAGCGAAGGAGGTGTACTACATGGCTGGGAGCTGATGTGGGAGATGAGAAGCTTTGCAGGACACTGATAGAAATTCAGGACACCTCACAACAGAGATGAAATTTCAGGAATTTCAGTTTGTCTCAAACTGATTGAACCCTTCCTTCTCATTTGGGAAACAATTATGTGTTGGATGATTTCAAGAATAAAGGAGTTTAATTGAATGGCCTGAGGGGGTAAGCATAAGTGCTTTTTGCTTGTATAAAGTTTTTCTGCCTGTTTCATGGAAACAGGATCAGTTTTAAAAAAGCTTCAGACACATCAGGCTGAAAACAGAGTAGTAAAACTAAGTAACACACTGAAGTTAAGTTCTCATGGTTTTGGGGCTATTAACTGGTAATATTGTGTGGGAATGGAGCAGGAATAGGCAGCTTTTAGTGGTGCATTTTGATGCCTGGATATAAGCCTCAGCAGAGCATGTGCTCTGAGGCTAACTCCCAAGTTTCCAAGTGCTGGCCCTTGATGCTTTAATCAGACAGTTATAGTGGATGAGTGGATGAGGATACTAAGTACGGGTTTTTTAGCTATGAATAAATTACCTGTGGTTTTTTTCCAAAAAGTATCAGCTGCAAGAAGTAAAAATACTAAATAGGATTTCATATGTCTTTTAGGTTGTTTGGTGGTGTTTTTTTTTTTTTTTTTTTTTACTAGAAGGATAAAACCCAGTTTATTTCAGTTTATTTTCCTAACCAAGCCAGAATGGATTCAACTAAAATCTCCAATTGATTTCAAAAGGAAGATTAAGACCTATATACTCTATGGTTTTATAACAGAATCACAAGCACAATGAAGACTAATTGTCTGGTTAAGCTGCCATAAATTGTTCAGTGAGAAGCTTGGTAGAACTCTGAAGCTTAAAGATTCTGCAATGATGAGAAAGAATTTAAAAATGGTTTTATTCTGCATTTTTAGGAAGTTTATTCCTAAATTCCTAAATTAGTATTTTTAAAATTTCTGATCATTTCCTCATATAGCTATCATGATCAATAATGTAATATCCCATGTCTGTAACATATATCTGTAATTTCAAAAGAGGTTTGTACCAACTTCATTATAATGAAGTTTGAAAATAGATTTTAAATAGCAGAACTTTTTAAAGACAAGCTCACAAACGAGAAATTTATCATTGTTACTGACAAATTGCCATATTTTGGTATAAATATATTTACATTTTCTCAAAAAAAAAAAGATTAATGGTGTATTTTTGGTCAAATGAAAAAAATAGGAAGTTTGTGGGTTTTTTGTGGGGTTTTTTTTGTTTGTTTTGTTGGGCGGGTTGTTTATTCTTGTTTTTTCTAATTATACTGGTGCTTTTAATGTCATTCTGTCTTATATTTACATGAAGATGAATGTCATGAAAACACTGAAAGTAGTGCATTGTTCTTACAAGGGTTAGTTGTGAGTGTACTGACAGTATCTTGAAAACTCCTCAGTTTTCAATGACTGCCAGAAGAGGCAAATCTTGCAGTTCTGGGCCAGGCCATATTTCAGAGACAGAATGCAACATCTCAGGCTGTCCTGAAAGGGAGATCATTATCAGCTTCAGCTCCTGCTCCCTTCATGGGCGCCAGGGGACATGCATTTCATCTGAAGGTGGGAAGTACTTGAGTAGAGTTGAGATGTAGCTTTTTATCCCACAGACAGATTAAAAGATTTTTCTTCCAAGGTAAAGTGCATTATTTTGGCAGAAAAGTTTTCTGTTTTACAGAACTTGCTTTTAGGCAGTTTTTGCAGACATGGGATGTCAAAACAGCAGAATATTGATGGGTTTGCACTGTCAGAGACAAAGGTACTAGAATTTTGTATGAGCTTATGATTCCTCACAGGTAAATGATCTTGCCTTCCTTATGGGTTCCACATTTTACTTTGTGCATCCATAGAGCTTCACAAGGATGGGTGGCAGCCAGGGCAGTTCCTCATGAAAGGTTTTAACAGTTTTCTCTGTTCAGCTTTACATCAGAAGTTTAAATAAATTTTCCTTCAAGTATCGGATCTATATGGTGTGCCCATTTTAAAATTTATTTTCCAAGTGAAAAAGTTTTGTAAAATTTATGTGCATAGCAGTCCTATCTGTAATGTATAATCTGCTTGAATTGCCATGAAAACTATTCTTCCATAAATGAAGAGCTAGGCAGAGAGAAAAGAATGCACCCTATTGTTTTGGGAAAATAGCTAATTTCAGCTGTTTGCTATCTAGTGGTTTGAATTGCATCATTGTTTTTCTTTACAGTGCTTTGAAACATCAACCCTAGCAATGCTCCTGTGGAGAGAAGTAGAATAAAATTATATGGGCCAAAGCCTCTGAATTTTCAGTCTACTGTAGCATATTATGAAGCAATGTTTACAGGTAGATGCCAGTTTGTATTTTCTTTGAAGCAAATTTTGAAAGCCATCAATTGAATGTGCACATCATGCTGTCTTTTTTATTTGATTCTATCATATAGTTTAAATGTTCAATATAAAGGCTTGTTTGAAAAAAAAAAGCCTAAAACAAAGTTAAATATTCTAAAGAAATTATCAAAAACGTTAAGACTAGTGAAAACTAATTTCTCCACATTATGCCCATACTGACCAATTTACCAAATGAATCAAGATTTCAGGACAGATCCAAGCATCAATCTGACACTAGTAATACAGTGATGAAATTTAGATGCACAGTCATGTTGGTATTCCTAGAATGAATTGTCCAAAATTCTCTCTACTAATGAACTAGTTATAGCTGGAACAATAAGAATGTGCAAGAAAACATGGAAAAAATCTGCAGAATCTAACAGGCAGAAGTTTTGGAAGAATCTTCAAAGAGAAGTCACAGATTTTGTCAATTTGGTAAGGTGAAGAGAGGACAAGAGGAGATAACTCTCCAGGATATTTTTAACAGGCATTTGAAGAAGACTTTATCACCTTTACTGATCTTATACTCCATGTGCAGAAGGACTATAGTAGTTGCTGTACAATGGTATTAATTTAAAACACATTTGTCAGAGATTGTGAGGACTTGGTATTTAGCTGATGGCAAATAGGTTTAATGGTCAGTGGTGGAGCTCACAGTCAGTTTACACCAGGCAGTAAGTTCTTCACAGGGTTGTTCTAAAGAGTTCCATATGGCTGTGGGCTGAGGGGTCAGGACTGCTCTCTGGGTAGTCATAAAACCTCCTGGGAGATTTTTCGGTAACTGTTTTGTACCTTGAGAATATAGAAGTTTCCTTGAGCAGTTAAGAATGGACAAAATACTTGGCATCATGTAAGTGAGGTAACTGAAATTTTCCAGAAGCCTGTATCATAAGGATATTTTCTCTTTTTTTTGAAACATGATGGTATAAGAATAAGGTAAAAGAGAAATATGATATAAAACAGAACAATTAGCATGTTAGTTAGCATGCACAAAATCTTATCAACTCCCCCTTCTGGAGAATTTACAGAATAAGAAAGAGGTGAACAGAGCCTCCCAAGTGGGCACAGGAAAAAAAATGGAAAAAAACCCCAAAATGTTAGGTGACTGGCTACAACAAAGCATGATATTCTACAATATTATGAATAAATGACATGATCTGTAGATATGGGATTATGGAGCCTGCAAAGCACTGAGTGAGATAAATGGGGAAGTTCATTGCTCTCAGAGATATAATTTCAAATATTCTTCATCTCAGGAAGACATTAGGTTACACTCTGCTACCTTCCATTGGTTACAGGCACTGCTCTTGCTTTCAAGGTTATAGCAAGGAAGGTTGGAAATAAATCTGCGTTTTATTTTTGGTTTTAATGAATACTGAGGTGCTAGGGTCCCTGCTGGCTGTGAGAAGTACTTTCTATGCAAACAATGTAGCTGCAGAATAAAGTGGCCCATGGATTAATTTATTGCCCCACACATTTCTTTGTCTCCATATTCTCAGTTTCCAAACCACTACAAGCTGAAGGATGACTTCTGAGGGATTTTCAGTAAGGTCTCACTACCATTAACAAGCAGCAATATTTAAGTAAAATAATGCAAAATACATGCAAAATTACCTGAAGTGATAAGCTTGGCTGTATGATTCTGAGTGTGAAGATTTTTACTGCTTCAAATGATGCAGTTCTCCTAGAGGTTATTAGGTTCACCCCTTCTGCTTTCTAAGATGATGCAAATGGAAAGAATCAGCCTGCATGTCATCATCACACAGTGTGCTTTCATATACATGGGCTAGAGAGCTTTCAGCTGTAGCACAGGATTCCTCCTCTTCATCTTAAGTATCAGCAGGCTAACATAACACTATTAATCACTAAGTTCAAAAGCAAAGATTTCTGTGTTACTGGACACTTGTGAAGGACACTTACATAAATCAAAGAACATATGAAGCAAGAAGAGAGATAAGAGTAATACAAATAAGATGAATCTCAAAATTAATATATCTGCAGTGAGATAATTTATAGAGGGCGTAGCTAAGTTTTTATCATCTTGCTTTTAATAGCTCTATGGTTTTGATCATACAAAGGTGTTCTTGACACTGCTTCTGTGATGGTACTGATAAATAACAAAGAAACCAAACAGCCTAGAACTTCTGGATTCTAAAATATGGACATTTTTTTCTTACTCATCAAGATAGTTGAAAGTAAATAAACAAAATTCTTTCAAAACAAGAAAACAAAATGCACTTTACTTTTACTGCTCTTTACAATATTACACATCTGAAGGATATATAAAGTGCATATGTATACATTTAAACCTATTCTTGATGTTGTTTAGAGATTGCATATTTGTAAGTTTGTCCAGCTTCAAATTGCAGCAGAATGCAATGGGTTCCATTCTAAGCTATACTATTATAAATTGAGAATATCATTCTGTGGGAAAAAAGCCCAAGATATAGAAGCTTTTATGTAAAAATATAGAATACCATCACAGATCAAGCAAACATTTATATATACTTCCTAGTTAAAATTGGTGACATTATTTCAGATTACATAAATATCAGATGCATAAGACTGACATATTTAAGAACTATAAATATCTATATCATGTAAGATCAGTACAGTGGTAATTTTATATTATGTCTGTAAATTCCAAGCCCATATGATTTTACAGAAATTTTTCAAGGGACAAAATGGCTCCCATCCATTTAGAGTATATTATTCTTGCTCTTTTAAGGTTGTTAGGTACACTACTGTTACAAAAATCTTCTTTCTTTGTTGAAAAGAAAAAAATTAAAAAGAGAAAAAATATTTTGAAAACAGAACTGTGTATTAGCTTAGAAAAGAATGATTGTGGGATGAAATGAAGATCTCGAAAGACCTCAGTCAGAAACTTAATGCCATAAACATTTCTTTTACTCCTATATTAAGTTTTATTACTTTCTCTAGAATGATTTTCAAAATTCTGTGAAAGTGGGTTTTGGTCTAAAGCTGAACACAGTTTGAGTCCTTTCCAGCAATTTCTTTTAAAGAAGAGAACCTATCAAACACTTGCAGTTCAGTTTTGAATACAGATTCTCAGTTTTTTAACTGTACTGCTGCTTTAATATCACTTACAATTTTTTAAGGAAGCAGCATTATTAAATATCTACCTAAGCCAATCAGAGTCAACCTGGACAAACTCATGAAATTTCTAATACAAGAAGAAAGACTAGAAGGACATTTTTGTATCTTCTGCTTAGCTAGAGCAAAAGTTGGAAGAACTTTCCATTTACAATAAAATGTGTCTGTTTTGATTAAGAAATTGATAGTCTGTGTAAAATTAGGCTGTACATTAATTTTATGATGTTTTACTTAGACTGAATTGTGTTATCAAAAATGTATAGTCAGGCAGTCTCTTGAATATTTTACCAGATGCATTTATTTCTAGTTTTTTGCCAGTCAATGACAGGTGTCTGGTACATACCAATTATGTCTTACTTTCCTCACACACTAAGGTGTTATTATTTCACAGCTTTTGAGCTTGTCAGTGCAAGTTGATTACTTCTAATTTTCCTTTTATAGGACAGGCTCTAGAGTAGTTTATTTTTAAAGTATAGAAGTACTAAATTAATTCTATGGTGCTGTCAGAGACTAGAAAGGGTGATCTGTTTTGAGACATCTCAGGCTTGGAATGGTAGGAGTAGTAGGGGAGTGGGTCAGGCTCTGTGAGCTGCACGGTCCGTCTGTCATGGCACACTGCAGGCAGCCCCCAGTGTCACCTAACCTGGTCCCTAAAAGGCAGAGAGAGCAAAAGTCCCACCTGGGAGGGAGGCCCAGGATGGGCCAAAAAGGTTTAAGAAGGTTCACCATGAGCCAAGCACATCATCCTTTAACTCTGTCTTCACCTTGGAGTTTTACGTTGCTGGAACCCAGGGCTTGGTAGCTAAGTCTGGTTTTCTCTTTCCTTTTTCCTTCTTCTCATGGAGCATAACAACAAATGGATTCTGCTGTCTATGTTCAGTAGGCCAAGTCTATCCTCTGGTAAGTGAGGATATGTTGTATTTACTCTTTTGCCAATGTTCTTTAATTTTCTACAGTTTGCCAGTAAACTTTTGCATGGTTTCTGCCTCTTGAGAATAAGTGGTTGAGATCTTCTCCTTTCTCTCTACTTGGAGAAAAAGAATCTTGATATAGCCCTAGGTCTGAGTAACCAGAGTGTAATAGCTGTACAACTCCACCCTTCGTGTTTCCTATACAAGGCTACATCATATTAAAGAGTTCTTTCCTTGAGAGCTATAAGTTACAGTGGTCCTCACTGGATGACCACAGTGTCAAGTGGCTCTGGTAACATGATTGTCACTCACCATATTTCAAAGGACACATGCTAACACACAGTTTTGTATAAAAATATGAAGCACTCCTAAACTGGAAGAGATACTAGCAGAGTTCTTCCAGCCACTATGTGTCTTTTATAACTCAATGATTTAGAGAACAAAAATTGCAAATCTTCATATATGGAGAGCTATTAGATATTCTACAAACAGTAGTAAACAGGGGTTTGAAGCCACAATGGACTCATGGTTTTAAAAAATGTTTTACAGATATGTTGTTTTGCGTGGCAGAATGAAAATTTAGTCTTGCAATTTCCATGTTAAGTGGATCTGCCAGTTCATTACATGGAACAATTTACTGTGGTTTGTTCTCTCAGAAGCAAAAAAGATAAACACAAGAAACACATGTTGGTCCTTCCTTAAATTTAAATGATAATTCATTAAAACATTGTACATTCTAGAGCTGCCAGCAGATGTGTGTTTCACACATCTTCTGAGAGTCATAGTGTACACCTGAGACTCCTTACAAACATGGGAGTTAAGAGTTAATTGAAGAAGCTGGAGACTGCAACCAATGCAACAGGACTCTGCTTCTTCATAGAGGCTCCAAAGAAGTTTTAGTTCTGCTTCAGAAGTGGAATTCAGAAGCCAAGGACAGAACATAAAGAATACTTTATTTAAAATGATCTTATTTGAAAACTAAATTTTCTCAAAAAGCTAAGCAATGTAAAAAGTGATAGCCTCTACTACTGCTAGTCAAAGTATAGAACAGAAATAGAGGTTTAATTAAAACAAGTCCATGGAAAAGATGTCCAAAAATTTAATTTCCTTCTTAAGGCAGGCAATGCTTTTCTGCTTCTGAAAAGTCTTATAACATCAATAACAAATATATGTCAACTATACTTTCAGAAATAAAGGGAAATACAGACTGGTCTTATACTAGGCATTATTAGAATTTTTTAACAACTTTTTGTAGTATTTAAATTTTAATTTGAAAACTCTAATGGAAAATTTCTCTCTTTCTTCAAAAATAGTGTCTGCAGTCTATAGTCCTTTCTTGTATAGTAGTGTGATGAAAATCTGGATTAGAGCCAAGGGTATATAAAATGACATTTTAGGAAGCAAACGGGAAATTCTCCAGTCATTGCTTTACTGTCTTACCCTAAAGAAGGAAAGATATTCAGCTGTTACATTGACCAGTTGCTGCGTTATCTCTGCAATACTCAAGGAAGTTCAATGACAAATGACAGGAAAATCAATATGGTGCTGTACAATTGCTTTTTTGTAGAGAGGGGCAGTCTTATTTGTTTTCCTAAAACAGTCTGGGAGCTATGTTAAAAATAAATGATATTGACATTCTTAATAATTTTTAAAATATCCTCCGTGCATAGGTCCTATGTAGCAATCTCTGATGACTTGAATTGGTTCCTTTTTCCTGTGGAATCCATGCCTCGCTCATTACATAGGACAACGTCAAGTCTGTGGATGAAACAAGGTTGTACAGGACAGGGGCGTAGCATCATTCCCAACATAAGATGGCAGGAAATAGAATGGAAAAAAAATCTGGAATGAGAGAAAACTGCTCTGGCAGAGAAGAGTGATTTGCTGATTTGGACACTCTAATGCCCCTGGTCAAATCACTTCAGTCACTGTTTTATGAAATTTCCTTGTAATCTGGGAAAGGCTAGAGGATTTTTTTGCCTGTGTGCTCATCAAAAATACATTCTTTCATTACATTGCAAAATTTGGAGTATTTTAAGAATAAATATTTTGAAGACTGTGTGTCCTCTGACCCATCAGAACATAAGCATCTTAAATTGAATAATGCTAGTTACAGTAATGACTCTCTGCTCCAGTGATTATAACACCATCATCTCACACCAAAGGTGACAGACAAAATCAATACTGATCATTCAGAAAATACATAGTGGCAAATATCAAAAGCTTACAAAAAGTTAATAGTTCTGTTGTATTAGCAGGTCATAATTAATATGGCTTCAAAAAAATGAAATTAAATTTTAAGGAGTTGCATATTCTGTGCTAATTCTGTAAGCATCACTCATTTGTTACTGAGGTTGTTTTAAAAGAAAAATTATCTATATTATGCTATTTACAGTATAATAATAAAAAAAATATATATAACATGTCATTCATATTTAATTAAAACTGAAACAAAATTTGTAACAAATAAGTGGAATTTATGTAACACAGGGAGACTTGGTTGAGGTAGTTTGACGTCAGTATAAAACTTGAAGTGTTCCTAACAGGTATAAACCAAAACGTCAGTGAAGTCGCTGGAGAAAAAGCAATTCTATTGATCTCATACAACAACAACACCACATAATTAGGGCAGCACTCTGCAGTACTGTCTGCCTTTCTTTAACTACCTTGGGATCTGTAATTTGAGTCTTTGTCTTATCACAAGTGTAATTTGTGAATTATGTGCTGCATGTTTTATTCTGATAACTTAATCCATTTACAGATTATAGTTGTTTGAAGACAAAAGAAGCAGTTTTTCTGGATTGATTCTCAGAAAATTTAAGCAAAGACATTCATAATGTTTCCAACTACTTGTATAGCAAAAGAACAAAAAGATAGTATATTTCTGCTGAAATAAAGGAAATAGTAATTGCTGAGCCTCAATACCTCATTGCAGTACTATGTTTGTGGTTGGTTTCATCCTGAAATTCAGAAGAAATGATGTGGTTTTGCTAACATGAAGGGGAAAAAGGAAGTAAGCCAGGACAGTGTAGCCAGAATGAATTTTGCCTTATTTATGGAGAAATTATTTTTGACTTCACAGTAGGGTCTTCTGTGAATAAGGCAAGATTGAGTTCAGAGTTGAAATAAATAAGGGTTTCCAGTCAATTAGTATTGGACAGATTAATGCACTATCAGGCTTAGAGAAGACTCCCAAAATGCCCTGTGATCCACAATGTTACATCACTCAGTGTTAAACTCCCCACCCCAGGGGAGGTACCTGGGCAAATATAAACCTGAGCATATAAAAACCCCATAGATTTGGTGTTCCGAGGATTTCTCCCACCACTTGGGAATTTCCCCCACCACCCAATGGATCTGTGACTGCCACCTCAACCAAGATTGCACAAGTCTTGTTGCCAGGCCTATAAATGGTGAGATCTTCACACTCTTGTTCTTTCCCGTCTTGTCCCTTGTGCCTGTCCTTGGGCTCTGTTTTGCTTTCATTCTGCAGTGTTTTCATGCTGTTGTTACTATAGATAAAAATAAACAAAATGGCTACATACCTGTTTTCCTTTCAACCAAGTTGTTCTACAATAAACCCTAGTAACAAGAACGTGGGTTACCCTCACCTTCTGTGGGGTGGTAATAACAACTTGCCTGTTTTAATTTTGAATAATTATTTAAAGAAGATACATTTGAAGTGGTATATTATGAAGAACTAGCAAATAAATTTCTGTGTTGTGAAAGAGGCCAAAACAATTTATAAGTCTTACACAAACGCTACTTCAGTCCAGAAATCCAAAATTTGGAGCATATTGAAATTCTTCACAGGTCTGTGATGGTAGCTTTTGCACAGAATATTGCAATCAGAAAGTGAGAGAAAGCTTAAGAGTTATTTGAGAGGTGACAACCTAATATTGTAGCAGCGATCAGTGGGATCACTTTCTTTCTTAGCTAAATTGATTATTTCCTGAATAAGGTTACAAGTGAACCCAAGGAAAGGGAAAACAATGTAATTGTTTACTTGTGTTTTCTTATGACACTTCCAGATCAGTCTGGCTTTGTTCAAAGCCAATTTTTTTTTAAAAGAAAGGTATTTTCTTGTGGGCAGAAAACATATTTGGTACTAAAAGCCAAAACTAAACACCAAGCAAGAATATGTCACATACACATCAAGGGTTTTGTATTATTTTTAAATATGCTGGTTCCAAGTTCAAATATGTCCTTCATATCACAGTCCTTTGACTCTGGAGAATACCTCTGAACAGCTTTGATTACTGTTAAGACTCTGGTGAAATAAAAGCACTAGGCCACTTTCAGTAAGGTCAGATCCTACGTATTTTTACACTATCACTTTTTCTGGATGTTTAAGACCATTTTCAGAGCAACATGCTAAAAAAGGCTGGGTTTCTACAAGGAAACCACTTTTGAGTCTTCTGTGATCCTTACCATCTTTTTCAAAGGCATTCCCAGAAGAAGAATGAATCTTTGCCATTACAGCATGCAATTCTAATTCTTTACCTACCATTAAAGAGAGAGTTTCCACATATGCTCTCTCTCTGTACCTTTAATCTTTTTTTTTTCCATAAGGGAGTATGGCATTGCACACCACTTTTTTTTATATATAAACAGAGAGAAGGAAAAAAAAAGTTCTATAGCACCAGTGATAGTTTCTGTTCCAGGGCACTCAACAGAAGGGCACAGGGCAGGGACTGTGACACAGCACATGCCACAGTTGAGATGGCCATGATACACAGAGTGTCACCATGCAATTCCAGAGGGCTTTAAGCATTCACCCACACAGAGTAACACCATACCTCATCAGAAGACTTCAAGCATCTGCCCATACAGAGCAACATCACATCAGAAGGCTGCAAGCATCTGCCCTTCTTGTTCTTTAGCCCAACCTTTTATACCCCTCATGTTGATGCATTGCCCCTGTGTGCCCTCTGTTCCCTTTGGTGGTTGGTCAGTGCCCCTGGGCACTCCATGGCTCATTGCTGTCAGTGCTGCTCACCTGCTTCTCACAGCTGTGCCCATTGGGGATGGGGCTCAGCCACAGCCCCACTCCCAATTACCATCAATTGTATGCCTACAGGACTGTTCACTATTTTTTTTGAGTTACTTTCTTATGCTTTTTAGGGTCATTTGCTAAGGTTTTCTATCAAAAATTGAATAGAAAGAGAAGAAATAGTATTAAAAATTCAGTTCATCTGAAAAGATGAAAGGAAAATTCTGAAGAAAAATTCTTCTATAACATTGAAGAAAATGCAAAGGAAGAAAAAGCATAATGCCAGAGGTCTGCTAGCTGATCTACAGCAGCTGCCATCGGACCCAAGATTTTACTGAACATATGATTCCCTTTGGACCAGCCTGTCCTTACCCAAGAGACCTAGAAAGGTCTTGATACTGTGAAAATTTGTTTTAGGTTTAGCATTTCTTAATTAACTGGCTCTGTTTGTTTGTTTTAATTCACATTTTGATTTTATCCACATTTTAATACATGCGACTGGCTATCCCAGAAAATGAAAACAGAACATTTGGATGATGCAGCTACAAATACTCTATTGGATCAGTTAAAACTGAGGAAGGGAGGTAATTTCCCTATGCTTATAAGCAGTAATTTTGCTGACACCTTTCACTCTATGGGCCATTCACAGATGATTTCTTGTTAATGATTCTTTCATTTTCTCACATGCAGCCAATAGAGGTACATACAGAACTGCTGCATGTCACTGCAAGACTGGGCAGCTCTAAGGGTGTCTCTTGGCTGAGAGGCAAAGTGCCACAGGGCTGCAGGGCTGCCCTGCCTGTGATTGCATCCAGGACAGGAACCAGTGTCTTGGAGGTGATGCTGCAGCAGTGGGTACAAGAGATGAACAAGGTCCTCTCAGTTGGGATTAATTGCTGCTGCTGCTCACTTTCTCCACTTACTTACCTTCCCACCTCATTTTTGCTCCTTATCCCTTCCCTAGAGTCTACTTCTAGCTTCTTATTTGGTGGAAAGAAAAAGTCTATTTGTCTATGCATCTCAATATCCTTGAGATGTTTTTGTTCATGACTGTAGTCTCATTGATTTAATTTTTAATTGTTTTTGGACCATGCTTGTTTACAGATCAAGCTTTGTTCAGGTTGAATTGCTGCAATGAAGTTACTGGTAGAATGAAAATAACTTCAAGTGACTTTCTAATTTCTTTACTAAATAAGAAACTGCTATTGATTGTATGTAATGGCATGCAATTTCCTTTTCTTGTTCATAGCCTCTGTGCATCTTTTTGTTCTGCAGTTCAAGTGGATGAACTAAATGTCAGTGGTCAGTGAAATAATATTTTTTCACTTTTTTTAATATATATATATATACATACCTTAAAAATATATGTAATATGTAGTTTTTGTTTTGTTCAGAAAGCTCTCTGTCATTCAACCTCTCTCTGTCTAGGTGTTCTGTGCTCTGGCATAATACTGGTAAAAAGGACTGGTATCTGTTTTTAAATTGTATTTTTAGCACTGCTGTTCCTCTTATAAAGAAAATTGAATACATTAAAAAAATTAACAAAAATTTTCAATAAAGAAAAAAATGCACTCTCAAAGAAATTTATTAAAAGTACATAGTTTCTGATCTTAACAGAGAATTTTATAGGATTACTCTGACAGAAAATGATATGCATTATTTGAAAAACTGTTTTGGAACTTCACTTTTCTTATAGAATTGTTTGCTCCATCCAAGAAGAAAATTCATGCATATGTAAATAGATTTTACGGTCGTTATAACCATGAAGGGAATCTTACAGTATAATTAAAAAACCAGTTTATTTTTCTACAATATATGACCAAGTTTCTCATAAAAATCAAAGGGAAATAAAAGGTAAAATGATTGACCAATGAGAAGAATTTTATAGAAGTAAAATAGTGCTTTAGTGTGTTACACTGAACATCTTTGTACTTGGTAAAATACAAGGTTTCCCATTTACAGAAAATTTTCAAGACTTCAGAATATTTTGTTCTCTGCAAAAGAAATAATGACTACAATTTTGACTTTCCATAAATAAAGCTGAAATGAAAAAATTGAACTGTTTGTCTGGAATACTTAAAAGGCTTTATCTTGCCTTTTACACAGAAAAAAAGTGTTTTTTAAATTAAAAAAAAATCCCACAATATACATACAGATTTGTGTAAAAGACATCAATAAACAAAATTTTCAATTTTTGTATTTTAAAATTTGGGTCAAGAATTTAATGGAAATAGACTTTCTTCTGAGAAAATTTTCTTAATAATAAGGCATTTCTATCATAAGGAGAAGCTGCTAACAGCAGGAACAGACACATAATGCTTGCAAGGATCTCTGTTGAGATTGTAATTTACGTATCTTTTGGCAGATGCACAGAAATCCTTGTGCTTGTGCTCCTTTTTCTTAGGATAGCCCATTTCTCCTCACTGTCTTTTTCTACATGGCATGTTGTGGAGCATTGCTATTGCAGATCTGAAGAGCCAGAGCAAGATGGGCTGGAAAATGACAAATACACTAAGTAATATTTGATTCCTACACTAAGTAATATTTGATTCCTATTATTCTGCTGGGGAAAATGAATGTTCTAATGCACAAATAATTTATGTGTTATTTTCTGATTCTGGCACTTACTTTTAGTTCAAATAAAAACCATCTATTTTTTGGTTTTGTATTACTGTTTTATTCCTAATAAACACTTATGCATGTAACAGTCTTGCTCACAGGGCAAACCTGAAAACAGTGTTTCTGTGATCAGCATAGCTGGAGACATGTTCTGTATTTTCCCAAATGCTCATACAATTATCATTATGGACTCCCAGACTTTTTTTCAGTGATTCAGTATTCATGTCATCTAGACTTCTGCTTTTACTTTCTTTAAAATACGAAATGCATTGAAGTCCAACAGTCAGAGTCTATGACTTGGTGTCTTAAATCGTCTGAATCAGAAGATTTTTTCATCTGATGAAAAATTTTCTTCCAAGGCTCAATTTAAATACTCCTGTGTGGTGTAGGCGTATTGATGCAGGGTTGCTAGGTGGAAATTTCAGAGGAATACCACAATAAATCAGTGTCACATATCACAGAATTGTGGAATCATTGAGGCTGAAAAACAGACACAGAGTCCAACCATTAACCCATCACTGACAAGTTCACCACTAAACCATGTCCATAAGCATGAATGTTTGAAATATCTCCAGGGATGGTGACTAAATCACTTCTCTAGGAAGCTTGCTTTAATGCTTGACAATCCTTTCCATGAAGAAATTTTTCCTAGTATCCATTCTTAATTTCCCCTAGCACAACTTGAGCACAACTCTTGTCCTGTCATTGCTTGGGAGAAGAAACAAACCCTTACTTGGCTACAATCTTCCTTCAGGTAGTTGTGGACAGCTCCAATAAGAGCTTAACATTCCCAGCTCCCTCAGACACTTCTCATAGTACTTGCTAAGAACTTTACTGCTCATCAGCTTTGTTGTCCTTGTCTGGACAAATTCCAATGCCTCAATGCCTTTCTTGTTCTCAAATTTGTAATTTCCAGTCAACTGACACCTCTGCAGTTATCCATAACTGCTGATAAATGATGGAGTCTGGCTTGGAGAGCAATTCTGCCGGCTACCTCAGGAAACTTGAGTGGATCCTGTCTTGCTGCACAGATTTGTCTGTGTGGAAGTGGTGCAGTAGGTCTCTGACCATTTCCTTTGGATGACTAGGGTTTCATTCTGCTCCCCATTCATCTTCCAACTCAATGGGTTGGGTACCCTGTGAAAAACTATTGACTGTTAAATACTGAGACAAAGAAGTTGTGAAGCACCTCAGCCTTTTCTTGTCCTTTGCCAATGTTTCTCCTCACATCCAATAAAGAATGGAGATTTTCCTTAGCCATATTTTTGCTATTCATGAATTTTTAGAAATATTTTTATTCTCTTTTACGGCAATAGCCAGATTAAGATCTGGTGGGGCTTTGGCCCTTTTAATTTTCTTTGTGCACAGCCTCCCATCACCCTTGCAGTTCTCCTAAATCACTTACCAGCCCATTTTTTTAAAAGTCCATTAACTCTCCCTGTTGTGTGAAGTTTCAGACAAAGCTCTGTTCACCCAGGCCAATTGCCCTGTCCAATGGACTGTCTTTTGGCACATGGGGATATCCTGCACCTGTAAGATTTACTTCTTTAAGCACATCAAGGCTTCCTGAGCCCTTTTGCCCTTCAGGGCTCCATGTATGCTATAATATAATCTCTTTGCTCCTTTCAAAAAGAATAAAGTACACATCCAAGGCGATATTTTATTTTGTTTTATTATAATTGCTATAAAGTACTTTTGTGTGAAATTATTTTCTGTATGATAATACTATCATACAAGTTATCTAGATATAAACATATATGCAAAAGCTGCTACATTTCTAAAACTAGGTTATGAGATCAGAATAAAAGTGAAATCTTATTCTTTAGCATTGGCATCAGCTTCATATTCCATAAAATAAATCAGAATCTGGCAACTTATCTAAAACAGAAAAGTGCAATTGAATACTAATGTCTGTTATTTTTCTCCTGAGAATATGTTTTCAGGCATTGAATGTAGTTGTATTTGTGTATGTGTACAGAGCTATATACACTTTTGAAACTGGAGAAGAATGTTATAAAGTAACTTAATTTTTCATTGCTTATCTCTAACAGAAAAATAATATGGTTTTGACTTTTCTGTCATATCATGAAAGACATGATGGAATTATTGCAATTATAAAGGCAATTTGGCAAAGAGCATCTAAAAGAGCAGATGAAATTCTAGGCTATATCATTCAAGCTATTTCCAGTAGACAAATGGAGATGTGATTAAATTGTGATTGTGCAAGCTTCAGTTGGAATGCATATTCTTTTGAGCAAAACAAAAATGACATCAACTGCAAGGGAAATTACTATATTAATAGCATTGGAAAACTTCTCAAATGAAAAGAAACTGAAAAAACTTTGGCTTATCTAGCCTTCCTGAAGGAATTTTCTCTTCAAAACCATGAGTTAAATGTCAAGACATCTAAAATTCTAAAGAAGTGTATTGGTTATTATAAATAACCTCAAACTGAAAAAAAAGTAAATATTCTAGCCTGAAAGTTAGAGAAAAAGGGTTCTAACCCCTAGAAGAGTAAAACTTTACCATATCAGTCCAACAACAGGAGGGAAAATTAGAACTCTCTGCAGTACTTAGCTTCATAAATGTACATTTATATAACACGGTTTTCTCTCATAATAGGTACCTATGAACAGCAATAGAGGAGGACAACTCAATTCTATGCCCTATTTTCCAAATCTGAAACTGCAAAAAAGTGTATCTATTATTGTCTGTTACAGCCCATCAGCTGCAGGTTCATAAAAATATGTCTCTTAGAAGAGGCATGCTGCAGTTTGGAATGACAAATTTTTACTGCAGTCTTGAGCAGTGGGAGTGAATTTCACAGTACTTAAAAGAAATTAGGCATATTTCAAGAAAAGGACAAGAAATTGATCCAGGATAAAAAATCTGTTAAAATCTGTTTGTGTGGTATAAAATTAACACTATATAGTACAGAGGTTCTCTAGCAGATTTTAATATCAGCTCTACCCAATCTGTTCTTGTTCAACTTTTCTATTAAATAATTTCAATATACTTTCTAAAACACATTAAGTAAATTATCACAAATGAATCTCACCCTGTTATCAAAATGAAAGCACTGTTAAAATATGTTATTTTTTTGGTTGAATTTTCTTATGTATTTTTCATGTTTTTCAGGGGGGGGTTACTTCTTAACAACTTTTGTAGTTATTTAGTATGCTTGCTTTCATACTTTAAAAACCACTGTAGACTTATACAAACTTTGACAGAAATTTTGCATTTTGAGGGGCATAGAATCCATTCTGCCTTGATGGCAGCTCATTAAAAAATTCCAGACAGTAATTCATTATTAGATCATTTGATATGACTTAATTATATTTTGATTAAAATAATTTGAAAAAAAATCTATTTAGCATCAGATCTGAATAAAAGTCCCTTAGGTGCACAAAACTTTGAAAGAACACAAGATAGGAAAAATAAATTGTAAGGGTTCATTTGTTTAAAAAGCTTCCTAGATTTACAAATTCAAAGGAAGTATATACATTTAAATTAACAACACTGAAATAGAACCATCACTTAAAGGCAATATCTGAATAGGAAAATAAAACAAAAAAATCCTAGGTTTGAGAGGTAGACAGAGAAATAAATGAAGGTACAGATAGATAATGATTGATTTGAGTTGCTGGAACTCAGTGTCATTTCTCTCTGCAATCTAAAGACAGCTGGTAGAAGGTATAAGCTTCTTTCAGTGCACAGTTTGATTTTGCTTCCTTACTTTGCTTTCTTGGCAAAGTACTTCATAGTAATAAAGCTACTCAATAATAACATAAAACATGCTTTACAAGTGCTTTTCTTGCAATATAGATATTTATCAAAGAATTTCAGATGGGAAAGTATACCAAATGGGATTTCTTCTTCATTATAAAATTATCCCAATCTTAGCATTTTGCAATCACATCATTATGATTGTAGAACACACGGGAAAATCAAGTGTAGCTACTATGATAGCAATCTTTACTAACATTAGCTGTTCAAACCCAAAAATTGATGAATTGTCTCACTATATAGGAAACACCTAAATGGAAACATTTACTGTAGTAAATTATTAGACAGAATTTCTCCTTACTACCTGTTCAATTCGATAAAAATACATTCAGTAGAGGTAGCTCCTAACTGAGACTCCTTTACGTTACAGCTGCTGCTAAATTTAACATTTCAGATTTGCTAGTAGCAAAATCTTCTAGATGTGAATAAATCTATCCTGGTGCCAACTCTTCCTCTTTGTCCTGTGGATTTATATAATACCCATGTAATTTCAGGCCTCTACAGCTACTATGATCAGTCCTGTAGAAAACAGTATCACACACATTAGCACTCGGATATCTATGCATCAAATGTCTCTTTACTGGTATATATAGTTTTGTACCTGCTTCCTTTGTACTCTATACCTAGTAGTACTGGAATATCTAGCTTTTGGTAAGCTGAGAAAAAAAATTGCTTTCTCTACTTTCTTTTTTTTTTTCTGTCATCATTATCCAAACCTTTTAAATAAAAAAGGAATTGGTAAAGCCTGATTACAAATAGCTTTTTGGAGTCTGAATTCACATTAATCTAATGCCTGGAAAATCACAATGTTCCTTGAAAATGTGAGATTTTAACACCATTCACTGTCTGAGGGTAGCCAGAAATAAGTATGGATTTTCTGTAAACTTAAAAACCTTTGTGCTCACTTAGTCTTATCTGTAAGTTTTATCTGGCTGCCATGAAGTAACTATGTTATTTCGATAACAAGTTTCTGAGTCCAATACATGATGGAGAGGATCTAATCTTCCATACCTCTAGAGGAAGAATTGAGTTTTAGAATTTCCTTATCGAAAGGGTTTTTAAGTATTGGAATGGACTGCTCAGGGAGTGGTGGAGAAACAACTGGATATGGCACATGTCAACTTGGCTATGGTCAAGTTGACAAAGTGGTGATTGATCCAATCTTGAATTAGGGCAGAGGAGCTGGGGAATGGTGTTTCTGGGCTCTCAGCTCCTCACCTGAATCCCTCTTGGAGACAAGGTCATGGAGTGACAAAATAAGTGGAAATGGCCTCAAACCAACAGAGGGCAGAGTTAGATGTTAGAAGGAAATTCTTTGCTATAAGGTCTGGGAGACACTGGCACAAGTGTGTCAGAGAGAGTGTGGACTCTCTCTGAGTGTCCATGGGGCTCTGAGTAGTCTAGTCTAGCGGAAGGTGTCCCTGTCTGTGGCAAGGGATTGGAACCAGATGACCTAAGGTCCCTTCCAACCCAAACTATTCTGTGATTCTGTGATTCTGTGTTCTTGGCAGTCTTTGCCAAGCTAAGCGATTCTGTGATTCTATGAGGAGCTGTACAATGCAAATTTTTAGTCACGATTTTTGTTAGGCACACTCAGATATCCTTTCATTTCCTTCCTCGTGTCCAGATAATAACTCATTAGGCAGATAAATGGGTCATAAAGACAGACATTGGAGAGCTGCAAGGGATGCTTCTCTCCAGAGAAGCAGCTGGTCCTTCTCACCAACATACACAACAAAGGAAAAGGACAGCACAATGATTTGGTCTTTACTAGTGCCTTTGGACAGCTTCAGTTTCCCTCCTCTGTCACAGACCTTTGGCAGCAGCAAACCTGTTTATGCATTTTATCCTGAGTTTTTCTAGCAAAAAAATGTGTATAATGAAACTTGCTGAACAACCAACCCATATTGTTTTAATATATCTATTAGAATCCACCAATGTTGTGGTGATGGAAGATCATAAAATAGTCAGTGCAGCTGCTTTGTTTTACAAGAAACAGATATAGGGCTTCTTTTAGCAGTCTGCCCAATGTCAACACTTCAAATCTTGTTAGCTTCATATTCACATCTTTTTTTTCTCTTGTACTAAATCTTTTATCTCAGTTTTTCTTAGCCTTGATTATTCAATAGAGCAAAAACTGAATTCCTGTAATGAAACCTGAAATCATGAGTATGAGGCAGAAAATCAAACTTGACATCATTATATAAGGTACATAAGAATGCAAATTTTATGCAGCCAGGCAATTCCAGATGAGCAAACTTAAACCTGCATTTTAATACCATAGACATGTGTTATTCAGTGCAATAGACTTACATGGGATTATTCTTATCCACCCAGAGGTCAGCTGGCTTGCTGTCATAATTGCTACAGGAGTGCATTTACCACATGGCTATTCATGCCTTGTGGCAAGGAAAGCTTCGATCAGAATCCCTGGAACCTCTGCTCCTTCAAGCGATTTTCTCTTCTCTCCAAGGGAGTTCTAAGGAGTTCATTGAGCCATATGCCTTAGCTTCTATGAGCTATACAGAACTTTTTCTTTTCTAAAAGAAGCTGATTATGATAATTAATAATTATTATTTTATTGTGCATACCACAGTATATTTAGCCATATATTGTTAGATGCACTACTAAAGCATGGTATGTGCAAATGTTGCACCACTCTGAATATCAAATCCAAACAGACAGGATGGACCTATTATTTCCATATCTACAGAAAAGGAAAATATATGCTATAAGATTATATGGTTTACCAGAATCACAAAATAAGCTGAAACAAAATGGACTGTCTGTGGTTATCAGTCATTTTCCTAATGTTTCAGTCTTTTGCATATACAGAAATATTGTTCTGTCTTTCTAAATATAAGCTACTTGCATTTTTTCTTTGGAAAAGCAGCAAGAATTCATTCTTTTTTAACTTTTTTCTCCTTTTGTTTTTACCGGTGTTTGCACATATGGAATACATTATCATTCATAATAATTAACAAACTTGACCAATTAATTATGTTGTGCTTGTGGAACACTGCTGCACTTTCAGTATGAAAATTCAGTGTGTGGCTTGCTGTGATTATTCTCCATCTAGTTCTAAAACAAATTAATTCCTGTTTTTATTCTGTTTTTATCAGGATATAACTTGAAAGACTTGCCTTCTATCATCACTGTGGAAGAAACAATTCTGTCAAACTATAACAGTTTTTCATCAAAGACAATTACCTCTTTTTACTTCAAATTTCAAGACCCATGGTTTGTAGATGCAAATGACATTGTGGCCTTTGTTTTTACCTGTAGCTCTCTTTTTCAGCTCTTATAATTATTGGGGTTTTTATTGGAAGTTTTAAAGGTAGTGGTTGTAACTTCACAGGCCATCATTTGAGGGATAATCTGCCCATTCAGTCTGAATAGAGAATATGTTTCTACATGAATTATATTAATTAACAGTGCAAAATTTTGGTTTGTATGACTTATTGAACTGCAAACTTTGTAGGACAGAGCAGCTACATGCTATAGAGAAAAAAAAAGCAAATTCCAAGCAAATGAGTACATTCCTGGACATTTTCACAGATCTTTGCATTCTTATCGTGTTTGAAGAGGTCAAAGAGAATAGTGCATTTATTATGAGCTGGTGGCAGGATTTAAAAAAACCAAAACAGCCATGTATTCTACTTTGCTCATCCAGCTGCTGGCTTCTTATAGAGATCTCATACTTTTGCTTATTCAGCTTTGTTACTAGATACCTTATGTTTGATTATTTTTTTGATTGTCTGCAGTCAGCTGAGCAACAATTTCATCTCTCTTGTAACTAATTCATATGCTATATACAGCAATACTACCTAAATACCTACAGAGCTCTAAACCATGACTTTGTGCAATCCCTAGCAAAAACATAGACTGGGAATTGACTGGCTGGGGATCAGCTTTCAGAAAAGGCCCCAGGGGTTCTGACAGACAGCAGGCTGGGAATGAGCCAGAAGGTAGAATGTCTGCACGAATCCTTCATCTGGAAGAAAGGGAGGTCAATCCTGGGCCATATTAATAGGAGAAAAGTCAGAAGGGCAGGGGAAGTGATTATCTCCTCTGGTCAACATGTGATAGACTACATGTAGAGTTTTGCACTCCCATCCCCACCTCGGTACTAGAAAGATGTGGATAAATTTGAGCAAGTTCAGTATAGGGCCACCAGGACAGGAGAGTCAAGGACAAAGGCACTTTCAACTATGAAGAGAGGTTGAAGGAACTGGGCTGTCAGCTGAGAGAAGAGCCCGATAACTTCCTTCCTACCTGTGGGAGTAGGTTCTCCACAGTGTATGCACTGGGAGGGTGAAAGACAATAGGCATGAAACAAGGTAAGTTCAGCTTTATATAAGGGGAATTTTTTTCCCGTGAGGACAGACAGGTGGTGGAACAGGTCACAAAGAGAATTTGTGCAGTCTTATTCCATCCTTCAGGGTTTTAAAGGCTCAGCTACATAACTCTGAGCTGGGCCTCATCTCATAACTGACCTTCCTTTAAGCCAGCAGTTATCCTAGAGACAACTTCAAGTTGCTCTTGAATTATCCAGTGATTCTAATCTGGAATAGTGACTCCATAGATTGAAAGCTGAAGAGAGAAAATGCATGCAGAGCTATGGTAACAAGGAACTTGTGGCACATCCTGAGGGCAAAGTGCTGACTGGGTGGCAATAACTTTCACATCCTTCAGCCTCGCTGACCTTTGCAAGGACCCTATGTCTGCTATGCTTGCATTCAGACTAAATTATTTCAGTATTGTGAACAATGAAAATTCACCTCCCTAAATATTCTGCAATAATTTGAAAATGATTGCAGACATACCAAGCTGTCTTTTTAACAATAAATAAGGGTAGGTAAATTCAGGTAGCACTTTTAGTGTCTTCCTGCTCATAATTTTAGTTTTAAGAATTGGTGGGTACTTGTCCAGTGTTTCTGTTGTTATGCCACATTACTCACCAGGCCTTGCAGTCTAAATACTGATATCAGTAAGTGTTAGTGAAGTTCAAATTAATCTTCTAGATACATCCATAGGACTTTAGACAAACAAGTCTGTATGTTTACTTAGATAAAGCATGATTTGCTTTAAAGGAAAAAGAAAAAAGAGAAAGTCTATAATATATAGGGCTTTTCCAAGAAAATAGCCATGTATTATGTGTGCAGAAAGTAGGTAAAATGGTCTGTCTGTTAAATATTAAAAAATATGTAAATCCCCATATATTCAATTTTACAACACTTTGAATATTAATTCACAGTGGAAAAATAATTTTAAACTCTCAAGAGCAAGAATATTGCTAATATTTTTATCATTACTTTTTTCATTGTCTGGGGAACAAAATATTTACTTTTTTCTTATTACATTGGCAGTTTTTTTCCTTTGAAAAAAATTGCACTCAGACAGACAAAAGTTACTTTAAACAACATGTATGTGTTAATTCATCCTGAATACCTAGGTATAATGGTCTAAATAGTGCCTCAAGATGCATAAAAATGTTGTCAGAGGAAGAAACTTTTTTTTAGTTTTAGATCAACCACATGAAGAAATGCTTGTTCAAAGTAGAACTTCTAATACGCCCTGTCATCCAAATCAGAAATCAGAATGTGATTTATTGTTTGATTTATTTTTTTCAGATAAACTAGATGAAATAAACACAATTACACCAAGTTTAGGTTGATTTTACTTGGCAAAGACTATATAGAGTCCAGTCATAGATCCCCTCCAAATGTTTACACACATATGTGCAAAGACATTTAATTAAATCAGAGGTGGAAAGTAGTGGTAGTCATGTTCTCTGATTTTATCAGTCGTTAATTTTACTTCCTCCAATGTATTTGAAAAAGCCTCAACAGATATCTTCAAAAGCAGAATGTTCCAGCACACATTCTCACCTCCCAGAAAAATGCTCTAAAGCCCAAGAGGTAAGCTAGGATAGAAATGTCATTTTCTTCACTCTTATTTAATATGGGCTGCTACTCAACAGAGTTAAATAAGGAAGAGTGTGTCTTTGAGTGTAAAAAAGAGAGGTTTCTTTTCTGTTACAGGGTTACCTCATGAAATACATTTATTTGCAGTCTTGCATGCAGATGTAGATGTTACCTTTCTTTCATCTCCTTCCCTTGTGCCGTGGCTGTTGAACGGGCACCTAACAGCGTACGGGGCATTCAGGACACACAGACCTGCAGATCCAGTTCTGAAACTCCTAGTGTGATTCCAGGCTGCATGCTATTGTAACCATCTCACTTGGGATTGGGAATTTCACTGTTATGACCCAGCTGAGTCACCTTTCATGTCTGCTTGGCCTTAATTTTGATCATATTCTGGAGCCTGTTATTATCTGCAAAACATTCTTACACCATGAATGTATGGATATGAAAATGCACTGTGGTAAATCTGGCTGCTGTTGATACTCCCTGCTCCAAAATAATTTTCCACTTTCAATAGTGCAAGAAGTAAGCAGTAGTCCAAGAAATATTTCACAAGAAATAGCTGTATCTTTAGGTTTCACAGGTAAATATGTACCACATAAACTTCATGCATTTGTAAGATCTTAGTAATTTCATAAGCAGACCTAAAAAACTAGCTAGTGCAGAAGGCATTTGGATTTAGTGATCAAATAGCAACCTAATAGTCCTGTCTTCCTAAAGTCAGATGGGGGGAATAACAATTTTGTGAATTCTGTTATTGAAAAATGGGTTTGCTTCTTGTTTGCTAAAAAGTAGATCAGTTGCATCTAATTTTCTTCCTTTTAAAATACTTAACATATTTGATCACTTTTCTTATGATCTCCAATTACACACATTTTGAATTTAATATACACGTGTACTTTAGCCAAAGCAGTTGCATTTTCTTATTTTTTAATATATTTTTTGAAGTCATGCATAATTAGGAAAAAGTGAAGAGATCGGAACGGAAGGCAAATGGATCTGTGTATATGTCTAGGTTATAAATTTACTATCTATAAGACAAATAAAGAAATTAGATATACAATATATATTATAATTTATATATATTATAAAGTATAAATATTCTATATATCTGCAAATATACATGTTTATGATTCAGCATGTTATAAAAGTACACAGAAATGTATTAATTTTTTTGTAAACGCAGGACAATCTTTACATTGTAAAGAATTTAAAATAACATCTGAGGGAAAGCAATATTAAGCTCACTACCTAATAATCTTTTGAATTTCGAGTTTGTTGATTGATACAATAGGCAGAATGCTGAAATTAAGATCTGTATCTTTCCTCTCATCATAAAAAAGGAACTGGATGTAATAACTCTCAAACAGACAAAGAAATTTAAGTGTCTCAGAATACATTCTCTCCTCTTCATAAAATACTAGATAAATGTTTTTGGTCTGCCCCACAAAATGCCTGTTTTGGATTATTAGCTCTAGATCATTCAATGCTGTGCTCACCGATTATTGAATGAGTCTTTATTTCTACATGTACAATTTCATCCCTAAATAATCAGCTCTTCCATAAACTACTCCAAACTTTGTATTAATTCTCAGCACAGAAAGAACATATCTCAAGCCATCCTTCCCTCAGTAACTTAAACTAAGTTAGGATCAACTAGTTTGATATCTTTACCATGTATCATTTACTTTTTAATTTATGTTCATGTTGGGTAATGTCAAGCAAACATGTTAGCATGGAAAAGAAATTATTTTTTGTTTTCTAAGAGCAGGATGTTATGCTGTAAGTGAATAAAAAAATAGCTATTCGTTTTATGCTTGGAGAAATACAGAAAAAGACCTGGTGGGATTTTTTGTAAGAAGTAAAATGATAAAATTTGATTTTCTTGATTTTAAAGAAAGGGAAAGTGAGGATGCTGTGGTAGTAGATTCCTAGTTCTTTGCTGTGAATGCCAGCTGTAGACCCAAATTATGCTGTAGACTAATGCTGAATACTTTCTGCTGAAAGTTCAGGTATTTATGGATATTTGATTATCAATGAATATTAATGCCTAAAAATATTAAGGACTGCATAATTCTTGATTCTCTGGAAATACTTTGTTGTTACGCACAGTAGTTAAAAAGGTCTAACTTTCAGAACTACCAGCTTGAACTATCCTTGCAAAGGATTGAAAATCCCTTCTTCAGATAATGTTGCCTCTTCTATAAGTAACATCTTGATTCAGGGAGGTTTGGAAGTTGCTGAGCTACTTAAGTGTGAATGGTATGTGTAATTAGCCAAATTTTCAGTCAATGAGCTCATCTGAGTATGGAGTGTAATTAGGAATGTCAGAAACAATAATAACAACTGCAATCTGTAATGCCCAAACACCAACCATAGTAGTGTGTTCACATGTGTCATTTTGAGAAGCCAGATTTATATAGTGAGATCTCCTTGTTCTCTAGAATTTGGTGTGAGCAAAAATTATATTTACATTAATAATTTACATTAACAGTCTACAAAGCCCATCCTACTCTCTGATAGAAACTAAATTAATGTGCAATAACTGTACCTGACTGTTCTGGAGATGCACCATAAAAGCATGGAATTCTAACTCCTCTCCAGGCTCTGACTGCACTATATCTTCAGGGAAGAGCTTTTTCTATTTGATCAAAAATCTTGTAATTTGAACTCTTTTTGACAAAAAACAACAGGAAGAACAAATCCAGCCATTACTGCTTGTTTCAGTCTATCTCAGGATCAGCCAGTTCTATTAATGCACCACAGTCACACTGTGAACAATGACATTGAAGAGTGTTAGCTGCAAGAGAAAAAAATAGGTAAAGCTGTGTTAAAAATGTATGTTTTACAGATTAAAGAGCATTTCAGTTTTAAAGTGGGAAAATAGGTTACTGACTAGAATGGAATAGAGACACATAACTTGAGAAAGATCAGTGAACTCATTCAGTTCAGTTCATCCTTGAAATCAGTGAGCTTTAGTATCATAGAACAATACAGTAGATTTCTGGATTGGTCTCACTTGAATCACATTGTTAACCAATGAAATTGTATAAAACCAGGATGGAAACACAGTTTTAACAGCTCAAGAACATGACAAGGTGCTAATATGGCATCGGTGACAATGGACTGATCATTGGTCAAATACATAACTGAACCCCATTATCTGACCATGTAAAACCTTGGTAGTGTCAAGTACATCATCAAGAGACACAAGAGGCACCAAAATGAGCAAGGAGATGAAATAGATGACATAGACAAATGTCAGAAACAAAAGCTAACAGATGAGCTGGGGCAACAGATGGAGTGTGAATCACTGCTCTTATAAGGACTTACATTCCAGGGAAAACATGAGTAGAAATAAAAAAAATTATTTTCAAGTAAGGTTTTACAGCCTGTAAGAGAAAGTACAAAAAGGAAAGGAAGATAATACAGGAAAAGAGAGGAGCAAGAAAGTGTTAAACAAGTGTATAATTACTAGTAGAGCACAACACACAGCAAGGATGAAAAGAGTTTTCATTTTCTTTTAAAAACCTGAGCAGGTCTCTGAAGTGCTTTTGACAGCCTGAACAAGGTGTAGGAATGTTTGTTTTAGCTAGTTGTAACACAGGAATGTGTAGCTGTGGACTAATGGTTAATATGAAGGGTCTATGGCTGGGACAGAAATAATCAACTTCATAATTACAGAAAGATGTTGAGAAAAAAAATAATGCTAATACATGTTAGGGTTTTTTCAATTCTTTCTGATATTAAATTTTCAAAACTTACATCTTGTATTTCAATCATTGAGTGTTTGAGTACCTTTAGCAAGCTGATCTGTGTTCTACAGTTTATAAATGCAAATGCATTCTGACATGATGGGACTCAATGAATTTTACTATAAACAAATAAAATTCCATTATAAATCCCACATGGTGAACAATAACTACCATCTGCCAGAAATTATGGGCAAAAAAATTAGTGACTGAATTATTAACATAGTGCTGTAAATCCAGAAGTGGTTCGCCGATAATTTGCTTTCTAAGTGTTTCTTAGAGCATCCTGTAAAGCATGTTGTAAATCATGGCCTGTATTAAAAACTGTTTAGGCCCTAAACAGTGTTGGGTTTCTTAGAGGAAGAACTCCAAGTATATAATACAAGCAGTCAAAGAACCACAACAAACGCATGCCAAGTTTTTTGGGGCCCTAAAGAATCTCAGACAGAGCTTGTAATGAGAGAGGTATCAGCTCTGCTGTCCTTATAGGAAATGACCTCTCTTAGATTTACACAAAACAGTGTCAGGAAACTCTTCCTAGCATCTTTTTCTTTTATTAAGACTTTTTTTTAAAGTATCAATAGACTATAACAGAGGCTTACAGGGTCCTTGGATACAGTAATGTTTGATATCTCAGAAGTACTTAAGAGAGAAGGATGAGACAGATGGGCAATTAAACCTCTAGTGATTTTTTTTTTCCTGGGATATAAAGAAGTCTACATAGCCTTTAATGCTGTCTCTGTTATTTCCTTTCTTACATAACTTTATCTATTCTTTGATGTAGTTTTTCTTTTTGTTTGATTTGGTTTAGTTTTAGACTTTATATTAAAATAATGGCAATTTCATATATTTTTTGAAATAGTTTTGCAGCAAGACTGTATAAAACGCAACACCTCATGGATTAATATTAGATCCACATTCAGATTATAAATGTGTTTTCAATACCAATCTTTAGTTTATTATGACTGATGCATTCCTTTTTCTTGTAACTTGTCATTTTCCAAAGTTTTACTCTCCTCTTCACTCATTTTGTTGTATCTTCTCTCCAGTCTTCAGGATTAAGATTTACCAAGCAAAAGTTCATTGCATTTTCTTAAATACAAGTATCACTTTCCAGATCACTTGCCATATGTTATCTATCTAATTTTGCATTTTTGGATTTGTGTGTGTTTCACATGTTATGATTTAGTTGTAATTAAAAAATGTAATCAAAGTTGACTTTTTACTGTTGCCTAGATCAATAAAGAGAATATCAAATAATCTCCATTCCAATATACTAACTCCAGAGAATAATGCTTCGTTTCCTGTCTTAGAAATCTCCCAGGAATTCTAGCATGAGGTAGGTTTTATTTCTGACTGATATTTTTCCCTGATTCATTTTAATTAACTATGTAACAATATAAGATCTCTCTTTTTTTTTCCGGATTATACCTATAGCAAAAACTATGAACTATAACTAAACTTACCATCCTAGCCTTTACTCTGAAAGCAGTGGCCCAACTGGTTGTAAATTACATTGAAAATCAAAGAGATAGTGACAACTCTTTTAAATAGTACAGGCTCTATTCAATGTAAAGAGATCCTAAAACATATTAAAGTGCTGATTAAAATTAATTGAAAGCTTGAAACATCAGTTTCAGAACCATTGAAATAAGTGACTGGAAACAGAATAATTTCATGGAATATGCTCATGATGTAAAAAATCCAGACCAGTAAAAGAGTGGATATTTGGAAATAAACACGAGTCATTGTGACTGGCTGAGAAACAGTCAAAAGCACATCATTTGAAGAGAGAGAAAGTGTTTTACTTACTGAAAAAGGCCAGTGGACCCACGAATTTCTTTATTACTGTTGATAGTTGAGTCCATGTGTAGCATACAGACACTAAAATAGAAATAGAAACTGAGAAGCCAAAAAAACAATGAAACTTTTTTATTTATGAAGGAGAATCAAGAAATATTCACATCTAAGTATTCATCTCAAAAACAGTCACAAAGAAAGTGAAAAAGCAGACTATGAGAGACTATCAAAAGTAAAAAAAATAACAGTATGAAAGCATAATAGCACAATAAAACTTATAATGTTCAAATAAGTCTTAGGATATCCTGCTAACACAAAAGGCTATCTTCAAAGAGGAAAATTACTCTTTGGCAAAATGAGAAGAAAGGACTGCATTTTTAGTTGATACAAAAGTCTTCTTTCAGCCAGTAGTAGCTTTCACAAGGATATTTTATATCCTTGTGTTAAATAATCTGATATTCATTATTTAGATAGAGAGAGAGAGAGCAGAAAAATTGAGCTAGAATATAGCCTGTCTGCATTTAATAAAAGCAAAAACATTAAAATTATTCTCAGGATATTTTTCTGATAAGTAAAATTGTACATAAATATCAAAAGATATTCCCACTCATTACTTCTAAGAAATATAGAATTTCTTCTCAATTTTCATTGCAAATCTGAAATGGGAAGTAAGTCCTTTACAGCATCTGGCTTAGATTTTTCACTTATTCTACAGATGAAGATAAAATAGTTTCTTCTTTTATGTATCTAAAACCTTCTCCCTTCTTTATCACCCCTATGTATAAAGACCCCCTGAGAAATCAAAAAAAAACCAGCAGGAGGCCAGACTTTCCTGAATACGATTCATTCTGAAGAAAGATGAACATATTTTTTAACAGCACTGCTTAGGAAGGAGAATCTGTTCTTCTATGATGTTCCTTGTGTTCACTTGGATTTCAGAGTTTAAGACAAAAAAAAATCAGTGACTGTGAAACATTTAAAATAAGGTGGGCAGAACTGGCAGTTTTTCAGATCCAATTGTTCCAAAAATGTCTCAGGGTGCAGGAAGTAGACATTTTCCTCAATTAAGGTTAATTTTTTAACTTAAAAAGTAGCAAGACATTTGAAAAGGCTTCAGTGTTTTAGTTTCTTGGCACTGTTAGGATTTAAAATAAAAGACAAAATTTCTTCCACTATATTAAAGCTTTGTCCCCAGTTTCAGTTTAGGGTAAAAATCATATTTTCCTATTTGGGAAAGACACACACATGATGAAAAAAATCTGGTTTCATCTACAACAATACAAATGTTTATTTTTTTCTGCTAATTTTAGCATTGCACTTTACTCATTTTTTGCCTTAATATTAGCTTGAAGCCCCATACTGTTACTGCATTTTTGGATTATATACATGTTTGAACAAAACTTAGGAAAAATTTCAGCATGCTTTTTTTTCCACTCATGACAGAGATTTTTATCACATGCTGTAGGTAGGTTGCACACAGTGTAGACTCTTGGACTGAGTATGAATGAAAGAACACAGAAGATTTTAGATTTACTTTTTTTACTTTTTCCTTCTCCTTCTTATTAATAAGCATGTTTTTATAATTATATAAAACTCCACAGCTGGATTTTAAAAATGCTTAAGCTCCCATTTAAAGACTTAAGCAAATAGCTAAGTCTTAAAAATAACTCTGTAATAGAGATATTGCAAGGCACTATATTAAGACCATCATGCAAAAAGGATTGGTGATCTCAGGGAGAAGAATGGATTAGACCTTCCCTGAAACACATTTTCAGCTTTATTCTCTTTCCTTTCCTACCTCTTATTCTTTAATAGAAACAAGGGGTTTTTTAAATTTTTTTTCTCATCCCAGACCTAGTCTAGATGAAATTACTTTAAGGATTCCAGCCTTTAAATTCCAGTAAATTTGAGTCAGTGCAGAAACTGCATTGCTGCTCTGTCAGTGAGCAGAATAAGTACTAAACCAAAACATTCTTCAGATTGGATGAAGATGACAACCTTTATTAAAATGGCTGTAAGTGATACACACAAAATTACCAAGGAAGTACATTTTATTGACAGGTGGGAAGAATATTTTTTTCTATGTTTTTGTGTCATAACTACGCCAGGAATTAGTGTACCAGTATTAGTTTGTTTCAGCTTTATAGGAAAACACAGACCTATTCTAAAAAAGTTTTATTTCCAAGTCTAGATTTTTCTTTTTAAACTCATTGTAAAGCCACCACCACAGATCAAACTATTTTCCAGTATATAGACAAGACGCAAAGATTTATTTCACCATACCTTAGATTGTTAAAAACTGAGCATCAGAATCTCTTCAACTACCTTACATCCCACTGGAAGACAATGGAACGAAATATATTCTTCAAGAGTGATTCAACTCATCTACCTGAAGTCACACTGTGAGAGTGCCCATCTCTCTCTGAGGGCTATAAAAAGAGTTTTGTAGTTATCCTGCAGTTAGCCATGCTGTACACTGTAGATTTCTGAAGTAAAAATAAATAATCTTCTCTCATTTTTCTTCCTTAGAATTTGCTTGCAAATGAAATTCAGCACATAATTTTTCCTATTGGAGTGCAAGATTCCCCACAGCCTAAGAATTAAAGATAATATATAATAATTATATATATTTATTTCAATATAATAATATAGTAAATAATGTTAAATATGTGGCATCTATTGGATGATTAACTGAAAATGGCAGCTGACTGGTTAATAACAACCTTTTCTTACATGTGAACCTCCCTGGATTTGAGAACATGTATTTGATTGCTGATCATCTGAATTTGTAGATTTCTAAATTCAAATTCTTTTGGGTAGTGATTACATCTTAAACTCTAATAATATGCAAATATAAATAGGCATGGGCAGAAAAGACAGCAGTAAATATGTACTACATTTCCTTAATTTTGCTGGAAAGACTGGAAGAAATAAAGGTTTGTCTGCTTAGGCAGTGTAATCATCTATAGATGTTTCAAATGTAATAACATTAAAAGTAATCTTTTTTAAGGATAAAAATTTCTTTCCCTTCAGACAGGAAACAGAAAAATTTAACAGTAGAATGGGACTTTACCAGATTTTCATTAGATCAAAATTGCTAAAATACTCTGCACATCCACTTTTACATCAGTCCTGTTTGTGTGAGATACAATTTCATCAGAGAGTTTTGATTGCTTCTGGAAAAGTGTTTTAACTTATTCCAGCTACAATTTTTTTTTTGTTTGGTTTTGTTTTGTTTTTTAACCAGAGCTTGGTGTGCTGTAGTCACAGCAGAATAAAATTTCATTCAGAGACATCTACATAACATGGAGAAGCAGTCAAAGTGTGCAGACCTGGAAGAGGCACCAGGAGGCTCAGTGTTCCACTCACAATTACAAACTCAGGAATAACAGGATAAATCTCATTTGCCCAGTCTGTTCCTGAAGATTTACTATGAATGAAATTTCCTTTTTTTTTCCCCAAAGCAGTGGGTCTCAGAGCTACTTACCTTTTGCTTTCAGAAGTTTAGTGTAGACCTCTATTGCTATAATTGTCTTCCTTGTCTGTTGCTCTTATTTTTTTTTTTTTCTGCTTATACCACAAAATCACATTTTTTGTATTTTTGGTTAATTTTAAGATCATCCCCGAGATTTTGCTTTTCAAGTATAGACAAACTGAATTATCTCAACATTTCCTCATGGCTAATGCTATCATTATTTCTACTTTGTGTGAACTTTCTTCAGTTGCACCAAATGCTGAGAGCGACAGAAGCTGGACACTGGATGCCTTTTCTGCCCAAGCAGCAGAGGATGGCTGCAGGTCTCTGACAGACAGAAATGTTTCTATGTCTTGGGATGATGTCTGTCTTTCTCAAGGTTGTGTGGTGCTATTGACTCCTGTTCAGTTCACAGTCTATCCCTTATAGGTGTTTTTGCACAAATCAATAGACTTGCTTGTCTTTCTATATGTTTTATCTGTAGATTATTCCTACAATATGAAGAGAAAATTTTATTTGCTCTTACCAAATAGAAGGCTTTTTATCCAAATATTTATTTTTTGTATAATTTAAATTTAATTATAATGCTGTTCCCTGTTATACTCACAGCTTTCTACAGTTTATGTGTACTGCAAATCGAAAAGAAACCTCTATTTTTAGGCATTAATAACATTAATATAATATTTAAAAACACTAGAATATTCCAGAAAAGATCCTTTACTGTGTCGTCATTGCTTTGTGCCTTTTCTATGTAACACTTCAAGTAGCTCATTTAGTTTGGGGGATCTGATTTAACTCCAAAGAGTTAAAAATTAGATTTAGCCTCACAAGTAGTTTAGGATCTATTCTATGCATTGCAGGAAAATCAATGTGCTCAGATACTTAAGATTCATCCTCTTATGAGATATCTTTGATCTCTGGGAATATTCTCCCATACACAGGGGCCACTTTCTTCTTTGACTTTTGCCCAGTAGACAGATATTCTCTGTTTGTGACCAGTTTTCATTGATTTGATAGTTTCTTTCAGAAGTCTCTTTCGGAAAGAGGCAAAACCCCCTTAAAGTAAAGAAAGAAATTTTATACTAAGAAGAGAAAAAAAAATCCTCTCTTTTTTTTACATCCTTTCAGCAAAAAACAGAATTACAGAGGAAGAACAAATTAAGATATCAAATTATCCAAAAAGTGTATTCTAGAACAATTATTTCAGTAAATGCTTCATTATTTCCCTACTCACACAAACACAAAGATAATTTATTTAAAAAACTATAAAATGCAATAAAAGTTCAATAAATTGAAAATCTGTAGGTGTTACCTTAGCACATATAAATTCTATTTTAAAGCTAATTTTTTCTATGGGTGCCTTGAGAGAATTATATAGACCACATCCTCAAAAACTCAATTCCATATATTTGTTAAAAATATAAAACCAAATATTATAATTCTCTATGAATTAATACCGATTACTTCAGAAATTTTTGCCTGTGTAATTTTGAAGAGCTTGCTACTATTCATTACCTGTCAGTAACTGTGTCAATTTTCAGAACAAATAATCAAATATTTCCTGTCATCAGCTTTTTGAATTGCGATAGTATTTTTATTTCCAATGGATTCATATTAAAATATCAAAGGGCTAATTTTAAATTATCAATTTTTATTCAAGCTTATATTTTTAAAATATCTTCTTTTCATTCACCAGATGCCAGAAGAAAAGAAACAATTATTTTAGGTTTATAGGTGTTTTCTATAAGAAGAATGTACAAAAATAATTTTACTCACATTTATTTCCTCAGTTCTCAAATTCAGGTTTTGACTGAGGATTTGGAGCTGTTATATAATGATATGCTAGCATAGATGTAGCTTCTCAGATTCATTAAATGATCTTTAAAGAGGTTTATATTATATATTGATTTCCTAATCTGCTTAAATTTATTGTGGAGCTGAAGACAATGAAAAATTGTGTAATGAAAACCATTATAATTTAATCAACACATACTGTAATTTTTTAATATTAAAGGAATTATTGTCTTGAATTCTCTAATCAAATTTATGTCAAAGACTAATATTCCACAAATTTGAAGGCTTTCCATTTATTTGATGATATTTTTGAAAAACTTTCGCTACTTAATTTGCTACTTTGCAAATTAATGTTCTCGATGAGTGATTTCAAGAAACCTTGTCATAATATAACCTGAATTATCACACTTTGTTAATCGCAGCCTACTGTCCAAGATTATCCCATAAATTTATTAAAACAAATTAGGAGTTGACAGACACGTGAATATATTAGTTAATATATAGAAAGCATTAGCAGTATACATTATGGCAATATTTAATGTATTTATGTATTCCAAATTCTGTTATTTTCTGGTATTCACATTGAATTAATTTATCTTATTTTATATGCTACTGTAGATCTCTTGCTTATGTGCTCTTTTTTGCTGGTATAAAATAATTGATGTATTTACATGATAAGACTTCTACACGTAGTCATGAGGGTACTTGAATGACATACTAAAAACAGACAAGTACTCTGTGGAAAAAAATCTTTCTTATGCTTTAAATATATGGAAATGTGCAGATACAAGCTTATGAGACTTTCTGCATTTCAACCAAATTCTGTGATGAAACATTAAAATCTTTTTTTTTTTTCTTTTCAGATTGAATTATGGAACATTAAATCTCAAACTTATTGTGCTTAAAACCCTGATAAGAAGATATAAATGTTCTCTTTCAAAATTCAGGGAAAGAATACCAGCTTCTGGGAAGAGAAAACACTTTATCCACACAAACCACATAAAATACTATTTCAAAGCAGAAAGTAGAAACACACACAGAAAAAAAATAAAAATGTTCTTCTCCAGATTAGCTTTTGGGAAAAAAGAAGAAAAATTGTTCTGTGGAGCTGAACACCACAAAGAGAAGCAAGGAAGGAATGGTCTCGGTCAGTAAAACCCAGTGAGAACCTTCAGAAGAATCTTTCACTAGTTAGAGAGCAGCCATCATGTAGCACACACAGATGTATAAACTTTAGTCTGGATTGTGTGGGTGGCTGCTTCTAATCAGCTCACAAAACAAACACAATTGGGGAAACAGTGAATCAAATAAATTTAAGATTTGAGATGTAAGAATTCTAAAGCAAAAAGTCATGAAAATAACAGGAACAAATTTTAGTACATGATTACAAATATTTAATATATTTCTTAACTTAGTTGTGCCTGATTAATTCATGTGACCCTTTGATATGGAAGGCAACTTTTTTTTCAAGGCGAATAAAGCCAGGAAAAAAACCTCCAAATAGGACATTTTTTTTGCATGGCAAGGAAGGGGGATGTTTTCTGATCTACTGAGTGTCTGAGGATTGCAACCAAAAAGAAGTGAAATCATGAGCCATATCTTTTTGTACATCACAAAATTTTAATTCAGGATCAATTATTTTCTGAAAGGCTAGTAGGATCTAAAGCATGGGACTTGGTGACAAAAAGAGAGTATAACTACATGGTTATCCACGAAGAAGGCAATAGAGGAATAAATATACATCCAAAATATTTTAGAAAATTTGGGTAGAGACTTTTGATGGAGGAGATAGAAGAACATGTTTCCCTTTTGTCTGTGATTCCAGCAGTTATTAGTTGAAAACAATTAATTAAATTAATTAAAGTTCCCTGAATCAAGTCTGGTTTCCCCATTGCAGTACTTGGTGAGTGTTTTCCTTTTCTCATCTCAGCTCATGAGGTTTTTCATCTTATTTTCTCGCCCTGTCCTGCTGAGGAGGGGAGTGACAGAAAGGCTCAGTGGGCATCTCGCAGCCAGCCAAGGTCGTCCCACCACTCTTTTATTGAGCATTACACCAAAGACACAACTGCTTTATTTTTACATTAAGGTCAGAAGCCAAATTAATTTGGAAATGGTTTTTCTGAACAAGGTATGGCTTCTCGGACACTGCTAGATTCAGTGGTGATCACTGCTATATCACCAAGACAATGAGGTATGTTTGATATTAAAATATCAACATAAGTACTTTTGTTTTTTAAGGCAAGTTGCCATCCACAAACTCAATTTCAATTGTATCAAAGTGTAGAAGGGAAAAAAATTGTATTATCTGTCAACCATGAGGCATCATATTTCCATGCAATTTCCTGCTGCTTGAACAGGCTTTCCCCCCCACTTTACACTTCTGAGGAAATGCGTGAATTGTAAAGTAGATGTTATTTTTGGAATTTTCTACTAAAAAGAACCTAAGGGGAAAAATTTACACTTACATAGCATATTTAGCAAATCAGTTCAAATATATATATAATATTTAACAAGGATAATATATTTTCCAAGGCCAGGGGGGAAAAAATTCCAAAATTAGTCAACTTTAATTTATTTTCCTTTAACATGATACCACCTTGAACAAAAATGGAGGTTTTTTTCCTTGAATTGGCAGTTAGACGCACATAAAAACATTTATAAATATAAAACCCTATTTTTGAATGTGTGTTTGTTTCAATCACTTAGCATATATAAAAGCATAACAGAGCAGCAAAACTAGATGGAGATTTTAATAATCTTAAGCTTTACATTGCAGGTGAATGACTACTTCTGTTAAAGTTACCTTGTGGCCATTTTACTAAAACAAAAAGAAAAATCTTTCAAGTGATTTAAGGACTGAATCTTCTCCTAACTACTAATATTTGCAGCACTGAGTGTAATTTTTGGGCTGAGAATAAATGTCAAGATATCCTGGTTAACTTATACCTTTTGTATTACTAAATCACAGAGAAGATCGGCTATACTCAAGTTTGAAAGAGAGGTCATGAATGGAGAGCTCTGAGGACAACCAGTAATCAACACATATTTTCACTGATCTAGATCCTGAATTGGTAAAAATCAATATAATTCCTGTGAAGAAAATGGGTTCAGTATTGATTTACCTCTTTTGTGAAAATAAGCACAGCGCTTGGCTCAGCTTCCTGTCTGAAAGAGAACTTTGCTTGGCACAATGGAGAAGGAAATAAGAACTGAAATTGTCCAAGAACTAAAAAGATGAATTAAAACTGTCCAAGAACAGAGGTTTCATTAATGTCTTTTCTATATTTTTGTGAAATTGGAAAGATTAAAGCATATTTATTAAGGAAACAGTGCTATTCCAGGTTTTCATGGTGACATTCCGCACAGCATCACTTTTATTTGAAAATGAGAATAAGTTTTTGCAAGGATTCTTTAAAAATATGCATATTAATTAAATAAAGTTAGGAAAACCTTGTTAATATATTTTCAAAACGAAATTGGAATTTTCTGACATTTTCCATTGAAAATCAATGCTTCTGTACAGAACAGTCAATAAGGCATGTGAGAGAAAGAAGTATATGCAGAATCAGCGCATAGATTCTTTACTGATAAGGAGAGTGTAGCAACTAATGTCCAGATCTGAAAACACCCTCCCCTTTAGAGCTATTCTACCTATCTGCAACAGGAGACATGCTGACACAGTGAGCATCTCAGAAAATTCTGGTCTGATACCATCTAAAATAAAAATGGCAGAGCTTCCCATTGGCTGCAGCACATACGTGGTAAACTCCAAAGACATAAAGGCAACAAAAAATATTTTCATCAGTCAGGAAAGACTAAGGATTTTTCCCACATTTTTCAACAAGATATATTCCAAGTATATTCTACATATAAATGTTGGCAATGAGGGAGATGCCATTAGTAACCAGCAGCAGGGTAATTAGTGCCTCAGATAAGGGACGAAAGTCCCAAATTATGTGAAATTAAAGAAAACCAAGGTTTTAGACACTTCCAAAGTTTTATAATATGGTTTCCATCTTTCTCTCATTTTGGCTAAATAAAAATATTTGCCCAATAAATGTTCCAGTGTTTTGCTCAAATCCTATAATGATATTGCAAAAAATCCTAATTGCAGTGCAAACATATTGCCATTGTTTCTGCATTGTGTGTGGTGCTTATGAGCAAAGCCAAGTCTAATATGTCTCAGGATTAGAGGCAGCTGTGTTTAGGGAGATGAAATTTAGGAGATCAAATTTCAGTTTTCTTCCTATCAAGAGAAAAAAGGAATTAACTTTTGGAGCTAATGTTTTTACATGAATGGGTAAATTGATTGTGTGACAGTCACATCTTATGGTTTTATATGTATTCTTTATGAGAGGGGATTATTTAAAATGAATTCCTGCATTCAATTTGCTTTTCTTAGTTGATGAAAGAGGTTTTCATTTTAATTCATCCTACGGTCATAATTGAAGGCATGTTCAAACTAGTATCCAGTGCTTATTGGATTTTAAGAACATTTTAAGTTTATATAGGAAAGAGAATATGAGAAAAAGACAGATATATATATCTTTATTTTATGTTAGTGTTGGGGTTTCTGAAAAAGGGACTTGTCTTTCCCAAATAAATTTTCTTCAAAAAGTGAAAGGTTTCTAAAAGTACTTGTTACTTGATGAATTGACATTTTCAGACAAAAAACATTTTGTCCAGTTCTACTTAGTGTGCTGCTTCATTAAACAGATTTCCTGGTTTGAGTTGCAGCGCACTCTGTGAAATTCCTTACGTTCCACTTCTTTTAGTCAGTGGAGAATGGAATATCAATTACGATTACAATTTATTGTTATATCATCTTCAAAGACACTCTATCCTTTCTTGTGAGCTGTTACAATTTGGTCCTCCAAGGCACAAAATACCAAACTAGACTTTTTTGTCAGATATTAGAAAATGGTTTAACTGAAGAATCAAGCGAATAAGCCTATTCACAAGATCACTCACTCAGAACCACTTCACACCTCATAAGAGAGCTTTCCAAAGAAAAAAAAGGGTCTGTGTAAAGCCCTGAAAAAATGACAAGATTGAGGCTGTTGACAGTGTTTACACTTATTGTTATCAATAGCTTTTTGCTGGAGATATTTCCACTCACCAGTCTGCCATGAATACTGGAAGACAATTTATGCCTTCTACGATGCTTTATTTACAATAGTGACTCATGACACTCTTGCCCAGAAGCTCCATGAAGACAACACAGAATTTTTTAACCTGGAAAAGGGCTCTGGAGGCCATCTGGCCCAAAATGTGGGTAAAATCAGGGCCAGCTTCAAACTAAATTCAGCAGAAAAATATAAAAGTCAATAATGGGAGTTATTGTTTCAAAGACCTCCATCTGAAACTGTCTTGGTATACAACTCCATTTTTATCAGTGCACCTATTTGAAGTTCAAGTGTAAGCCCGAAGACATAAATGTATAATACATATAATCAGAATATTCCTCATTGCTCTCAGAGTTTAATTACCAGTTATGAGTTCATTGCCTTTTATGAAATTTGCTTGCTAGACATGATACAATTACTTGAGGAACTATCAGGGGAAGACCTGCAGGGACACAGTGATGATTTAGCAAGTCCAACCTCTAGGGCAGACCACAAGCCAGACTGAGAGAGCAAAAGCAGGGTCATCTGTTGCTTTAATAGTTTCATGAAGACATCTGATTCAGCATGCTAGAATGATCACAATCTAGAAACAGTCTTGCTAAAACCATGTATGAAGAGTTGGATAGAACACTGTTGGTCAACAGCAACCTTAAGATTGATTCAAGCTGATAAGCAGCGTGGCTTATTCCACTCTGTATCCCCAAGCAGATAGCACTGAGCCTGAGCAATAAAGCTGGGATAACTGTAAGCTTTGTTCCACAAGTCAAGAGCAAATAATTATAGCGGCAATCTAAAAGCAATAGATGTTATAAGAAACAAAATATCAAGTTCTTACTCTTAGAACCCCAATAAATAAGATCCATACTCTAGAAAAAATGTGGTGATATGATGAAGCAGGTCATACGAAACTGAATTCTCCCTTACACAACAATATAACATAGTACTAGAGAGAAAATCAGATTTGTGTTTGTGATTCTGATTTTCAGATCCTGAGACAAAGAAACAAAAAAACCCAACCTACATAATTCAGATCATGTTTTAGGAGTAGTGCTTCTACAGTGATTTCTTTGAGGTAAATTTTGGTATGTGTTAATAAATTTGACTAAATGATTTTTTTTTTCCCTCCGTGTCTGGAAACATTTGAAGCCACAATAGAACCAATCCATGAAAACTTTTGCTAGAGGATCCACTTCCTTTTGGTGTTCACACTCTATTTAATTTGATAACCTCTTCTTATTTTGGAAAATATGGCAAGTTTATAATCCCTATATGCTCTCTTTATATTTTTTACAACCTACTGCAGTGGATTTAAAGGCCAGAACTCAGAACTTTTCATCTATTGTTGTATCAGGTGCTATAAAAACACTGAGCAAAAATAGCTGATTCTATCCTTACTGCAGAGAAAAAAAAAATGCTATGATCAAAATAATGAATATATTTAGACTCAGATGCATGGGTAATTTTAAAATGAAAATATTTTGTGCCTCAGAAAACAGGATAGGGAAGGGACAGGAGGGAAGAAGTGCTCTAAAAAATCACTCAACAATTTTTTAAAGAATTCATGCAGCAGTTTCAAAATACATATGCTTTTTAGCCTAATTAAGCATATGCTTTAGCAATTATTGATTTGATGTGCTCACTCGAGAGCTCAGAATGCAGAAAGAATTTTGTGACACTGGGAAACACTTTGCTATGCAATTCTAAGAAAACTCTGGAGGCAGCAGAGTAGAGTTTATCTTACTAATGTTGTTTATAAAAGCAGATTCTTTTCTGTCAGACTTCCCAAGGGAAAGAGTCAGATCTAGACATGTGAGACTGTCTGTGTAGAGCACAGACAGATGGAAAGAATGGTATATAGCACCTAACCCATTCCCTAATCTCTCTGTAAATTATCACATACTCAGTTGTACTCAGTGAGAATTGAATAAATTGACCTAAAATCAAATAATTTTAATCAAGTACCAGCTATTTTTGCATCTAATTTAAGATTCAGTTCCCTTTTGAATGCTCCTTTAGGTGTGTAAAAAAAAGATCATTTTGGCCTTCCCAGGATCCTTTGGTTTTGATCTTTCTGACTTGATGAAACATCTTCTTTATCATCTCTAAAGAAAATCTGCAGAGGAACAGATGTTTCAATCATCATTCTGTGAAGGGTGTATTGAAGAGATGCCATTTTCTTCATGGACTTCTGAACAGAACCCATTTTTAAATGTCTTATCCACCCTTTGAAATGAAGGTTTTTTTTTTTTTTCCTAAATAAATAGATTATTGCTACAGTTTTACATACGCAAATAATTTAAGAAGACTGCATTTTGCATACACCCAGAAAGCCCAGTTCATTACTTTATGAAAGCACTTGAAAATATTTCATTTTTCACTGGTTAAGTTTCCTTTGTTTTCCATTACATAAGGTACCAATACAGTATTGATCTTGAAGATGATATTTTTGTTCAATTTAATTTCAAATGTGACAGTACTAAGAACAGAAGGTTTTCTTAGACCCAGAAATAGCATGTTTACTTCATTTGTGTAATTTATATGCTAATAACGTGCAGTCTTGGATTCCTTGGGATATTGCTTTACTGCTTATAAATTTTTTCCTGTGATACCGTCTGGCACAGCAATTTCATGTCAGCCATTATCTGTGGAAACAGATTAAAGCATCCCTGAAGCTTTTTTTCTTTATTTGAAGAGAATTTTCAATCCTCTAAAAGCATTCAGAGGAGGGAAGGGAACAGAAAGCAATATATTTTCCAGTTCAGGCATTCTCTGGCTCTTGATTATGGACACAATATAAAAAATAGTACAGCATTCATCAGTATTGTTTGACAAATATTTACTGATATCAATGAACATAGATTTTGGAGGCAATGAGTAGGCAGTAACCTCACTATCTACTGTCATCAGTGTGTCAGAAAGTGTTTTTGGCAGAGAGGTAATAGAGGAGGTTAAGATTAATACCCAGAAGGGATAGGCATTTTTTAATATCACCTTAAAAGTGCTGTATTCTGATAAGCAGCAGCTTAAACGGTGTAAATGGTATTTGTGTTTGTAATACAAACACTGAAAAATAAATTTTATTTTAGTGAATATCAACATTTTTCATATTTCTTCTCTAGTTTCAGAATATCTGAATGTAGAGGCCCATAAGTAAATTGCTCCAAGGAAAACTAGGGTGTTAAATTGACATTTTTGAATAATGGGCTGTCTCCTTCAGGATTCTTTAAGGGCATAGACCTCCCAGACAATATGCAGACTCTGGAGTCGAGACATCAGATTTCAAAAAGCAATTAAAAATATATATATGTTATGGAAGGTCATAAAGATATTAGGGTCACCAAAGATATCTTTAAAAGAAGCAGCTGAGGAAAGCAGGAAAGCTGGGAAGGAAAATGAAAGAGAGGATGAGAAGCTTAGAAGGGAGAGGTCTGACTGGTAGTAGGTGAAAGATAATTTGGAAGATTTTTAAGGGAGGATTAGCTTTTCTGGATGAATGTGAGAAAAACCTATGAGGCCGAATCTTACATCAAGCCAGTTCTAAGACAATAGGAAGGACAAATGGATCATTAAACTACAGCAGTGAAATGGTTTCTTGTCTTTTTCCTTACTTGATAAAGGGACTGAAGAGGGAATGACTCATGTTAGATGAAATAGAGGTTCATTAATTAGAATATATGTGGTTTGTCTAGGAAAGGGAATAATATTTAGGATTTCAAGAACCAACCTCAGAAAGAAAGGGATATGCTTTGGATCTCTGCCTGCCCAAAATAACATGCCATAGTATTTTGAGATGATCATCCTTAAGACAAAGTGTCTCAGAATGATCTTAAAATGGCTATTTTGGCATGAAAGGGGATAAGTGGAAGTGACTTTTTTTAGATTAAATGCATCTCCATTTGTAGAAAATACAACCACACTGCTTTTAAAAATATGTATTTTGCTGAACTTAGGTGCAAGTTCTTTGCACTTGATGATTTTAAAATATTTTTTATTAATAAATGTTGTCCAGTTGTCTACTTAGAATATGTATTTAATGATTTCCATATGGTGGGAGTATATTCAAACACAGATGGTACATTTTTTTTTAAATATATTTTTCCTCCTGCTTGTCCCATGATCACCATGAATAAAAACAAGCATGAAGACCCATGGTCATTCATAATCCTAATTTAGATTTCAAAGGCATTTCAGGATCTCCTAAATCTCTGAATGAAAATCATCTAAAATCCTTGATCCATTGAGAAACTAAAGACATCTGACAATGAAAAAGCTACCTTCCTTAGTAGGATTTCACTGACACACAAAAAACACTGTACTACATAATTGTTTGCAGAGGACAATTTTGCTATTGGATTTTCACCAAAGCTGTGAACAGAAGATATTTCCATTTACTCTTTTGATTTGTCAAACTGTATCTCTGACAACACAGAATATGGTTGGCTTTTCCTTAAGATCATTCTCTGAGCACACAACAATTTTTATAGCTGAGTTTAACAAGAAGCAGTATTTATCCCAAGGCTGATTTAATTAATTTTAATTTTGCAGACTCTGTATTCAATCTCAGGGACCACAAATTTGTCTTTTAAAATTAATTTTTTCTACTTTATTTTAAACTTTATGTTTACTGAGTGCCTATGTGATTCAATTTTTCTAATATTAACTCTAAACATATTGCAAATGATACTTTACAGCATGTATTACTTCAGGCACAGAATACAGGGCTTTATTTGTGTGTTCTCTTACTTTTGGGGAAAAAAGATGTGCTTCATTTTAGATTAAGTCACCTCACTAGTAACAATAGGAAAAAGTGTATGTTGATAGTCATAAAGTTGTCACTATGCATAAACATTCATATTATAATTTATAAATAAAAATAGAAGACCTCTAATATGCTCTTGAAACTTGCTTGTGCTGTATCTTTTCCACCTGTATATTTACAAACTCATGCAAAAACAGGTGAAATTAATACTAAAGCAACAATTGATTTGGAAATCCTTTGTAAATCTTAGAATATATTTAATGGAATTCTGCGTGTTAAGAAATAAAAGCAGATTTTAAACTTTGAACACAGAGTGGGGTTATACTGCCTCACTGGGCCCTAAATAACTCCTTGCAAGAGTCTGAGCACAGCTGAATTCCTGTGAGAATCCTAGAGACACAGAAATGAGACCTTTAAGAAAGGCAACATCTATGTTACACGGTGAATTGGTTCTTGTGTGGACATTTTGACCTACAAAGAAATTACCTCCTCTTTTAAAGAGAAGGAGAAACAACAACCATAAAAAGCATCTGTGTGGCAAGGCATGCAGGAACATCATAAAACAGCAACAACTGGGTATAATGGTTGTATTTTTTCAAAGTAATTATTGACAATAAATCAGTTGTTATTCAACAGCTGTAGGAAAAGACTGGTTTTATTAATTTTCTTCCTATTTCCTTTAATTAATTTGAAAATTGCAGTGAAGTGTAGAGTCTGTAGATGATACAAAATGTTCAGAACAGTCAGATCTAAAAATTGCAATAAAGAATGACTAGCAATAAAATGATGGATGTAACACTGTCAGCAATGCAAAGTAATGGGCAGGGGAAAAACCAATCTTAACAATCTAAACTATGTTTATACACCAGCAGTCTCAAAATTGACCATTATCTTCTGGGAACAAGGTCTCTCAGCCACTGTGAATGCTTCCCTGAAAGCATCTCTGAACACCAGCACTTGAAAATGGCAGAGTTATTCCAAATTACTAGAAAAGAAAGGGACCCAAAAATTTTACTGCATAAATCCTGAAGTGCCTGCAGTTAACATAATTTTTTGCATTTCTATTCACTCTACTGAAAGCCACTTAGAACACATATATGTTCCTTATCTGTATGCAGTAGTGAGGGTTTCAAGTGAAATAATCATGGCAGAAGCTCTCAAAGACGGGGAAGAAATTTTACGTGAGGGACTTTTGATTTTTGTGGAGGGATAGAATGTAAGAGAATAGTGTAGAAGGCAATCTCACACCTGAGGAGTTGCAGCTGTACTAATCACCAAAGATTAGGAACAGGCCTGCCCTTAATAGGCCACAGCTGTGTCCAATAAGAAGATGAGTGCTACAAAAGAGTGGGTTAGCTGGGTGAGGAGAGAGCTGGAGTTTGTTGGCTGTGCCATAAAGAAGGAGTCAGTGCTGTGAGGAGATGCCCATGAGAAATCTTGAAGAAGGTATGGGACTTTTGCAAGAAGAGGACAACAGATTTTTTTCGGTTCATTGTCTGGATTTTTTTTCCCCTAATTAACACGTGGGGTTATCAAGAGTTGCAGGCTGCTATGGGAATCAAAGTCAGAAAGGGGTGATGTAATTGTGCAGGAAGGGTTTGTTTATGCCCACCTTGAAAATTAACCTCTTGGCACTGCACTCCTCCTTGATCATATGATGACAAGAGCCTCACAAGTGCTTTGTGTCAACTGAGATGCCTCAGATCTCACAAAAATAAGCCTGGATTTACAGGTATTTCCTAGACTTCCTTTACCATCCTCCATAACCAGTGGACTAAAATAGGATTTTTTTTAGAAATCTGATTCAGATGGAGGTCAATTGCATCTTAAATTGTGTGGCTTTGGCAAGAGTCAAATGCACTGTACATTCATTAACTCAGAAAGTTTAGAAGGCCCAACACTCACAAAAAGAATTGAACATATTCATAGCAAGGGATTTCTTAGTGGCTCTCTCAGGTCAGCATATCTGCATATTTGACACTTACTTTTGGTATTATATGTCCTACTACTGGCACCTGGAAAAATTGAGTATATAATACAACCATACATGACTGTCATATTGCTGGGTCTAAGGACTGAAGACAGAATTGATTTGAAAATATTGCAGAATTACTGCTTTGTTTCTTTCTAGAATGCAGATTGCTGACCTATAGATGAAACAGTTTTATTCTGGACTGATGTAGAATCACAACCACTGCAGAAGATTGGGTTGATGATCTTGTGGAAGGGGGTTCTATTAATTTTGATTAGAAACAGGACCGAAAGGTTTCCATTTTTTAAAAATCCACAAAGAACAGGAGCAAACCTGTGTTTAACAATATTTCTTTGTCCAACTCTGCTCTCCTCCTCATTGTGCAAGCAGCCTCCTTATCTGTGCAATCCAGAGTTATATCTGAGAGTTGGTCCCTTTGAGGTTGTTAAATCAGAGGCTCTGTGTTCACTGCAGTTCTCCAGGCAGATATGTGCCCCTGACTTAAAACAAAATGACTTAGTAATAGATAGAATGATAGGTTTTATACACAGATGAATGATTATAATTCATTTAATTGGACTTCATGCTTAAAAATTGCTTCAGGGGTTTTATGTTCTATTTTGCTTTACATCTGAGGTGTTACCTTCACATAACCATTGAGGTGTATTCAAAGTTTCTGCTAACAAAATGCTGTTTGTAACACTTTGGCAGCAGAAATTTTAAATGCATGGGGATTATTCGCCTCCAAAATCCATCTTAGCTGTTTCCTCCAGCTCTAACAGAAACTTTCACAAACAGGAGATTTCTTTCAGTATTGCGGAATTGTCTCACTGGACTTTAGTGCCTTCCATATTAGAGCAGATTATTGTGTTAAATATAAATCTTAGCAAGCGAAATTACCCAGGGTCATCTTCTTTATAGAAGCAACTACTGAAAAATTGAAATTAAATTTGTATAAGCATGTTACTCCTACCTTTCCCAACAATCCCAACTACTTTGCTCCTTGTCTTTTTAAAGATAATTTGTCCTATTACATTTTCAAGATTGACACACAGAGTGAAGTATTGTTCATTCCTATCAATCCTGCTCCTACATCCTGGGGTTTGGGCCTTTTTTGCTTCTGTTTGGATTTTAGGTTGGTTGGGTTTTTTTAATAAAAAACAGATGGAGCCATTATAATCAAAGTTTGTTCATCCAAACATTCATGCTGAAATTGGTCGAATTCTGAAAGGACAGAAAGAAAAAATCCAATTTTCTTATATTATGAACTGTTGCAAAAAACCAAAAAACTGTTTCTAACAATTGGGTGAACTATAATAAACACTACAAGTAGCAAAGAACATGCAAGATCGTGTCAAACACACAGAATAGAAAATAGAGAAGAATAGTGAGAATTTTAAAACACATATTGTGAAACCTTCCCTCTTTACACCTTGATGAAATGTTCAAATTGGCTACATTGTGCAATATATTTTTGATTCCTTCCTATTGACAGCTGACTTGGAAGATGATGATAAAACCAAATTGTGCTGCATTTAAGAAAAAAAGCTTAGCAAGTATTTACATAAGCTAATAAACTATTTATGTAAATCAAATATATATTCACTTGCCAATTTTTTTCCTCAGGCAACAACCAAGTAAAGAAAGTATTATAGCAACATTATATTCAAAATATGACTACATCATATGATATATGCAAGGCATCATAAGTATATTTTTAATATTTAAATTTAAAACTATATATTTTTTGTTTTATAAGTCAGTGTGATTACATTACAATTTTTTGGGCTTTTCTCTGTGATCTCAGTGATAGGATTATTTTCTGAAAGATGAATTTAATTTGCTTATGTTAATAAGGAAGAGCAGCAGAATGTTATTGCTACTCATACAACTAGAAGCTATCAATGAAATCAGATGAAGACCTATACTGATTAAATTTCAAGTTACATTGGCATCTAATTTAGATTTAATATATTAATTTACAGTGTAATGTGGAAAGATCAAAGTGTTGATGCTAATTACTTTTAAAATTTCAGTATCATTGCATTCAACTACTTCCTATGACTTGTAGATGACAGTGGGAGATTTCTTCTGTAACAATTTAGAAATAAAATAAACAACAATGTTGCTTTACTTGTTAAATTAGACTAGACATGGAAAAATTGTGTATAGGATAACAATCACATTTCAGTGTGGACACCAGCAAGAAAAAGGGTTTTAAATAGACTAAATTCTTATTCAGACAATTTTTATTTGGTCCATATATTCTTGTTCTTGCAGTACCAAGGAGGAAAAAAAAATCACTTTTTTTTAATGCCATTATCATGCACTGTCATGGTTTGACACTGGCACAATGCCAGTGCCCCATGAAAATATACTTCCCTGGTGTTTGCTGTGAGATGTGACCAGGAAATAAGCAAAGCAGGCCTCTACCTTAGAAAAAAAAGTTTATTAACTAAACTACAAAAGGAAAACACACACACACACACACACACACACCTGGAAAATGAAAACTCCACAAAAAGCATTTCCTCCTCCCCCCCACCACATTTCCAATACATCTTCCAAATTTCAAGTCTCCATCCATCACCCTGTAAATACTCAATTCCAGTCCATCAAGAGGAGAGGAGTCCTTCTTGGGGCCATGGTGACCTCTTCCTTGCATGCCCAGCGCTCTCACCACTGGACATGGAACAGAGCTGCTTCAAGGGTTATCCTTTTAAGGGTGCTTTGACCAGTTCCAAAAAAAGCACAGTTTTCTCTCATCTCGGGACCTCTTGTCCCCCCCATACTTGTCTACCCCCTGGGGCCGGGGGGTCTCCAAAACTGAACCCTCTCAGTTCTGAGCCATCGCCTCCCCCCTGCATGCAGCCTCTGTGTCGCGAGGAAGCATGGTTCTGTCCATGGCTGTACCAAAAAGAGTCCAGCAACCAGCTACTCCATCATCTCTTTCCGGCCTCTTCTTTACTCTCCCAGCCTCACTCACGGCTCCAACTGTCATTCACTTGCCCATTTCCTCTTTATCATCCACTCCATCTCCCCTCCGGGAAAGGTCCAAATGCTCTGTGAGGTCTTCATTGTCCAGAAAGGGGTTAACAAACTTCTGCACGTGGCCAGGCTCCTTCCCTGCTGCACTCCCCCCTTCCCCCTCCTTCTTCACAGGCCGATATCACTTCAAGGCCACAGGCCCGTACCAGCTTTCTCTCTCTCATCTTCTAGCTGGGGGTGCTGCCCAAATCTTCTCGGGGCCTTCTCCCTCTGTCTCTCCTGGGGGGTGCTGCTCAACGCCTCCTGGTGCCCCCACCACCCTTCCATCCTGAGGGGTCAGGCCTACCTCTGCCAGGCTGCAGGTTTCCCCTTCCCCGCCCAGCTCGAAGCCGGGCAGGGGAGGCCTTGCCTCTTTGCTGGCCGGAAATCAAAGAGAGAGCCCAAGGGAGTGCTCTGCTTCTAACCCCTGTGTTCTCAGAGGCGCATCCACCCTCAGTGGCCAAGCCTGGTGTCAATTTAGAATCTGAACACCTATTGGCCTCTGGCCACTCCATTCCCAGAAAACCTGCTTCCTGTAAACCCACAACATGCACTCATAGTGAAGGTATCACCTGTAAGTAGCAAATTCTCTTTAAATGGTCCCCACTCTAAAGAGACATCACCAGTGATTCAGAGGAAGTGACAATCTGACAGGTCGACCATCTGCTTCCCAAAATGCAAAATGGCATAAAGTGACAATGCTTCTATCCCAGGGAGCCTATTATTACAATTTGATAATGCAATAAATAATGTAAAACATAATATAGACATTTGCTGCATGCAGTGAGCAGATGAATATGAAAAAATGTGAACAAATTAAGTTTAAAGAAATTTTGTAATTGCTTACTAGCAATTAAATTAGGATGGAGAATCTTTCTGTGTTGTTCCTATATACAAAAAAAATCTATTTTAAGAAACTAAATTTCTTCTTGCAGTTTAAATTCCAAAATTCAGATCACTTTAACTTTGACTCCATTGCATTTCTATGAGCTCTCAAATGGCACAGCACATCTCTGGAGCTCCAGGAAACCTGAAGAATTAAACCAAGTTAAGCCTGAAAGCTGAATCACCCTTCCATTTCAAAGCAACTTCTGTGACTAAAGATGTAAGAAAGATTTTTTTTTTCTTTTTAGTTTTATTAAACAGATGTTGTAGAAGCTTCATTGATCCCTGAGTCCTCTCTTCTGCTTGGAAATGTGTAGGATATGACACTGAATGCTAGGTTAGGAGAGGCTGGTGGTCACATTTCCAGCACTGCGCGTTCTGTCAGCATGGCAATATTTAAAACTACATCTGTATTCTCCTTTCTTAATCCTCCTTACGCTCCAGGTAAAAGCTTAGAGGAGGTCAAAAAATAAAATCAGTAGAGATGTTATTATTTAGGCTTTTCCTTAGAGGGGTGGGAGTAACTGCAAGAGCAGAACCAGTCAGCACAGTGACATAAAGCTTACAGCTCACCTTCTGACGGCAATGTGTGTAGCAGCATAGAGATCTGTCCTGCCACACACAGGACATACACCAGGCAATGCCCCTGTGTGTGCCTCTCACCCTTGAGCACAGGAATGAGGCAATATCTCCCTGGGTGCCTGAGCTGTGGCAGTGTCTCACTGTCTGTGTGACCATCCCACCTCAGGATTGCTATCCTCAGCCTATTGCAGCATAGAGAGTCTCTGTGGACCTGTCTCCACTGAGCAGCTGCTGCTTGTATTCTTGTTTTTGGAGTTAAATGCTCAACAACACTCACCCATAATCCTGCTGGTCGCCTATTCCCAGCCTGCTTTACTTGCACCCTTTTTAAAGTCCATTAGCAGTGGCCTCCTGAGGTAACGCTGCCTTCTGACCTTCACCCCAAAGTGTGTTACCAGGACCCACCCACTGGGGTTAACAATTTATATCCAACTCTTTCCAGTGCATGTCTAAACCATTACAGGAGGGCAGCTGTGGTTCATATCTCATCTAGCAGGACTTTCAGGTAAGAGTCCCTCATGATAATTGTCTAGACCCTGGTAGATAATTATGATGATAATTATCATGATAATCATCTACCAGTGCATACAAGAATCAGTTGGAAGTTACAGATAAAGACTTCATTTTATCTGAACTGTGCTTTTGCGTAGGTTTTATCCTGTCACAAGATATCTATACTTTGATTTTTTCAAAGTATAGAACATTTCAAATTGAAAACTTTGGTTATAGCAGCCTATAGATAACAAATTTCAGTGTGTGGCACATTCTTGCTGTATCCCAGAATAACCTTTTTTCCTTTTCTCTGTTTTGTTTTAGCAGGAAACATGACAACTTACAAGTGACAAATCCTGACCCCAGATCCCAGTTCAGTTCAGTTTGTTACTTTGCTGGTTTTTGACTTCCTACTTCTGCTTTCCACTCCTGGGTGGGCAGCGTCCATTTATCCTGTAATATCTGGACCTTTTTTGATATATTCAGAGAGTTTAGAGCAAAATAAAAGGAATATATTTAATATAACTCAGACAGTTGACTCAGTTAGTCAAAGAAGGAAATAGTACTGGGAAATGTATAGAACCATAGTTGCTCTTCATTTTTTCCTCCAACATTTGAAGCCACAGTTTTCATACAAGATCTCCATGAGTAACTGTGAAGATCAGTTTTTTCTCATAGTCAATACCTTTGTTTTTGTGTCTTGTGAAATATTCCAAATATTATTAATGTGTCATATGTGCTGTTGCCAAAACAAATGATGGTAGAGAGAGTGTTGCAAGGAACAATGTGAAATATACCACATGGCTGTCCATCTGCTTCCAGACTTACAAATACAAATCATAACCACTCCTTTTGTTTTATTATTTGATGCTGAGATTTGAATTTTAATCTTCATCAATTCTTGCTAGAACACATATTCATATACATGCGAAAATGTGTCTTCAAATGGAAATATCCTTAAGGTTTCAGGCTACAAGAAAAGCCAGGAAACTGCTTCTGCTGATTTTTTTTCCAGTTTCTTATGAAAGTATTTTGTTTTTCAGCGTTTCAATGCTGCTTTGTTTCTTAAGTATCTCAGGACCGTATAAGAATTTAGATAACAGCACATTTTTCTGTGCAGTCCTCAAATGATATGTACCTACTTTGGTACTGAGAACTTTTAACTGAGGTACTAAACAATTGTTCATGGAAGAAGAGGGGCAGCAAAGGAAAATTGCAATGGAAAACTGGAGCACTGCTTTCATTTGAAAAGGACAGAAAAGTCAGGGTTTGTAAATAAAGAGATGGAACAATGGTGAACTGGAAAGCTGAACACAAGATGCCAAAGAAAAAGGAAGAAAAAAAACATGTAGAAAAGTATAAGAGAAAACATGCACCAGATACCTGTTTAAATTTGAGTTTGTATCATGGAAATGCATGATACTGAAATTGTTTAAAACTATTATAGGATTAGAATACTGACAAGATTAGAAATAAAAAAGATCAGCTAATTTCAAACCTAGATACTACCAAACATCAAGTAGTATAGTCTCAGTTTTCTTGGTGAAAAATCCATAAATGGTTCACTAAATATTTCTTATTCCTTCTCAGTGCACATATCTTTACTTTTAAATGCTTCTTCTCACTGCAATTTTCTTCTTTCCTTGAAAACTTGTTCCTTATTATCTCTCACTATCCCAGCCACAGCAAGAAAGAAGTACCTAGAAAGACTGAAGTAAAAATACTTGCAGGGTGTGCTTGTACAATATATTTGTCTCAGACAGTCTGCTTGGTGGTAAAACAGATCTGTGCCACCAGCATCAGCTCTTCAGAAGAGATGTTTATTCACGGTCACGAGTCCCTCGGCACCAGCCTAAACTGAAACAGCAACCCCCAGGCAGGCCTAATTGCCATCAGTCACTGTTTTATCATGAACTGTGGAACAAGCAACCCATCATATCTTTTCAGCAGCTACAAGGTGTCATGCATCATGTCAGTCTACAATGAGGGGAAGTTAATTAGGGGCTTTTTGACAAGACACAGAAAGATAGCTTGTGCTACCAAGAGGCTGGCAAGCAGACGTGTGAGATTGTGGTAAAAGCTAGCTTCACAGCAAAAACACTGAATCTGGGCAGCTTAAACAAATTTTAACAACACAGTGGAGGTACAAGATTATTGGTATTTTCCTGGGACTAAGTTTCTGCTAATGCTTAAAATGCTGGCTAAAGGATATACTTTGTATCTGGGTGGACCTAATCAATTTGTTTAACTGTTATTTTGAGGTCTCATAGATCTATGCCTTCATCCTGTTTCTTTCTCATACAAAAACTTACCCAATAAAATGATGCTTAGCATATACACCAAGTTATACTGACCAATGCCAGATTTATATGGCAAGTTGTTTGTATCTGCAAGGTAGAACTCACAACACCATGAAAGCATGGAAACATGCAAGACATTTCCTTTGTAATGGGAATACAGTTTTGGGGCTGAGATGTTAGGCTGATGCTCTGGAACAGTTACTGAAATATCAGATTTTGCCCTTAATTTAAAAAGTCAGCACACAGCCAACCTCTCCCATAAATAGACTTACCACCAGTAGAGAACATGTTCTAAAAGTATTTTGGTGCTTTAGGGAGTTAAGTTTGGAAATTCTAGCTATAGGTGTATGTCCTTTTTCAGTTTAAATGATGAAGTCAGGTGTTAATCCCAGATACAAGGGTGTGGGTACAGCCACGTATCACTGCTCCTGTGTGTTGCCTTCCCCATCAAGATTATTTACATACATAAGGAAGCTCTTGTCACCACTGCGGCAGAAAAAAACTACAAAGGCGTGAAGGAAAATGTCTTTTTTAGATAGAAGTCTCAAGTACTGAAAAGTGAACAACAATAAATAGTAGTTCAGGTTGTGCTCTTTGCCTCAGCTGAAACAGGGGATTTGGCTGGAGAAGACATTTTTACTGGGGAATACTGGATCTTAGCTGTCATTTGACAGGTAGCAGCTGTTAAGTAGCAAAAAAGGATTTGCTAAACAGGCAATAGTGTAAGAGATTAATTTTAGAACTGAGCCAAGCACATGACTTCAGACTTCAAATACATAAATTTGATTCCAACTCACCCACTTTCCTTGCTCAGGAAGGCTCAACCTTATCAGTTACCACTAGGGTTTTGTGTTAGAAAGCTGTGCCTTGCTTCCTGTCAGCTCTAACTTGGCTGGTCATGTGGAAGCTCAGTCTTCCCATCCTAGCTGTAGATTTGTTCAGTCTTTTTCTTTACACAGCAAATACACAGCAAAAAATGTGGCCTTATTCTTGAAATCAGAGCTCACAGCTACTCTTTGTAACTGTACTGTTGGGTTTTATTACATCAAATCATGCAGCAAAATGATTTACAAGACTCTCTGAAGGCCTGCTAATGTCTTAGCTTGCAAGGACTCAGTTGCACCAATGGCATGAATGTTTTATAAGCAGGCCATTCACACCTGGTGGCTTGACAACTGACTGCACCTGCTGGCACATACAGATGGCTGAGCTATACTCGGTATGTTGAGTGTGGGAAGGTGAGATACAAAGTTCTGCTAAAGAAAAAAAAAAGGAAAGTAAAATAGGAAATCATGACTAAGGTTATGTCTGATTTATTTAGGAAAGGTGTGAGTTTGGGGTTTTTTGTGGTTTGGTTTTTCGTGGTTTTATTTTTTTTTTAGGAATGAAGGAGTGCCAAATGGTAAAGCAATAATTAAACTAGAGTTAAAATTTGATTAAGCAGAACAGGATGAGGGGAAGAGCAAAATGAGGACAGCAGACAGCATTCCTAATTAACATTTATCCCTCTAACAACCATACAATTAAGTTCTGACAGGAAGGGTCAGGAAAATATAACCATTTCCAAAAACTCCAAATCAGATGAAGCAGCAAATTGCAAGTTCTTATGTGGGATCCAGATGAATATATGGGTTGCATCAGCCAAATCCTGAAATGAGTTTTCCTGTCTGTGTGGAGCTCAGTTGGCTGCAAACAAGATTGATGTAGTGACTTCCTCATTCATCTTCTTTTCCCCCAACTTTTTCATTTATTTGCTGCCTTTGATGTTGAGCAACAGGATTATGTCAAGGAAAATTAGCAACCTATGCCCATCAATAACTACGCTAAATTTTTTGCAAGCTGTATATTATAATCTCTCCTAGGGCTAGATTAAAAAAAAAAAGTTAAAAAAAAAATCAGACTGGTAAACTGGGTCTTAGATAGATATGAAATGTTTAAATCAGAAGCTGTAACCCTGAAAATCCCAGTTTCGCTGCTATGTTGTGCCAACACAGACATCTTATTTTTACCTTGGCCCATAAAACTGCTTCTGTGTTTTCAGTAGGCAGAAAAATAAGGGGAAAATTACTTCCAAGTAATTATTGTGACCATAGTGGGCAAACACTCAACTACCCTTGCAGACTAACCTCACCAATGCTTTGCTCCATTCAGTATAGTAAAACTGAAATATAAAGCTTTTTAACTGAAACAAAATAATACACTACTTCAGTGTAAGAAACAGAGGAGAAATGAAGGTAAGTTTGTGACGAAAGATTATATGACAAAGTAACAGGAAGGAGAGATCCAGGTGAAAGGAGAGGTTAATCAGCAAGTACTTTTTCAGCTTGAGATGGGCTTGATTAACTGTAATTATATAATATAGTTACTCAAATATAGTTTGAGTAACTCTATTACTGCATTATATGTTATGGATTTACACCTTTAGCTCTACCCAGCAGTCTCCCTTACATTAGATTTCTGCACACATCTGCAGTGGTGGGTGCAGAGGCAATGCCACAGGTTCTGTCTATTGCCATCCCTGAGCTAGGGGCTGGTGGAGTGCAGTGCTAGGACTGATTGAATCACACAGGTGATCTCTGCACGGCAAAGCTATGCTAAAAGTCCTTCTTTAGCCTTTCCTCCTCTCTCTGATGAATATCTTTGGGTTTTTAATGGCTATCATGGCATTTCCCTACTTTGTGAAGGAGAACAAGCTTAATGCATTCAACTGCAAAACATGTTCAGATTCTACAGTCATTAGTGCCATACGGTTCGATGAAAGGAATCATAGTGCATAAAATCAGTAAGTGTGTTAGGTTAAAGAGATTCTATAATGTGAAAGGACGCATATAAATTTTGATAGCTTGAGAAAAGAATAAGTTGTTGCAGAACCAGGGAGCCTTCATTTCCCAGCGCCATCACTTTTTTCAATCCTGAATAAAGGGAAAGCATGAAATCACAGATTCTGTTTTACAAATATTACCTTGCAAGATCTGCAAGATTGGTTTATGTAGCTATAATGGCATCTGCAACTTAAATGTGAAAGGTAAGTACTGGTACTTCAGAGGGGGTTAACTCAAACCAATCAATAATTTTACTAGACTTTAGGCTGCTTCAAGAGACTTGCTGCCATAAACCTCAATTTAAAAAGGTTTTGTCCACATGTTATACCAGTCTACCTTACTGCAAAGTCCTCCTTTTGAACACATGGTCTTGTTAACAGTTTAAAATGGAGTGTTTAAACAGTTTAAAACTGTTCCCAGTTTAAAACTGAGAGAATGCTTATTTATGATAACTATGAAAGTATTCAAAGAACTTCAGAATTAATAGTATTTCTTCCTTAAATATGACAAAAGCAATGATCTGAAAAGATATTTCACATTTCACAACCTTTGCAGAAGCCATATTGATGCTTTTACTGTAATTGGAAGCCTTTTATAGACTTCCCTGTCACATCCCTAGCAGAAGTTACTATACAACAGAATAGCATACACTTGATTTGTTCTCATCACTTCCATTTCCTATAAAAACTAATGTACTATCAATTAACAGTCTATTATGTTTCATTATTAAAATGAATAATGTTATTGCTTTAACATAAAATTAGTGTATTTTACAACATGTTTCTTATACCATCATAGTCTGCAAACAGTCCTGGCACCTATTGTCAAAGGCTTATAAAAGCTACTGGACACCAAGGAGCAGTCTTTGTGGCTTCAAAAAAACAAATTTCATTTCACCTCTTTCACATTGCCTTTAGTGCTCTTACAGCAATATCCATTCTCTGTAAATGGATCAAAATAAGGCTTGTTGATGGGTAAATGTTGCATGGAATTGCATATGCCCAAACACTTGCTGTCATGCAAACCGAGAAAAAATTAAATCTCAAAGAAAGCCATGTGTAAAAGGCAGAATAAGTATTAGATGTCACCAGTGAACACTGGAAGTAATCCCTTTTCTTCTCTCTCCTATGTGTGAATATGTTTGTCTAGGTGCTTTTAAAGACTGGCAATTCCTAGAGCAAAACTGAAGATTTCGCTTTATGGTTTCTACATTACACAGACATTATTGTCTCACAGTAATTTTGTTGGTTTGTAATCTTACTTGATTTCCTTGCCCAGCTATGATACTTTTCAACAATGTAAATTCAACACTTGAAATCTACATATGCTAACTATCTATAAATCATAACACACAGAGCAAACAACATTAATCAACGTCATGTAGCAATGAAACTCTTTTGTTTGAATTAGCTCCAATTCTGTGAAGTTTGGTGTTGATTCCTGGCATGAAATAAATCAAAACAATTCCATAAGATTTACTTTGTCTCCTGACATTCCAGTTTTTGGATGATTGTCCTCAGTTTTCATGCAGATGCACCAATAAATTTCTCTGGGCTGTAGAGATATATGTGAAAATTTCAAAATATATAGCTAAATAACTTTGGAACATTTTCTACAACTTGATGCACTGCTGTGGTACCAATGATCTGAAGATCACTAGTTAAAGGAGAGGTGGATTAGAAAAAGCAGGAAAGAACTTTATGTGTTAAAGGGGTTTTCTTCTCCATTGTTTGGCAGTTTTTCAAGCCATCCACCCTCCTGTAGTGTAAATCAAGCAAGAACAAACTATTATTGCAAATTGCAACCTTAATAGTTTACTCAAACAAAGAGGTGATGAGGGGAATTCTTCGTTTGACATTTTCTCTTTATTTGTGATTAACCAACAACAATCAGCTATTTAAGCCTGAATCAGTACTTAAATTCAGTGTTCATTCACATATTTAATGTCCTTGACCGTGATTTTCATTTGGGTCATCAAGCTGTGCAACTACCAAGTATCTGGAAAAACTTCTCAGAGCAAGACAGCTCCTAGTCCTGTCATGCTTCCCAAGAGGGGTGGTATAGACCCTTCTCTCCATGCAAAAATCCCATCAATGGGCTAAAACAGGTATTAGGCTGACCTATTTCACTTTGGTTATTAACAAAAGATGGCAAAATACTTGCACGTATGGCTGGGACACACTATCTAAATTAGCATGTCAAGTGTAGTAGCGCTTGTGAATTTTTTTCCCATTCCCATCCAGAATTAAAATTTTCAGCTTAACACCTATTATTAGTTAAACTATCAGTTGGGAAAGAATACCTTTCACTTCACATTGGGAAAGAAGGTGGAGAAGAAGCAATGGTGTGGCCATAGAAGCACAACCAACAGCTAAATGATAAATCCCTTCCCATCTGATCACACTCTTGTATTTATGCGCCCCAGTTTTGTTAGGATGTTATCCAGGTCAAAGTCCTACATTATGGCCTAAGCAACACATGCTGTGTGTTAGGATCAGATTCAATCTACCCAGTGTGTATGCCAAACTAAGCACAAGACTCTGGGAGAATGTTACAGAAATTATTAATATGTATAAGTATTTTACATTTTTTATTGGAAGTAAACATTTATTGTGTGATACTGTACTTACAAAGGCTGAAAAAAGCAAACAAAAAAAACAAGTAAAAGGAATACTTTTTGAAATGGCAAAAACTTTCAAATGCATGACCTCATTTATGGAAAAGACAAATGGAATTATTCTCAAAGTAAAACATCTTAAGTTAAGTTCATATCCTTAGTAAAAATGTGTGAGTTCACACTTCATTAGATGAGCTGAACTGGCCTAGTTGTGTTGAATTAAAAGAAACCATGATATATCTTAGGTGAAGATCAGAACCTTAACCCATACGTGTAACTCAATACTTGAAAGTGGAATCTCAACTTTATTGAGACTGCTTGGGTGGTTCTTTCATTTCATATGTGATTAAGTGTTTTCCTGCACTAAAATACAAAAGAAAATGAGTCAAATGTGGAAACTCAGTATTGCACAGTACTTATCTCTTTCAATTTTACAGAAGTCAATTCAGGCTGAAGAATTTCTGTATATGCAGGACAAACTTCTGGAGAGCAATCAACTCACAAGAATTAGACACGTATATTGTCAAATTTTAAAATGTGTTACAAGTTTTGAAATCTTGTGCATATATTATTTTCTTTAACATCCCAATGAATCATTTGACACATTGAATTAAATTTAATTTCCTAATATCTCTTGATCTTAGAAGAGCTTTCAGAGATATAAACATATGTGATTAAAGAGACACTGACTACATCACATTTCATTTGAAAAATTCTTATAAATTATTCTATAGAGAGCAGGTTCAGTGGACTGAAATCTGTCAAAAAGTCTATAACAAAGAGTAATGAAAATTAACAATTATATAAGTAGATGGCAGGTATTCTGTGCTGACTCTAGAGACCAGAGTTCTGACCTCCATTTAATATGCTCATGATAAACTGGGAAAGATTTGAGAAAGTTAATAAAGTACACAGATGATATTAAATGAAAGGATCTGAAGCAACTTTTCAAGATCAAGATGTACACCAAAAGTTTCTTGGATAAGTATGAATAAAGAAAATAAATTATTTTGATATACAGTGTAAATTTAGCAAACTGCTTGTTTGAATACATTTCTGCTGTGGATTACTGCTGCAATCACTTTCTCTCTTAACAACTTACTGTACTTTGTACTTTCCCTTTCCAACTTTTCTTTCTCTATATGCTTTTATGAATCTTCATTGACTAATTCCTGAATGGAGTCTAGAGGTTCTTTTCAAAATATCCAGTTTACTTTTTCTAAAACTGGGCATTAATTCACAGCACAATAATCTCAAGAACTCTTAATACAGATGCAGTAATATCAGACTCTATTTCACTCCCTGTTTTCAGTGAGCAATGGACATACATTAGAATAAATGCATGGATCATCTAGAGAAAATTCCAGACTCAACTAAAGGATATGAGTTTATTTTTCAAAAGTACACAGAAGGAAAAATTAGCTGTAGGATTGACAAGGTACTAAAATATCCCCCTAATATATTTATGGTCTTTTTGCACAAGCAGAAATTAGGAATTAAATCCGTGTGAAAATGATAAATTCTGTACTTTTCAAATTTCAATTTTGAACTTCCTCATTTGATCTCTACAAGGTTATGATTTGTTGAAGACAAATTTTTCTTTGGATGCTTCTCTAAGTAACATAAAAAAACCCAAACCAATCGATGTTGTAGAATACCCAAAATACCCAAAACGAGACAGTCACCTAGCCAGCCATAAGTACGCACATCTGACTGTTTCATCTATTGTGCTTCTGTAATTCATGGTAAAAAGTAGGCCTCTCTAAGGCTTCACTCATTTTGTTCTAAAGTAGGTGTTTAATATAAGACAGAAAAATTATGAATTCCTAAAGTTCTCAGTTTTCTACCTTTTAGACAGAAACATTTCATTCCATAAATATGAATGGATAACAATTTGTTATTTTTACAGTATTTCATTCATATTATTTTAGTCTAATGAGGTTTCATTAGCATTAATGAATTTGTCTAAGTATTTGGCACATGTTTCGAAAAATTATTTTGATTCAAACTTAAATTCTCTCTGGTTATTTCTCATAAGTGTAATGCTTTAAGGCATTTCTTTGTAATGAAATTTTCTATGTAATTGCCCACTGCTAAACAATGTTCTTTCTTATAGTTTAAATTAACGTAAAGAAAAACCAATGTAAAGAAAAAACAGATGGATAGTGTGAATAGCAATTTGTAAAGTCCATTTATGGTGCCTGAAATAGTTTGCTTTGGCTGTTTTAGCCATTAGGCTTGCTGCTGCTGGACTCTTATTAACCAATAATCTTAGCAGGATGTTTGAAATGTTAACTTCAATGCAGCTGGTTGTTTCCCCATTTAATGTCCTTTGCTTTTCACAGTCACTGAAGCTTAAGCATTTATATGCTTGTTGAATTTCCTGATGGGTAGGAAGCTGATGTGGTACAAATAAGCAGAGCAATAAATCATTTCATCACCTTTGTTTAATGCCTTGAAGCCCTTTCACTCCTTTTTTTCCCCCTCCAACCAGAGACAGTGATCAGCTTCAAGAAAAATGAGAAAAGCACAGAGCTCTCTGTCGGCTTCCTAGGTCCTTGAACACTGGAATGTTAATGATCAGATTTTTATTTTTTCAGTGCTAAGTGCTAATACATGGTTCTAAAGGACAGAGAATGTCCAAATTTGCTGTTGCATAACTGACAACAAGAACAAAAGGTTTACAGGTACAAAATATAGTCCACATATTTGAATGAGGAAGTCTGATAAATTAATAAAACTATTGAAAGAATGTTGCTAACAAACAAATTCTTTCTTTGTCACTCTGTGTGCCTAAGGAATTGGTATGCTCCAAACCCCAAAAACTGCAGACCTTATTGCTCTCTACAACTCCCAGAAAAGCAGTTTTAGTAGGGTGGATGTCAGCCTCTTCTTCCAGGCAACAAGTGACAGAACAACAAGAAAAGGCCTCAAGCTGCACCAGAGGAGCTTTGGGTTGGACATTGGCAGGAATTTCTTCATGAAGAGGCATGTTAAACATTGGAATGGACTGCTCAAGGAGGTGGTGGAGTCACTGCTCCTGGAAGTGTTCAAGAGACAACTGAGTGTGGTGCTTAGTGCTGTGGTCTAGTTGACAAGGTGGGGCTCAGTCAAAAGCTGCACTGGAGGATCTTAGAGATCCAACCCAAATGATTCTGTGATTCTGAGAAGACAAAAATAGAAACCATAAAAAAAACCAACACACCAAAAAACCCCGACAAAAAAAAAACAGTACCCCAGAACAAATGAAAAAAAACCAGTCCGAAAAACAGTGAAGAAATTAATCTTCCCCAAAGATAGTTATCTAAAATGTGATATTCTGATATGGGATATGTGACTAAGCTCTCTACAGAGAGCAGAGACTTTTAGAAGCATGTCTAACATCTGTGGGAGTAGCTTCCTATTGCACTTAGTTCTTACTTTTGGTCAAAGGGGACATCAAGATGGTTAGGTCAGGTTAGAGAATGAATTTGGAAATCAATGTACAAATACCATTCAAAACAGTAATTATGTTAGATTGCACCATACATCAATCTGGCTGTGGATTCTCTGTGTACTGCTTTAAGAGACAGAGCAAAATATATTTGTCAAAAAGTATTAGGCGAAAAATACATCCAAATCTGTATTTTATTAGTTCTTTGTATTCTCTCTTATGGTCTGGCTGTTTGCAGTTCCTGGATAGTGTAGATGGGAGTAATTGAACCACATGCAGACACAGTTGATGAGGACATGCTCCCTGGGAAATAGAAAGGAAAAGGCACTTTCAGGGTTGCGATTCATTTCATTCTAAAGCAGACTTCTAAAGTAATCTGGATTAATTATCCCTATTTGTCTAGACATGACTACAAATTCAACATCAGGTAGCTAGTAAAAGCACAAAGATTTACTGTAGAAACATTTTAAGTTATAGCTAATGTTATTCCTCTCTAGTGACATGTTATTTCAGATAAATGGTTTATTTATGATCTAATAAAGATTTGATTAAGTCTTTTCTAGGTGTATCTAAATCAGGTTTAACCTAGCTGTGTGAAATACTAATAGTGTATTTCCTAGTGTGTTTCCATGGCAGAGCCAACCTCAGCAGAGAGCTATTTCACAGCTTCAAAAGCTGGCTTTGAATCTGAGCTCTGCTGTGCTAGGCTGTCAGTGCTGGTTACCTAAAAGTTAGCCTCAGAAGTTTTGATCTTGTCTTAGGCTGCATGCACATATAAAGCATCACAGTTTAACAGTGCTTTGGGCAACATTCATTTCAGCAATTCTTGTTTCCTGTGAACTTTTTAATAACCAACCACTTTTAATCTCCTCCATCCAGGTTATTTGGCTTGAGGAGTGCCTAAGGCCTAGCAGGATTAGCTTTTTTTTTTTTTTCCTTCTTATCTTTATATTTTAGTTTTCCTGGTGCATTCTTTAGGAGCTGAACTAAAAAATACTTTGTGAATTTGAGACTTCATGTAGCAAGTATTTTTCTGAGCTCCAAGGCTGAAAAAATTCTGTTTCTATGGACTTTGAACAATTATAACTCTTAAACCACTGATTTTATTCTGTACACCAAAGAAGGTATTTTAGAAAGAAGTTGAATTGAGGGAACAGTTTTATGTATTTGAATAAATAGTCTGAAATGGAATCTTAAATTCAACTTTATGCATAGTGATGCTGTTTGGTTTTTGCTCTTTTTTTTCCTTTTGCATGTTCTCTGTATTCTCCACACATGTATTTGTAGCTTTGTTCACTACTGTATTAGTAGCTAGTTTTCCCAGTACTTTTCCATGGCCTTTGTCCAAAGACAAAACAAATTCCAGAGCCCTAAGCACTGGGAAGTACAAGGCTCCGTGATATCTTGGGTTTTCCTGGGAATCAAGGCTGAGAACAACTCTTGGAGATGTATTTCATGAACAAAGTACAGCTAGTGCTAAAGGAGGGCTCCAGAGAAGGGACTTGACCTGAGGGGGAATTGCATCACCACTTGTCCTCTTAATTGATGCTTTTTGTCAATTATGCTAATTTCCTAAAACCTACAAATGTGTACTCATCCTTGTAAGAGTGGGCTTTTGTGGATATCTTTCTATAACTGCCCCTGAAGGCCTTCATTAAAGATCCTCTTTTATATTATCTCCTTCCTAAATTTACCTTGAGTTTCATTTCCAAGTTGGGCAAAAGGCAACAAAAGCATATTAAAAATCCTTACCCCTTTACAGTATTGTAATACATTTATAATCCTCAAAACATTCATTTATGACAGAAATAAAACCTACCACATTGCTTAAAACATTGCTGGGCCCAACTAAAAGTCAAAAAAATCCCAATAAAGATCAGAAAAAAAATCAAAATAAATGATCTTCCTTTATATTATGGTAGGGTTTCCATGGGTACAGTCTTCAGGTGCTCTTGTATCTATTCTGAGATAGTGGAGAGAGCCACAGGAATGTGGCTTTTTTCCTACATCGTGTAAGGAACACCATTTGCTCTGTTCACTAATGGAGGAAAAGTTTCAGTGAGCTTTTTCAGTTACATCACTTTAGGCTTAAATGGGTCTTGTTCATATTCAAATCCTCCAGTATAACACTACTTAAAGACAGAGACAGACTGTCCAGTGACATGGTGCTAAAGGTGTAAGTCTGTCTTTTGGCTACAAACATACTTATAAAACCCCTAAAATTAATTTACCTTTTCAGAGACAAATTCTGCTCAGGTGTGTTAAGTTTCCAAACGCAAACTGAAGTCACATCTCTGTTCATCTGAGAACACACAGTCATGCTTGATAATGTTCATCTCTTCCCTTGCACCAAATCTCAGCAATGAAACACAGAGCTAATGTGGGAGCATTTGAGTTACAGTAAATATGTTGGCAGAAAAGATGTTGGCAGCAAGGTATTTGGAATAATAAAAACTTCCTAGGCTGGTTACTCCAGTTGTGTGCATGAGTATGTAAGAATACATACCTGACAAATAGAGAAGCAGCAGCCCTAGTCCTTATTGCTCATTTTCCTTTGTGTCCCATTCCTCCATTCACACATCTACCTCCATGGAATACAGGAAGGAGGGTTCTGCCTCTGGGTGCACAGTTTTTATCAACAAATTAGAGTGGTCTGATATATATTATAACACCTATTCTGTTCATAGAGCCCTGAACCTCTCTTTGTGTATTTAAATGACTGTTTTGAACTACCTAATTTAATGTCTGGCTATCTATATTTAAGGTCTTGGCTTCATAGTGAAAACAATGCATACAGATGGAAGCTAAAAAACCAAATCCCAGGAATTATCATAAAGACCAAATCTCAAATCCATCTATTTCAGAATATTTATTTTCCCAGTGACAATAGCCATGATCAGATCACACAGAAAGGCATACGCTTCTGCCTTTAGAAACCAGAGATTGGTTTGAACCATAGAGCACAAGATTTATTATTAATTTTTTTTAACAGAAGTTCTTCGTGTCTACTGTCTGTTGATGACTCACTTTTTGACAAATGCTGCACTTTAATCCAATGAGGCCTGAGTGAAAATCTTTTCTTTTAGTCATGAATTTAATATAGTCACAATTTAAAGGAAATTGGTTTAGAAACTGAATTTATAAATCATCTCGTCAAACCATCCAAAATTGGACTTGTTCAAAAGTGGAGTATTATTATTCCTATAAGAATCTGCCTTATTTTCATTCTTCAATGCACTAACATTTCAAATGAATGAAATTGAAGTCTACTGTTGTGATTTTCTTTTCCTAGTCTACTATTATGGTTGTATCACATATATTTCAATACTAATAAAGCTTTATTGCTTTACATCTTGAATATGATGAATTTTGGTTTAGCTTTTTGGCTGGCAGACAAAGAAAATTATCTTACTTTTACTGGGGAGATGAGGATGTGAAGGGGCATAGTTACATTTGTAGGTTTCATTTGTTCTAGGGTGCTTAAGTCTTACCTTTTTTTTTTTTTGCAAAGCTACATTTTGCTGATATAATTACTTCAAACACGTTTATAAAATTAAACAGACCAGCACATACATTTGTGGTGTAAACCTCTCAGTTGAGAATAATTAGGTATGATGTGTTAGCACTTTGAAATACAGACAGCTGGCATATGATTGCATTGTGTGTTGGGTTTTAATAAAGGTAATCATTTGGTAATACCAATGCACTTTTTTCTAGATTCACTGGCTACAGTCTAAGAGAAGAAGGATATTTACAGTTATGTGGAAAAAACTTAGACTTCAGCAATGATAAACTTTTAGTTAACTTTTTAATCAAAAGCCGGTCTAAGTTTGATCTAGTTAAATTTGATTTGGTTCCTGTAGTCTAAAATGTTACTCTTACACTAAACAATACATTTTATATGAAAAAAAAATTCTAATAAATAAAATAATAAAAAGTGTTCTGCAAAATTCAGCTACAAATTCATCATATTATGGAAGTTCAGTCAAAAATCTTTGAGCCAAGTCAAAATAAAAGAAACATGGAGTACTAATTTTGTTATTTGCTCTTTCTTTGAATTTTGTATTTCTTTAAACTGAAAAAAAAAGAAAAACAACTCCACTTAAAATTTATTTTCATAATTAATAAAGAAAAAGCAAATGAGATATTTTTCCTTGGAAGTGTTTTCATTTATAAAATAATAATACACCTCTCTTTAAGAATAATTATTTTGGTGATTATAGTCCAGTCTGTTATAGATCCTACCGATCTCAGCTCTATTTGCTGCACTGAAAACAGTGGCAGAGTTATTCCTCAGCTGCTAGATTTGCAGAACAATTGCTAGGAATGTAGGATTTTCTTAGCCAAGAACCTTAGAGGAAAGTAGTTTCAGGGTACTCACATGGATTCTCCCCTGCACAAAATCAATTTTTGTATTTTCTTTCCTGTCTTGAAAAGTTAATATCTTTTCCCACCCTACAAAACTGGAATTTTCAAAAAGGATCTCTTTTGGTAGGATGAGCATTCCCAGTGAAAAATCTGAGGCATTCTATTTCAGCTCTTTGCATCATTTATAATTCTTCTAGTCTTTTTAGTTTGTCTTCTGGGTGTCACATGTAAAACCATATTAGGTGATGAACCCCAGGAAATTTATTTTCCAGTTACTTCCTGACAAACTGTCAAACCATGAATTAGCCACTTATGTGCTAAACCACAAACCATGAAACCACATACTGGTGACCTGAATTCTCTGTTCTACAGCCAGGTGATTGATTGGAAGCAAAAAGTCTAGCACTAAGGGAGTGCAAAGCTCAGATTCAAGAGTAGCTGAGTTGGCCATGAGGCTGTTTTGAGGATATTCAGGAGAAAGTTCTTTCTACTGCTTTGGGAGATGAAACATGAATCACTCTCATGAGCATCAGAGCAGTCATCTTTGCATAGGCTACTTTTCACACTTATCCTACTTTGCTCAGAGAGGATCCCTTGAGATCCTCAGAGAATTTACTATCTTTTTAGTGTCCTAGTATTTTTATTCAGAAAAAGTCTTAAAAGTGGAAGCATCAAATGATCTATATAGCTTCAATTTTACTTATAAATAGTATCCAGAAGTAATTTGCAAGAATTACTTTTGTCTTTAACAAAACAGCTTTGAAAAACTAAACTAGGAATGAGAAATATAAATAACTGCATTGACCATTGAGAAATTAATAAAATTCTAGAATTTTTTTATATAGAAGTATTGTATTTAGTTATAGAATCACTACAATGAATGCAAAAATGTAGTATATGAAAAGAATGAGAAGTGATTAATATGACTATGACCACAATTACCAGATAGGAAATTATACAAGAACGAAAACAGATATTTTTCTTAGGTGTAGTAATTTTGGAAGTAGATAACTTCATAATCTAACAGACTGATAAAGGAGCTGACATTATGATATTGCCATGGAAAAGCACAGTGTGCTGGCTGATAGATGTGAAAACTGCCAAGTTTGCAGCACAAACCTGAGGGAAATTAGCTGAGTTCAAGGGAAGGTTGCATAGCATTCAATGGATAACGAATTTCTGTCTGGAACCTCTATTTTGTCTGCTTGTGGCTTCATTAAATGACTTCCTCCAAAGCTGCTGAAAGTTGCTGACTCCATTTTGCTTCACAGGTATTAATTAAGCCCTAACAAATCAGATGGCAGTTTGCCCTGCTGCTTTCAGCTGCAACAGGGAGAAAAGAAGTCGATGCACTCCTAAATTGCAGTGAATGCAATGCTGATTCATAGTCAATATGCTTTTGTATTGGGTTCCTGCTAGTGCAGCTCCCACTCCTACGTGATGCAGCCATCTAAAATCTCTTATACAACAACTGTATGCCCATCTCTTTATCCCTCTATCCATAATCAACAATATAGAAAAACTACTTTTTATCTATTTGTGTTTCCTTGCAGAGACTTTAATGATCACTGCCTCCTGTAAAACCTGATGGATAGTAGAGTGGGAGAGAGAAAAGGCACAAACATATTTTAACAGAGGCTATTTGTCCTTCCACCCTCCTGTTGCATCCAATCCAGGCATCTCACACATGATTTGTTCAGAGCATTTCTTACCCTAAGCCATTGAGTCCAAAAATCATTTTACTCCCATCTATATCATCCTTTCTCTATGTATATGTCTGTTTCTGTAGTTCTTGTAGTTTTTTGTCCTTTCTTATCAATTCTCTTGGCAGCATTTTGCAGCAAATATCAAGACTTAGTGAGACACATTTTGCCTCAGAGCCAGCAGAAACCAGAGCACAGTACCAGAAGTCCTATATTTTTTTGTGTACCTTTTTCGCTTTGTTGGCATTCAAAACTCCTACCTATTCAATGTTGTCTGTTAAATCATTAATGTTACATTTTTCCCTCTCATTAGTCACTTTTGGAGATGTCAAACATGGCTTGGGACTGATGCCCAGAGATTCTCCAATAGACACTAGTCTCCCAACAGATGAACTACAGTTGATTACTTTCCTAGAGCCTTTCTAAGATGTAAAGACTAGACTGCAGCCTTTGTGGAAAAAAAAGCTTTACAACTTCATGTGATAATGAGTCATGTTGTAGCTCACACACAATTTAGCATTTGTTAAAAACAATGTATTGAATACTAAAATATTGCAAGAAATAATTCTGTTTTCAGAGAAATCTATCTAATGTGCTGCAGTAGAACACTTACTTGTTTATTTTTTTACTTATATTTTTCAGTATTATATTTTCTTCTTGTAATCAGCCAGATTTCCCTAAATATGTCTATTGTTTCTATTTTGCCTTTCCTCCAGCTCCTGATAGCACAGACAGAAAATGCAGCACAAAAGCAATGCTTATTCAAAGTAACTCTTAGATTTTAAGTGAAGCAGGAATAATTATGACCAATGTTTATAACCCATGAAAACTCCAGAAATTCCCAGTTTACGTCTGGAGACATTCACATCTTTTTGACGCTTAGCCCTAAGACATGAGATTAAATTTCAGGTAAAGAAGTGTAAGAGACTAAACTGAATTTTAACAGATTTCAATGCTTTTTATTTGTGCTCAGTACTATTCTCTTTCAGACTCATAAATCAAAGAATGTCCGTTTGGAATAGGATCTGCACTTTTGTACCATTACAAGCATTAAATAGCATAAATGAATGCAACATATATACTTTAAATTTATGTTTTATATCTTAATTCCCACCTTTTTATTATTCTTACTTAATATATCAGAAACAGTGTTGTAAATCATTCATTTGATCCAAACAGTGTGTTTGTTATTGTAGTGGTTGTGGCTGTGATAAAGTTAATTTCCAAAGTTAATTTGAAACTAACTTTGAAACAAAGTTAATTGTTAAAACAAACTTTAAATATTTAATTTTTAAAGTTAATTTTTTATCAGCTAGTATGGGATCTGGTTTGGATCTGTGACCAGTGTTTGTAACACAGGGATATATTTCATCACATTTATCTGGCTGTGCTTACCCAGGCCTTTTCTGCTGCTCACCCAACTGCACCAGCAGGGAGGCTGGGGGTGCACAAGGAGTTGTGAGGGGACACAGCCTGACCCCAACTGACGCAAGGGATATTTCAGACCACATGGCATAAAAAGGGGGGAAGGAGAAGGATGGAAGGATGTTCAGAGTGATGGGGATTGTCTTCCCAAATAACCATTGCACATGATGGGGCCCTGCTTTCCTGGAGATGGCAGAACAGCTGTCTGCCTGTGGGGCCTGGTGTATGAATTCCTTGCTTTTTGTGTGTGGCTTCTGCTTTACCTATTAAACTGTCTTTATCTCAATCCATGGGTTTTCACACTTTCTCCTCATATTCTCTCCCCAGCTTGACTGGGAGAGAGTGGATGAGTGGCTGGATGGCATTTAATTTTTGGCTGGGGTTAAACCCTGACAGTAATTTTTACTGCACTTCTGCATTTATGAAGTTTATGTATTATGATGTATAGTGAATGTGGAAAAGAGGACAGGCCACTTGGGAGGATTACAAGAATGTTGTCAGGGATGTAATGTGGAAAACTATTTGGAATTTATTTTTTCAGGCAATGTCAAGGACAACAGAAAGGGCTTCTTCAAGTACAACATTAGCAAAAAGAAGATGGGAAAATAATGGCCTGCTGATGAATGAGATGGGTGCTCTGATGATGGAGGACACAGAGAAGGTACAGTTAATGAATGCCTTCTTTTCTTCACTTTATTGCAAGGCCAACTCTGGAATCCAAGAGCCTGGAGACAAGAAAATCTGGAGAAAAGAAGACTTTCCCTTGGTCAAGGAAGACGGGTTTGAGAGCATTTGTGCAAATTGACACCAACAAATCCATGGGTGCTGACGGGATTCACCCACAAGTGCTGAGGAAGATGGCAAATGTTATCACTAAATCACATTCCATCATCTTTTAAAGGTCATGCAGTGCAAGGGACTTGCCTGAGGACTGGAGGAAAGCTAATGTCACTTCAGTCTTCAAAAAGGGAGAGAAGAAGGACCCAGAAAAATATAGAGCAGTCAGCCTCACCACAATGCCAGGAAAAGTGATAGAAAATCTCTTTGTGGATGTCATCTTTAAGCGTGTGGGGAAAAAGAAGGTTGTTTGGAGTATTCAGCATGGATCCACCAAGGGAAAATCATGTTTGATGAATCTGACAGCCTTCTCTGAGGGCAAAACAGTCTGGGTAGAGGAAGGGAGAGCGGTGGACATTGTCTACCTGGACTTCTGCAAGACTTCTGACAGTCTCCCATAACATCTTCATAGGCAAGCTCAGGGAGTGAGGATTGGATGTGTGGACAGTAAGGTGGATTGATAACTGGCTGAATGCCACAGCTCAGAGGGCTGTGATCAGTTGTGCAGAGTCCAGTTGGAATCTGGTAGCCAGTGGCGTTCCCCAGGGCCAGTTCTGGATCCAGTTTTATGCAACTTATTCATCAATGACCTGGATGAAGTGGACACCCAACAAGTTCGCTGATGATGCAAAACTGGGAGGAGTGTCTGGAAGACCAAAAGGCTTCCATTCAGAGAGATGTGACAGGCTGGAGACTTGGGTGGAGATGTACAAATTGAAGTTCAAGGAGCACAAATGCAGGGCCCTGTATCTGGGAAAAAAACCCAAAAAACTTCATGCACCAGTACATGCTGACCTTCTGGAAAGCAGTTCTGTGGAACAGGGAGTCCTAGTGGAAAACAAGTTAACCATGATCCAACAGCATGCCCTGGTGGCTAAGAAGTCCAGTGATACCCTGGGGTTCATTAAAAAGACTGTGGCCAACAAGCTAAGGAGATCCTGCCACTCTGCCTGAATTAGACCATATCTGGAATACTGTACCCAGTTCTGGGCTCCTCAGATCAAAAAAGACAAAGAACTGATGGAGAGGCTCCAGTGAAGACTTTAAAGATGGGCAGGGCATTAGAGAACATCTTTTATGAGGAAAGGCTGAGAGAGCTTGTGGAGGGATAGAATGTAAGAAAATAAAGATAGTGCAGAAGATAGTCTCACACCTGAGGAGTTGCAGCTGTACTAATCACCAAAGATTAGGAACAGGCCTGCCCTTAATAGGCCACAGCTGCATACAATAGAAGATGAGCGCTACAAAAGAGTGGGTTAGCTGGGTGAGGAGAGAGTTGGAGTTTGTTAGTTGTGCTGTGGAAAAGAAGGAGTCGGTGCTGTGAGGAGCTGCCTATGAGAAATCACTGAGAAGGTATGGGAACTTTGCAATATGATGACAACAAGAGCTGGGCTTGCTCAGTCTGGAGAAGAAAAAACTGAGAGTAGGGACATCAACAATGCATGCAAATATCTTCAGAGCAAGTGTCAAGATGATGGAGGCTTTTCCATGATGACCATTGACAGAAGAAGGCACAGTGGGAACAAACTGAAACACAGGAGGGTCCATCCAATCAGCTGAGCCTGGGAAATCCAAAGCCTTTATAAAAAGGTCAGCCATAATAAACTTGGGGCTGTTTGCTGAGGATTCTTGGTGTTGTTTCATGTGTCTATCTCCAAGATAGACTGGAACAGGCTGCCCAGAGAGGTTTTGGAGTCTACTTCTCTGGAAATTCTCACAACCTGCCTGCACATGATCCCATTCAAACTACTCTATGCAACCTGTTTTAGAGGAGGCTGGACTAGATGATCTCCAGAGGTTCCTTACATCCCCAGCCATTCTCTGATTCTGTGATTTGTGGGAGGAGGGGACAGAGGAGATGGGGTCAGAACACCATGGGATGATTCGATCAATCATTTGTAAACCACTCCCTTTCTTCTAGAAAATTCCCTGTTCCCCTGCTCCTTCATTGGATCTCTCCCTAAGAACACCCTCTCCCCGCTTTCCCATTGGTGCATCCCCAATCACCTCACCTAGCCCCCTCCTCTGTACCCTCTCCTTAGTGGTTGAACTGTACCCCAACCCTGCCTACCCTTTCCCCCTTAAAAACCCTAGTCCTGCCCGGGATTGGGGCTCGAGCCCCCAGCTCTGGTCCCCTTCAACCGTGGGTATACCCCGCTTTCCTTCCCTCCCTGCACCCTCGGGCTTCCCGCTATTAAAGCCAGTTGGAACAGCACCGGTGACTTTGAGTCCTCCTTCTCTCTGGTCGTGCCTTCAGATAAACACCTGGGACTGTGCGGTGTGGGCGGTGGAGACGCTCCCCAGCGGGACCCGTCAGGAGGGATCTGCCTGCACCCACACAGAAACCGGGGTTCACGGCAAAAACCCGCAGTGATTCTCTGCATTTCTTTTAACTTGATTTTATCGCTGCATGACTATTGAATAGCTGTATATATAGGTATATATATAAAGAATTTTACTTTTCAAGTTGTTTTCCATTTTGACCAAGTGGTTATACTGAAATGCTTTTATCCCCACAGAGATGTAAAGAAGTGTATGTAAATAAGACAAGAAATGACTCATAAACTTCCCAAATCTAATAACCTTCACAGGAGAATTTTGGATTAGAACATCCAGCTCTAATATAAAAACTGAGAGCTATATAGGCCAATTCTGCTCAAGGTGGAGATTTTAAGATGGAATTCATGCAACAAATGAGTTAGAATATGGGGAGTTGCAGGTTTTGGAGTTCATTGGAAAATGAGTTTTCCATTGTTAAATTCAGGGAGCTTCCTTCTAGATGGCAGTGAAACCCAGTCTTGCATGGTGGAATAAAGTCAACATCCTTTAACTTTATTCACAGGCTGAAAAAAACCCAAACCATTTCAACAGTGCTAACAGCTGTAAAAGGGCTGGTCTGGCTGGGATAGACTGAGTTTCCCATGGTCATCACAGAGTGTACAACATGGCCTGGTCCTACTACACTGCATGCCAGCAAGGAGCAGCTGCCTTAAACACAGATAGTATTTTCCATATTTCTCCATGTCCCATTGCGCGGATGGCCTTGATGCCAGCAGCAGCTGGCTTCAGCTTTGCCCTGCTGTGATTTTCACTCAGCTGTTCAGGAATAAGGTTGGAATTGGCTGCTGTAGAAACTGAGAGAGATGTTCATTAGGGAGCAGGGAAAGCAGCAGCTGGGTGGCTGCTGGAAAGGAGCCTGCATGAGGCTGACATGCCATTCCCTGGAGGACAGAAGCAGCTGTGGAGAGGAAGAAAGGGGAGGACATTCCTCGGATTTCATCTTACTCAGAGGAGTATAGGCATTTCTGAATATTGGCGACTATGTGAAAATTTAGGGCATATCTAAATTATGGTCAGTTCCTACCATTCCTTTATGCAATAGTGTCCATGTTGAACTTTGTTCCAAGAGACAGGAAGGTAAACAGGGATTTTGTACAGTTTAAAGACTGCAGCATCCAAAAATGGCAGTGCAGGAAGAGAAAGCCTTGGCAACAACTTGTCACATTGTGTCCAATATGAAATAAAGTCTCCCAGGGATATCTCAATTTCCCAAGGAGAACAACCCAGCTGGGGAACAGGAGAGAGTCCTGGGACCTGCTGCTCAGACATCTGGAGCTTTCCTGACCAAAAGCTTATTAGTTTTGCAACAATTGTAGATATGATCCTCCCTCAATATTGTGAAAGGTTAAAATAATAACTTTTATAACTAATACCTCTTCTTCTGGAGAATGAAATACAGATGGTGACTAACACAGGCTAGCAAGCATATAAAGTGAAGGAGGAGTGGAAATCAAATAGAGTATATGTGCATACATAGGCAGCATTTAGCCTTTCCACTTTTAATATATCTCATGCATGTTGTTGCTGAATTCTAACACAATTGAGGGAGTAGGTAGAGGCTGCATTTCTTGGGTAAAACTGTGGACAAAAGAAAGAAAAGTAGGAAATTTGTGAATGGGGAGAGGTGAGATAGAAGATGATAGATAATAAAAAACAGCTGTGCTTTGGAAACTGCCCTTTTGGACTTAATATTTCCAATTTTCTTGATGGCACAAACATGCTGTTCTGACGTATACTGATCTAATTTGAAATGAGAGGTATGGAAAAATAAATGGTTTTCCCTCATCTTACATGACACAAGACAAGCAGCTCACTGAAATAACAACATATCCCCAGTAAGTCTTAATTCATTTCAGAGGGGAGAAGAAAACATGGGCCAAATAGAAGCCTAGGCTCCTATGTACATGCTTTTTTATCATATGTGTTTCATCTTTTATCAGCTACTTGTCTAGTAATCCTATTGAATCTGAATTCTGTGATATGCTTGGAATAGCACCAGCAAATTTACCTTTCTTTTCTCTTTCATTCCTGCAAGAAGTTAGTGCAAGACCATTCATTTGTATTGTTAACATAACTTAGAACTTAATGGTCATCCCAATTTTAAAGAAATTCTTGAAGTAGGCACTTAGCTATACATGTTGCTGAATGAAGTTTTATTTCAATTTATTCTGGATAAACTTCTAAATTCCTATGTATTCTCATTTTATGTAAAATAAGGTCCCAGACTTAACAATGGAATATGATGAAATCAATTTTTTTAAGCTGAATGAAATAATTAAGTATTTTCTAGTATCAAGGGAAACTTTTCTTGTTTTCTGCTATTGCAATGATTAGTTTAAACATTAAAAAATTAATTTTTATTGTACTTTTAATATACCATGATAATAATTTATCTTGTGCTAAAGTAAGGAACTTTTAAAAAAGAAGTGGAATATGGGAAAAAGCCAAAAGTGTAATGAATATAAATTTAGTTAGGGGCAAGCAAAAGTCAGTAAGTTGCTTTGGTTTGTTGTGTGGAATTCCACCTCACTGGAGGCTGATCTTTATTCTTCAGGACTTTTATGTGATAACTTTTTTTTTACATAGACACAAAAAAAGAAATGTTTTGAAAGCAAAAACACTGTGGTGTTCTAGTGGCTTTTATTGATCTCTGAGTGCAATTAAATCAAGATGTTTTGTCTTATTAACAGACATTTATCTTTCTATCTGTTTGGCATAGAAAATCTGAAATAATGCATATGTAACCAAGTTGCATTGCATTTGCCCACAGACACACACAAAAAACATTCATATTATAATATTATAAAATATTTTATACCTTTGCTTCCTTTGTGACTGGCTTTATTGAAGGAATACACTCATATATTCAACTTTTGTCCATGTGTAGAGAGACTAAGTAATCTAAATAGTAAAAGCATTAATTTTTTTAAAATTAATTAACATTTATGAGGGAATTTATTTTGCTTTCCAAAGCACAGGAATCAAAGATAATACAGATTCTTCAGGTTTGATTTCATTTAATGACTGTAGGAATAGAAAACTTCACATCTTCTCAAGTAAGTCTGTTTGCCTTTACAGCATACTTATGAAGTACCTCTCAGCGCCTCTTCATCCTCTTACTGGTTCTTCACTTATCAGTGTTCACTAATTTTTATCTAGAATTTGTCCTCAGCAAACCTTATTTGAATTGATAGCTTAGAGGACACTGCAGACAGAACCTACTCTTTCTGAAATATGACAGCAATAGTGAGGAGTCTTACATCTCTATCATCCTGTTCAGTGTGATTCTGCCGAGTGGCAGGGGAAAGAACAGCTCCTGGGCCTCTAGGGCTGGAGATACATCCATTAACCCCCTGTACTGCACAGAAGAGTGATGTTTACAACTACAACAAATCATTTATCACTAATACCAGAAGGAAATGCTCATCCCTAAAAGACTGATTTTATTGTATTTATTATTATTTTAAAGTCTTGGTAATGACTGGTAATTGTGATTGAAAAAAACCCTGTGCAAAAAAACCCGGTATTAAACTCCTGTGGCCTTAACACATTGTAAGCATGTTAAAGGCATTCTGGTCACAGGGAAGAATGTGCTAGAATAAGGAGTTTTTTTGTCAATGGACATAGAATCACAGAAATGTTGAGGTCAGCAGGGACCTCTTTGCTTCAATCCTCTGTTAAAGCCAGGTCAGGTAGATCAGGTTGCTCAAGACCATATCCAGATGTGTTCTGAATAGTTCCAAAGATACAGACCCCCAAGATTCTCTGAGCAAACTCTGAGACAGAATGGAAGGATTACCTCCTTTGACCTGCTGGCAACACTCTTTCCAGTGCACCTGAGAAAATTGCTGGCCCTCTTAGCCTCAACATCACAATTCATAGCATCACAGAAGCAATTATAGAATCATTAGATTACAGAATCATAAAATCATAGGATAATATAGCAGTTTGGGTTGAATGTGACCTTTAGGATCAACTAGGTACAACATTCCTGTACCATCATCCAAGTAATTAATGAAGCTGTTGTTCATCAGTGGTCCCAGTATGGATCCCTGGTTATGCAACTAGCAGCTTACCTCTTACTGGACTTGGTGCCACAAATCACAGCTCTCTTAGCCTGGCTGTTCAACCAGCTTTCAGTCAATTGACTGCACTTTTCACTTACCTAATCTTTACACCTATTTTTTCATGAGGAGGTTATGAAAGACTGAGTTGAAAGACTCAGTAAAAGCAAATTAAAAACATACACTGCTCATGCAGTAAGCTGCTCATCTGTCTAAACTACTTAGTGGGTTTTTTACATTTCTGTTTGGATATCAGTTCTGTGATTTTTTAGGCATGGCCTAGCAGCATGGTTCACAGCTAAATCTTTGGAAGTTTCCCTCTAGATATCTGTCTTAAAATACGTCTCCTTTGTGTTTCCTACAAGTAAAATAAAACCTTTTTTTTCCCAAGATGGTAACTGGTAAAATATAATCCTGGTTCAACTGTCAAAAGGCTGTACAGCTGCACTAGGAATTTATATGGCTAACTAGCCTATTTTATTTCTCTATGACATTTAACAATGCTGTCTTGCACACTAAACAATAACTTTTGTTAACTGCTTTTTATACTAGCATTCTCTAATGCCTTTAGTCAGTTGTGACATTTACACTTTCAAGGTTTGGAAAGACATTCATCCCTGCAACTCTCTACAGTCTACTCAGATCCCTCACTTTGGGTCTGGTCACAGTTCCCAAACAGATGAAGTTTACTGTGGAAAATAAAGTTCCCCTCATCTTTGAGATTTATATTTCCTTTCTAGTTAAAATGTAAGAACATGCTGGGAATACAGGAGCAATAATTCTGTTGATAATCACCTTTTTTACCTAAAAAACCAAGAAATTATAATATTGAATACACTAAGCTGTGCATGAAAAAAATTATACAAGTTTAGTACTCATGTGATACATTATAATTAAATATATTTTTAAATATTCTACTGGAATATACAGGGAACCACTGGTTTTATCTTGCATGGTTTATTTTTATGGTTTATACCTGTAACAAAATCACAGTTCTTATTCACTTCCAACAGTGACACTGCTGTCAAAATCCAACTCCATCTCAAAAGGACAAGACTTGTTTTTATTTTTAATAGCTCCCTGTGCTTTACCTGCCATCTCATAAATGACAAGAGCAGACTCAATATCAAATAAAAAATCTAAAGCTTTTCATTTTCAACACCATTTTTTAAATCTCCCTGTCCATCTCACTGAGGTGATGGTATAAGAGGGAAGATTGTAGCATTCATTATATTAAGAACACGTCGGCTTCAAGCTCTGTTCTTTTGTAAGCTAGCTAAATATATTCTAAACTGCTTGTATCTTTCTGCCATCCTTGCACATTTTTAATGCCTCTTTAGCTGCTTGATTTATCTCCAAACCTGCAGATTGCCTTTATAAGAATTCCCATTGACTGAAGTGATACTTATTCATGTGAGCAGAGCTGATAAACTGCAGGTCTCACCATCACACAGAGCTCTGCTGATTACGATGCTACAGATTTTGTTTTCTTTCAGTAGGCAAAATAGGTTTAGAAACACATTTTTTCTTCATCCCTCAAAGGATCTCATAGCAGAGTGGCTGAGATTCAAAAACTGGCTTTTCAGATGACTGTAAATAGTTCTGAATGGTTCCTACTTTATCTGACATATCTAGAAAGCCTTTGCCATAGCAAGAGATGTTTTCCGCCCAGAGAGACTCAGACACCAAGGTATTCTCTTTTTTATGTAACATTTAGTGCAACATTCCCCACCAACCTGGATTGGTTCCTGAACCACCCTGTAGAAGCATTTATGAAAAAGTAAATTAGCGTTGTACAATGACATGAGCTTTTTAATGATAAAAACAGACCATTCCACTGAAGATTAAAATACATGCAAACAACCAAAAATCCTGATTGAAATCTGAATTTATTCCTTCATAGACATAATTAATTCTCAACAGGATTAAGGGGCAAGGGGCAGAAAAGAAAACACACTTAGGTCATCTGCTACAATATCAGAGTAATGATATTGTGTTTTCTGAGTGAATGGAGCTCAAGAAAGAAACTATGGTCCCCCACCCTGAACAAGTGTATGTCTGCCTCCTGTTTTTGCTTCCTCTTCTTTGCACAAACATGCACGATTTCTGACTCAGACAGCTAAACCTGTATGAGATGGCTGAGATAATTAGCAGAGTAAGTGGAAAACTAGCTAAGTTCTTGAACAGCCAGTCACAGTACTCTCCTACATCTGAAATAAATCTAAATGCTGATTTTCATTAAGTTGTTTTACTATACCTAGGAAATGCAGAATAAGAACAAATGAGGTTCTACTTGCACAGAGAAATTTGAATTAAGAATGTGTTTAAAATTTATATGTACCTCAAATACAAAAATATACAGAAATATATTTATAAACACTTTAATTTTCACCAATGTGTTTTTTAAGGTTTTGTATAACTCTTTCAAAACAATGAACATCCTGGCTGTTCTTAAAAGAAAGAAAAATGGGGAAAAAAACCCCAAACAAATCAACCACCATTCATTCATCTGTCCTTTTTGTCTAGGAAGAAGCAGCAATATCTGCAATCTGAGCTCACGTCTGAAATGAGGATTTGATGAACTGCAAGAGAGCTGAGCTGAGAATCAGAGCCAGCTGCTCAGTTCTGATCCTGATTACCAATCCCATGGCTCAAACATGAGACCAGCATATTTGCACAGAGGTAAAAGAAAGTGCCTGAAGGGTAAGTCCATGGGAGGCCAAATAACCCTTTTGAAAACCACAGTACTGCCTGTACTTTTCTTTCTGACTAGTTGTCTTTGCCTCCATCCTTCTCATTAATGCTTTTGACCAGTGCTTTCACTGCAGGGCTATAGAAATGACAATACTGTTGGCTTCAAAACTACTCCACAAGTGCACAGGATGTTACAGGGTTACTTTAAAACCAAGTTACTAATTCTTCCTCTACTTTAAAAACTCTGTCAGAATATTTTGTAGGAAATACAGCCATGCTGCAACTGAGGAGTACTCTGACATATACAGAGTTTAAAAAAGTTTTGCTTTTTTCAATCTTTAAAATAAGACATTTTGTGTTGTAAAGTGAAAGTTTTCTCTTCCCTGACATGGATAAATTCATGTTCGTTTATATCTTATATGAAGAGCAGTATTCTTAGTATGTTTTTTGGGGCACTACAAACTTATTTGAATGAATAGTCCTCTAAATATTCTGTTTGAATAACTAATTGGAGTATTTTAAAGTGCACAAACTGTACTTTGATGATCTCATTGAACAAATCATAAAGCAATACACTGGCAAAGTAGACGATAAAATGGATTTCATTATTGTTTACTATGGCTATGTCTTCTATGTGTAACTGGGGAGATGCAATTGCAAAGGACAAATGCCCTCCTTTTAAAACAGTGTCTTCAATCTTTTGAGATTTTTATTTTTAATTGTATTTTCATCTCCTAATTTTTTTTTTTCTTCTCAAATCTCCTAATAAAATTTCAGGAATGAAGGAAATGGTAGACATGAATGTTTGCAAAGTCTTTTTCTGGGATAGATGCGTATATTTGCAGGTGTATAAACTTTTCATAATAATGTGATTATATATGTTATATGTTGTGATTAGGCATAGAACTTCCTTTTCCTTTAGAAAATATCTCTGGTTGTACTTGAAAGCTAACTTTAGTGCTAATAATATTATCATCAGAGAAGTATACAATATAATAGGAAGACAATAGATTTTTACCAAAATTGCTAAGACTGTGTCAGTCTTAGCATAACGATGGATTAGCCCCTTGCATAAAATTAAGAAGTGTCAACTCACAACAAGTTCAGATGACTAATAAAATTCATGAGTCTTCAGAAATTGTGCACCAAACATGACTGCTTGAGACTATAGCTTTCCTTCATGGTAACTGTAAATTAAGCTGTCTCCTTGCTCCTAACTAGTGCAGTAAGATGCATCAAATTAGAGTTTCTAAATGTAGGCAACTGTAATTTGTGATGTCATTTACAGGCATAGCTGCTATTGCAGTTAAATTAATGTTTTACTTTGCATGGCCATTAGAACATGTAAATAGAGCATGATGACTACAGTAATTTCTTTCATGTTAAGTGATTAGATCCAGGGCTAATTAATGGCCAGATTCAATTTTTACATTTTGGTTTTTTTTAAGCTAATTGGATACTAATGTAAAACCAGTTTTATTTATGAGTATTTGAAGAATCCAGAAGTGCCTGGCTTATGCTTTGTGTTGTGTGTCTGAGTGTTTTAATGCATTTGGTGGAGACCCTGGTTATAAAGTCCTTGAAATACATTTCATACCATATTTTGTAAAGGTTGCCAAAGCAGAAAGCTGCTGGTAAGTTTGGTAAGCATTCAAATGTTCTTCTGCTAAAATATCTTCCTTTTGCCAGTCATTGGGGAATGTACACAGACTTCTTAATTTTATTTGCTTATTAAGTCAACTGGGAAAAAGAAAAAAATGGAGAAATTTATCTGTGAGTTTATACATAAATGTGTTTCTTTTCCACTTAAAGAAAAAGTCTTCTTTGGCTTTTGATTAGGGATTAAATCAGTATATCTTAATTCACTGATAATTCCTTAGTCATGGAATATAGATCTGATCCTTTTGAAATAATGGAAGGAGAGCCATTTTTGAATAGCAATTCAAATATTTTTCCTGTGTCAAAAAATTTTTGTTGTGTTCTATGAAAAATATGGTAATTAGAAAAACCAAAAATATTATTTCTTGGTTTTTAAATAGTGAAACTGTTTCATTATATCAAACATTAAAAGCTGTCTGCTGTAGGGAACCTAATAAAAAATAATAAATTACCCCACAGGAGTTGCCATTTATTATTTATTTTGTTTATTTAAAAAAAGATAGAATGTAGTTAGCAACAAATTGTGAGATACCATGAAACCGCATTGGAATACTATAGAAAAAATACATAAGTAAATACACATTCAAAGAAAAAAAGCCACGATCCTATTTGTACTTTTAAGTTTAAATT